>NW_023425416.1:6991543-7391009 GCF_014108245.1 Pipistrellus kuhlii | reverse complement strand
GTGGTGTCCCTGGCCTGAGATGTGCTGTAGGAGGCAGGAATTAGTGATGGCAGCGTGCTGCCCATGATAGTGTCACGGGCCCGAGATGGGTGTCTGGAGGCGGTATTACTGATGGCGGCGTGCTGCCCATGTTCATGACCTGGTCCTGAGATAGGCTGCTGGAGGCAGGATTACTGATGGCGGCGGACTGCCCATGATGGTGTCCCGGGCCCAAGATGGTCTGCTGGAGGCGGGTATTAATGATTGTGGTGTTCTGCTCATGGTGGTGAACCTGGCCCGAGATGGGCTGCTGGAGGCAGGAATTACTGATGGCAGCGTGCTGCTCATGCTGCTGTTATGGGCCGGAGATAGGCATCTGGAGGTGGGTATTAAAGATAGTGGCGTGCTGCCCATGGTGGTGTCCAGGGCCCGGGAAGGGCTGTGTGAGGCGGGTATTACTGATGGTGGTGGGCTGCCCATGATGGTATCCCTGGTCCGAGATGGGCTGCTGGAGGCGGGATTTAGTGCTGGCGGCGGGCTGACCATGGTGGTTTCCGGGCCCAAGATGGGCTGCTGGAGGCAGGAATTACTGATGGCAGCATGCTGCTCATGCTGCTGTTATGGGCCAGAGATAGGTGTCTGGAGTCGGGTATTACTGATAGTGGTGTGCTGCCCATGGTGATGTCCCAGGAACCGGAAGGGCTGTTGTAGGTGGGTATTAGTACTGGCGGTTTGTTGCCCTTTGTGGTGTCCTGGGCCCCAGATGGGCTCCTGGAGGCGGTTATTAATGATTGCGGTGTGCTGCCCATTGTGGTGTTCTGGGCCCGAGATGGGCTGCTGGAGGCGGGTTTTAATGCTGTCGGCGGGCTGACCATGGTGGTTTCCGGGCCCAAGATGGGCTGCTGGAGGGTGGAATTAATGATTGCGGTGTGCTGCCCATGGTGGTGTTCCGGGGCGGGAAGGGCTGTTTGAAGCTGGTATTACTGATGGCGGCAGGCTGACCATGATGGTGTCCCGGGCCCAAGATGGGCTGCTGGAGGCGGGTATTACTGATGGTGGCGTGCTGCCCATGGTGGTATTCCGGGCCCGAGATGGGCTGCTGGAGGCGGGTTTTAGTGCTGGCGTCATGCTTACCATGGTGGTTTCCGGGCCCAAGATGGGCTGCTGGAGGGTGGTATTAATGATTGCGGTGTGCTGCCCATGGTGGTGTCGGGGGCTCCTGATGGGCTATTACAGGTAGATTTTACTGCTACCTGCGTGCTACCCATGGTGGTGTTTTGGGCCAGAGATGGGCTGCTGGAGGTGGGTATTAGTGATGGCGGCGGGCTGCCCATGATGGTGTCCTGGGCCCGAGATGGGCTGCTGGAGGCATGTTTTAATGCTGGCAGCGGGCTGACCATGATGGTGTCCCGGGCCCAAGATGGTCTGCTGGAGGCGGGTATTAATGATTGTGGTGTTCTGCTCATGGTGGTGAACCTGGCCCGAGATGGGCTGCTGGAGGCAGGAATTACTGATGGCAGCGTGCTGCTCATGCTGCTGTTATGGGCCGGATATAGGCATCTGGAGGTGGGTATTAAAGATAGTGGCGTGCTGCCCATGGTGGTGTCCAGGGCCCGGGAAGGGCTGTGTGAGGCGGGTATTACTGATGGTGGTGGGCTGCCCATGATGGTATCCCTGGTCCGAGATGGGCTGCTGTAGGCGGGTATTACTGATGGCGGCGTGCTGCCCATGGTGGTATTCCAAGCTCGAGATGGACTGCTGGAGGCGTGTTTTAATGCTGGCGGCAGGCTGACCATGATGGTTTCTGAACACAATATCGGCTGCTGGAGGCGTGCTGCCTATGGTGGTATTCCGGGCCCGAGATGGGCTGCTGGAGGCGGGTTTTAATGATAGCGGTGTGCTTCCCATGGTGGTGTCCGGGGCCCGTGATGGGCTGTTAGAGGCAGATTTTACTGCTAGCTGCATGCTGCCCATGGTGGTGTCCCTGGCCTGAGATGGGCTGCTGGAGGCGGGTATTACTGATGGCGGCGTGCTGCCCAAGGTGGTTTCAGGGCCCAAGATGGGCTGCTGGAGGATGGTATTAATGATTGCGGTGTGCTGCCCATGGTGGTGTCCTGGGCCCTGATGGGCTGTTACAGGCAGATGTTACTGCTACCTGCGTGCTACACATGTTGGTGTCCTGGCCCGAGATGGGCTGCTGGAGGCGGGTATTAATGATTGTGGTGTGCTGCTCATGGTGGTAAACCTGGCCCGAGATGAGCTGCTGGAGTCAGGAATTACTGATGACGGTGTGCTGCCCATGGTAGTGTCTCTGGCCCGAGATGGGCTGCTGGAGGCAGGAATTACTTATGGTGGCGGGCTGCCCATGGTGGTGTCCCAGGCCCTGGAAGGGCTGTGTGAGGCGGGTATTAATGATTGTGGTGTGCTGCTCATGGTGGTGAACCTGGCCCGAGATGGGCTGCTGGAGGCAGGAATTACTGATGGCAGTATACTGCTCATGCTGCTGTTATGGGCCCGATCTAGGTGTCTGGAGGAGGGTATTACTGATAGTGGTGTGCTGTCCATGGTGGTGTCCCAGGAACCGGAAGGGCTGTTGTAGGTGGGTATTAGTACTGGCGGTGTGTTGCCCTTTGTGGTGTCCTGGACCCCAGATGGGCTCCTGGAGGCGGTTATTAATGATTGTGGTGTGCTGCCCGTTGTGGTGTCCGGGCCCGGGAAGGGCTGTTTGAAGCGGGTATGACTTATGGCGGTGTGCTCCCCATGGTTGTGTCCCTGGCCTAAGATGGGCTGCAGGAGGCAGGAATTAGTGATGGCAGCGTGCTGCCCATGATAGTGTCACGGGCCCGAGATGGGCGTCTGGAGGTGGTATTACTGATGACGGCGTGCTGCCTATGATGGTGTCCTGGGCCCGAGATGGGCATCGGGAGGCGGTTATTACTGATGCCGGTATGTTGGCCATGGTGGTGTCCCGGGCACGTGATGGGCTGCTGGAGGCGGGTATTAATGATTGTGGTGTGCTGCTCATGGTGGTAAACCTGGCCCGAGATGAGCTGCTGGAGGCAAGAATTACTGATGGCAGCGTGCTGCTCATGCTGCTGTCATGAGCCCGAGAAAGGCGTCTAGAGGCGGGTATTACTGATAGTGGCGTGCTGCCCAAGGTGGTGTCCCTGTCCCGAGATGGCTTGCTGGAGTCAGGAATTACTGATGGCGGCGTGCTGCCCAAGGTGGTATCCTGGGCCCGGGATGGGCAGTTGTAGGTGGGTATTAATGCTGGCGGCGAGCTGCTCATGGTAGTTTCTCTGGCCCGAGCTGGGCTGCTGGAGGCGGGTATTACTGATGGCGGCAGGTTGAACCTGGTGGTTTCCGGGCCCAAGATGGGCTGCTGGAGGGTGGAATTAATGATTGCGGTGTGCTGCCCATGGTGTCCGGGGCCAGAGATGGGCTGCTGGAGGCAGGTATTACTGATGGCGGTGTGCTGCCCATGGTAGTGTTCCAGGGTGGGAAGGGCTGTTTGAAGCGGGTATTACTGATGGCGGCGGGCTGCCCATGATGGTGTTCTGGGCCCGAGATGGGCTGCTGGAGGCGGGTTTTAATGCTTATGGGCATCTGGTGGCGGGTATTACTGATGCCGGTGTGCTGGCCATGGTGGTGTCCCGGGCACGAGATGGGCTGCGTGTCCCGGGCCCGGGAAAGGCTATTGGATGCGGGTATTATTGATGACGGCGTGCTGCCCATGATGGTGTCCTGGGCCCGAGATGGGCTGCTGGAGGCGGGTTTTAATGATTGTGGTGTGCTGCTCATGGTGGTATTCCGGGCCAGAGATGGGCTACGGGAGGCGGGTTTTAATGCTGGCGGCGGGATGACCTTGGTGATTTCACGGCCCAAGATGGGCTGCTGGAGGCGGGTATTAATGATAGCGGTGTGCTTCCCATGGTGGTGTCCGGGGCCCCTGATGGGCTGTTAGAGGCAGATTTTACTGCTAGCTGCATGCTGCCCATGGTGGTGTCCCTGGCCCGAGATGCGCTGCTGGAGGCGGGTATTACAGATGGCGGCGTGCTGCCCATGGTGGTATTCCGGGCTCGAGATGGGCTGCTGGAGGCGGGTTTTAGTGGTGGCGGCAGGCTTACCATGGTGGTTTCCGGGCCCAAGATGGGCTGCTGGAGGGTGGTATTAATGATTGCGGTGTGCTGCCCATGGTGGTGTCGGGGGCCCCTGATGGGATATTACAGGTAGATTTTACTGCTACCTGCGTGCTACCCATGGTGGTGTCCTGGACCAGAGATGGGCTGCTGGAGGCGGTTATTAATGCTGGCGGCGTGCTGCCCATGATGGTGTCCTGGGCCCGAGATGGGCTGCTGGAGGCATGTTTTAACGGTGGCAGCGGGCTGACCATGATGGTGTCCCGGGCCCAAGATGGGCTGCTGGAGGCGGTATTAATGATTGTGGTGTGCTGCTCATGGTGGTGAACCTGGCCCGAGATGGGCTGCTGGAGGCAGGAATTACTGGTGGCAGCGTGCTGCTCATGCTGCTGTTATGGGCCAGAGATAGGTGTCTGGAGTCGGGTATTACTGATAGTGGTGTGCTGCCCATGGTGGTGTCCCAGGAACCGGAAGGGCTGTTGTTGGTGGGTATTAGTACTGGCGGTGTGTTGCCCTTTGTGGTGTCCTGGGCCCCAGATGGGCTCCTGGAGGCGGTTATTAATGATTGCGGTGTGCTGCCCATTGTGGTGTCCGGGGCCCATGATGGGCTGTTAGAGGCAGACTTTCCTGCTAGCTGTGTGCTGCCCAAGGTGGTCTACCAGTCCCGAGATGGCTTGCTGGAGGCAAGAATTACTGATAGCGGCGTGCTGCCCATTATGGTGTTTTGGGCCTGAGATAGGCTGCTAGAGGCGGGTATTACTGATGGCGGCGTGCTGCCCATGGTGGTATTCCGGGCCCGAGATGGGCTGCTGGAGGCGGGATTTAATGCTGGCGGCGGGCTTACCTTGGTGGTTTCATTGCCCAAGATGGGCTGCTGGAGGCGGTTATTAATGATTGCGGTGTGCTGCCCATGGTAGTGTCTGGGGCCCATGATGGGCTGTTAGAGGCAGATTTTACTGGTAGCTGCATGCTGCCCATGATGGTGTCCCGGGCCCAAGATGGGCTGCTGGAGGCGGGTATTAATGATTGTGGTGTTCTGCTCATGGTGGTGAACCTGGCCCGAGATGGGCTGCTGGAGGCAGGAATTACTGATGGCAGCGTGCTGCTCATGCTGTTGTCATGGGCCCGAGATAGGCATCTGGAGGTGGGTATTACTGATAGTGGCGTGCTGCCCATGGTGGTGTCCAGGGCCCGGGAAGGGCTGTGTGAGGCGGGTATTACTGATGGTGGTGGGCTGCCCATGATGGTATCCCTGGTCCGAGATGGGCTGCTGGAGGCGGGTATTACTGATGGCGGCGTGCCCATGGTGGTATTCCAAGCTCAAGATGGACTGCTGGAGGCGTGTTTTAATGCTGGCGGCGGGCTGACCATGATGGTTTCCGGACCCAAGATGGGCTGCTGGAGGCGGGTATTACTGCTGGCGGTATGCTAGCCATGGTAGTGTCCTGGGCCCGAGATTGGGTGCGTGTCCCGGGCCCAAGTAGGGCTGCTGGAGGCAGGAATTACTGATGGCAGCGTGCTGCCCAAGGTGGTGTCCTGAGCCCGAGATGGGCATCTGGGGACGGGTATTACTGATACCGTTGTGCTGGCCATGGTGGTGTCCCGGGCTCGAGGTGGGCTGCGTGTCCCGGGTCCGGGAAAGGCTATTGGAGGCGGGTATTATTGATGACGGCGTGCTGCCCATGATGGTGTCCTGGCCCGAGAAGGGCTGCTGGAGGCGGGTATTAATGATTGTGGTGTGCTGACCATGGTGGTAAACCTGGCCCAAGATGAGCTGCTGGAGGCAGGAGTTACTGATGGCAGCGTGCTACTCATGCTGTTGTAATGGGCCCGTGATAGGCGAATGGAGGCAGGTATTACTGATAGTAGCGTGCTGCCCAAGGTGGTGTCCCTGTCCCGAGATGGCTTGCTGGAGTCAGGAATTACTGATGGCGGAGTTCTGCCCAAGGTGGTGTCCTGGGCCCAGGAAGGGCAGTTGGAGGTGGGTATTAATGCTGGTGGCGAGCTGCCCATGGTGGTGTCCCGGCCGCAAGATGGGCTGATGGAGGTGGGTATTACTGATGACGGTGTGCTGCCCATGATAGTGTCTCTGGCCCGAGATGGGCTGCTGGAGGCAGGAATTACTTATGGTGGCGGGCTGCCCATGGTGGTGTCCTGGGCCCTAGAAGGGCTGGATGAGGCGGGTATTAATGATTGCGGTGGGCTGCTCATGGTGGTGAACCTGGCCCGAGATGGGCTGCTGGAGGCAGGAATTACTGATGGCAGCATGCTGCTCATGCTGCTGTTATGGGCCCGAGATAGGTGTCTGGAGGCGGGTATTACTGATAGTGGTGTGCTGCCCATGGTGGTGTCCCAGGAATCGGAAGGGCTGTTGGAGGTGGGTATTAGCACTGGCGGTGTGTTGCCCTTTGTGGTGTCCTGGGCCCCAGATGGGCTCCTTGAGGCGGTTATTAATGATTGCGGTGTGCTGCCCATTGTGGTATCCGGGGCACATGCTGGGCTGTTAGAGGCAGACTATACTGCTAGCTGTGTGCTGCCCATGGTGGTGTCCCGTCCGCAAGATGGGCTGATGGAGGCGGGTATTACTGATGGCGGTGTGCTGCCCATGGTGGTGTCCAGGCCCCTGATGGGCTGTTACAGGCAGATTTTACGGCTACCTGCGTGCTACCCATAGTAGTGTCCCGGGCCAGAGATGGGCTGCTGGAGGCAGGTATTACTGATGGCGGTGTGCTGCCCATGGTGGTGTTCCGGGCCCGGGAAGGGCTGTTTGAAGCGGGTATTACTTATGGCGGTGTGCTCCCCATGGTGGTGTCCCTAGCCTAAGATGGGCTGCAGGAGGCAGGAATTACTGATGGCAGCGTGCAGTCCATGATGGTGTCCTGGGCCCGAGATGGGCATCTGGAGGCGGTTATTACTGATGCCGGTGTGCTGGCCATGATGGCAGGAATAACTGATGGCAGCGTGCTGCTCATGCTACTGTCATGGGCCCGAGATAGGCATCTGGAGGCGGGTATTACTGATAGTGGCGTGCTGCCCAAGGTGGTGTCCTGGGCCCGGGAAGGGCAATTGGAGGTGGGTATTAATGCTGGCGGCCAGCTGCCCAAGGTGGTGTCCCGGCCACAAGATGGGCTGATGGAGGCGGGTATTACTGATGGCGGCGTGCTGCCCATGGTGGTATTCGGTGCCTGAGATGGGCTGCTGGAGGTGGGTTTTAATGCTGGCGGCAGGTTGAACTTGGTGGTGTCCGGGGCCCGTGATGGGCTGTTAGAGGCAGATTTTACTGGTAGCTGCATGCTGCCCAGGGTGGTGTCCCTGGCACGAGATGGGCTGCTGGAGGCGTGTATTACTGATGGCGGCGTGCTGCCCATGGTGGTATTCTGGGCCCGAGATGGGCTGCTGGAGGCGGGTTTTAATGCTGGCGGCTGGCTGACCATTTTGGTGTCCGGGGCCAGAGATGGGCTGTTGGAGGCAGGTATTACTGATGGCGGTGTGCTGCCCATGGTGGTGTTCCGGGGAGGGAAGGGCTGTTTGAAGCGCGTATCACTGATGGCGGCGGACTGCCCATGATGGTGTTCTGGGCCAGAGATGGGCTGCTGGAGGCAGGTTTTAATGCTGATGGGCATCTGGTGGCGGGTATTACTGATGCCGGTGTGCTGGCCATGGTGGTGTCCCAGGCCCGGGAAAGGCTATTGGAGGCGGGTATTATTGATTACGGCGTGCCTCCCATTATGGTGTCCTGGGCCCGAGATGGGCTTCTGGAGGCGGGTTTTAATGCTGGCGGCGGGCTGACCATGATGTTGTCCCGGGCCCAAGATGGGCTGCTGGAGGCGGGTATTAATGATTGTGGTGTGCTGCTCATGGTGGTGAATCTGGCCCAAGATGGGCTGCTGGAGGCAGGAAATACTGATGGCAGCGTGCTGCTCATGCTGCTGTCATGGGCCTGAGATAGGCGTATGGAGGTGGTTATTACTGATAGTGGCGTGCTGCCCAAGGTGGTGTCCCGGGCCCGGGAAGGGCTGTGTGAGGCGGGTATTACTGATGGCGGTGGGCTGCTACCTGCGTGCTACCCATGGTGGTGTCCTGGGCCAGAGATGGGCTGCTGGAGGCGGGTATTACTGATGGCAGTGTGCTGCCCATGGTGGTGTTCCGGGTCCGGGAAGGGCTGTTTGAAGCGGGTATTACTGATGGTGGTGTGCTGCTCATGGTGGTGTCCCTGGCCAGAGATTGGCTGCAGGAGGCAGGAATTACTGATGGCGGCGTGCTGCCCAAGGTGGTGTCCTGGGCCCGAGATGGGCATCTGGGGACGGGTATTACTGATACCGTTGTGCTGGCCATGGTGGTGTCCCGGGCACGAGATGGGCTGCGTGTCCCGGGCCCGGGAAAGGCTATTGGAGACGGGTATTATTGATGACGGCGTGCTGCCCATGATGGTGTCCTGGGCCCGAGATGGGCTGCTGGAGGCGGGTTTTAATGCTGGCGGCGGGCTGACCATGATGGTGTACTGGCCCGAGATGGGCTGCTGGAGGCGGGTATTAATGATTGTGGTGTGCTGCTCATGGTGGTAAACCTGGCCCGAGATGAGCTGTTGGAGGCAGGAATTACTGATGGCAGCGTGCTGCTCATGCTGCTGTCATGGGCCCGGGAAGGGCAGTTGGAGGTGGGTATTAATGCTGGCGGCCAGCTGCCCATGGTGGTGTCCTGACCGCAAGATGGGCTGATGGAGGCGGGTTACTGATAGGCGTATGGAGGTGGATGACGGTGTGCTGCCTATGGTAGTGTCTCTGGCCCCAGATGGGCTGCTGGAGGCAGGAATTACTTATGGTGGCGTGCTGCCCATGGTGGTGTCCCGGGCCCTGGAAGGGCTGTGTGAGGCGGGTATTACTGATGGCGGTGGGCTGCCCATGGTGGTGTCCATGGCTCGAGATGGACTGCTGGAGGCAGGAATTACTGATGGCGGCCTGTTGCCCATGGTGTTATCCAGGGCCGTAGATGGGCTGTTGCAGGCCGGTGTTAATGCTGGCAGCTGTCTGCCCATGTTGGTGTTCCGGGCCCGAGATGGGCTGCTGGAGGTGGGTATTAATGATTGCAGTGTGCTGCCCATGGTGGTTTCCCAGGCCCGAGATGGGCTGGGTCTCCCGGGCCCGTGAAGTCTGTTTGAGGCAGGTTTTAATGCTGGCGGCTGGCTGCCCATGCTGGTGTCCTGGGCCCGAGATGGGCTGCTGGAGGCAGGTATTACTGATGGCGGCGTGCTGCCCATGGTTGTGTCCCGGGCCCGAAATGGGCGTCTGAAGGCGGGTATTACTGATGGCGGCGTGCTGCCCATGGTGGTGTCCCGGGCCCTAGATGGGAGTCTGGAGGCGAGTATTACTGATGGCCGCCTGATGCCCATGGTGGTGTCACTGGGCCGAGATGGGCTACTTGTCTCTGGCCCGGGAAGGGCTGTTGGAGGTGGGTATTAGTGCTGGCAGTGTATTGCCCTTTGAGGTGTCCTGGGCCCGTGATCCGCTACTTGAGGCAGGTATTAATGACTGCGGCGTGCTGCCCATGGTGGTGTTTCTGGCCCAAAATGGGCTGCTGGAGGTAGGTATTAATGATTGTGGTGTGCTGCTCATGGAGGTGTCCCTGGCCCGAGATGGGCTGTTGGAGGCAGGAATTACTGATGGCGGCATGCTGCCCATTATTTTGTCTTGGGCCCGATATCGGCATCTGGAGGCGGATATTACTGATGGCGGTGTGCTTGCCATGGTGGTGTCCCGGGCCCGAGATGGGCTGCGTGTTCCGGGCCCAGGCTAGGTCTGTTGGAGGCAGGTGTGCATGCTGGCGGCATGTTGCCCTTGGTGGTGTCACGGGAATAGAAAGCGCTGTTTGAGGTGTGTTTTAATCCTCACGGTGGGCTGCCCATGTTGGTCTACCGGGCCAGAGATGGGCTGCGTGTCCCGGGCGCGGGATGGGCTGTTGGTGGCGGGTTTTAATCCTATTGGCGGGCTTCCCATGGTGGTGTCCCAGGCCCGAGATGGGCTGCTGGAGGCGGGTATTACTGATGGTGGCGTCCTGCCCATGCTGGTGTCTCGGGCCCGGTAAGGGCTGTTTGAGGCTGGTTTTAACGGTGGCATCGTGTTGCCCATGGTGGTGTCCCGGGCCATGGAAGGGCTGTTTGAGGCGGGTATTACTGATGGCAGTAGTTGCCCATGGTGGTGTCCCGGGCCCGAGATGGGCAGCGTATCCCGAGCAAGGGAAGGGCTATTGGAGGCGGACATTAGTCCTAGCAGTGTGCTGCCCATGGTGGTGTCCCCGGTCCGAAATGGGCTGCTGGAGGTGGGTATTACTGATGGCGGAGTGTTGCCCATGGTGGTGTCCCGGGCCCGAGATGGGCAGCGTATCCCGAGCAAGGGAAGGGCTATTGGAGGCGGACATTAGTGCTAGCAGTGTGCTGCCCATGGTGGTGTCCCCGGTCCGAGATGGGCTGCTGGCGGTGGGTATTACTGATGGCGGAGTGTTGCCCATGGTGGTGTCCCGGGCCCGAGATGGGCAGCGTATCCCGAGCAAGGGAAGGGCTGTTGGAGGCGGATATTAGTGCTGGCGGTGTGCTGCCCATGGTGGTGTCCCCGGTCCGAGATGGGCTGCTGGAGGTGGGTATTACTGATGGCGGAGTGTTGCCCATGGTGGTGTCCAGAGGCAGAGTTGGGCTGCTGGAGGCGGATATTACTGATGGCGGCGTGCTGACCATGGTGGTGTCCCGGGCCCTAGATGGGAGTCTGGAGGCGAGTATTACTGATGGCCGCCTGATGCCCATGGTGGTGTCACTGGGCCGAGATGGGCTACTTGTCTCTGGCCCGGGAAGGGCTGTTGGAGGTGGGTATTAATACTGGCGGCGTATTGCCCTTGGTGGCGTCACCACCTCAGGAACGGCTGTTTGAGGCGGGTTTTAATCCTAGCGGCGGGCTGCCCATGGTGGTATACCGTGCCCGAAATGGGTGTCTGGAGGCGGGTATTACTTATTGCGGTGTGCTGTCCATGGTGGTGTCCTGGGCCCCGGCAGGGCTGCTGGAGGCGGGTATTACTGATGGCGGTGTGCTGCCTATGGTCGTGTTCCGGTCCCGAGATGGGCTGCTGGAGGCGTGTATTACTGATGGTGACGTGATGCCCATATTAGTGTCCCGGGCCCGAGATGGGCAGTGTATCCCGAGCAAGGGAAGGGCTGTTGGAAGCGGGTATTAGTGCTGGCGGTATGTTGCCCTTTGTGGTGTCCTGGGCCCAAAATGGGCTACTTGAGGCGGGTATTAATGACTGTGGTGTGCTACTCATGGAGGTGTCCCTGGCCCGAGATGGGCTGTTGGAGGCAGGAATTACTGATGGCGGCGTGCTGCCCATTATGGTATCCTGGGCCCGAGATCGGCATCTGGAGGCGGGTATTACTGATGGCGGTGTGTTTGCCATGGTGGTGTCCCGGGCCCAGGCTAGGGCTGTTGTAGGCAGGTGTGCATGCTGGCAGCATGTTGCCCTTGGTGGTGTCACAGGAATAGAAAGCGCTGTTTGAGGCGTGTTTTAATCCTCGCAGTGTGCTGCCCATGGTTGTCTACCAGGCCGGAGATGGGCTGCGTGTCCCGGGCGCGGGATGGGCTGTTGGTGACGTGTTTTAATCCTATCAGCAGGATTCCCATGGTGGTGTCCCGGACCTGAGATGGGCTGCTGGAGGCGGGTATTACTGATGGCGGCATGCTGTCCATGGTGGTGTCCCGGGCCCCGGCAGGGCTGCTGGAGGAGTGTATTACTGATGGCGGCATGATGCCCATGGTATTGTCCCGGGCCTGAGATGGGCTGCTGGAGGCAGGAATTACTGATTTAGGGCCTGCTGCCCATGGTGTTATCCAGGGCTGTAGATGGGCTGCTGAAGGCGGGTGTTAATGATGGCAGCTGTCTGCGCATGGTTGTGTCCCGGGCCCGAGATGGGCTGCGAGACCCTGGCCCAGGATGGGCTGTTGGTGGCGGGTTTTAATCCTATCGGCGGGCTGTCCATGGTGTTGTCCCGGGCCCGAGATGGGCTGCTGGAGGCAGGTATTAATGATTGTGGTGTGCTGCCCATGGTGGTGTCCCAGGCCCGATATGGGCTGCGTGTCCCGGGCACGGGAAGGCTGTTTGAGGCAGGTTTTAATGCTGGCGGCTGGCTGCCCATGCTGGTGTCCCGGGGCCGAGACGGGCTGCTGGAGGGAGGAATTACTGATTGCGTCGTGCTGCCCATGGTGGTGTCTCGGGCCCGGGAAGGGCTTTTTGAGGCTGGTTTTAATGCTGGCATCGTGTTGCCCATGGTGGTGTCCCGGGCCAGGGAAGGGCTGTTTGAGGCAGGTATTACTAATGGCAGTATGCTGCCCATGGTGGTGTCCCTGGCCCAAGATGGGCTGCTGGAGGCAGGAATTATTGATGGCGGCGGGCTGCCCAGGGTGGTGTCTTTCGCCCAAAATGGGCTGCTTGAGAGGAGTATTAATGATTGTGATGTGCTGCTCATGGTGGTGTCCCTGGCCTGAGATGGGCTGCTGGAGGCAGGAATTACTGATGGCGGCGTGCTGCCCATTATGGTGTCCTGGGCCCGATATGGGCATCTGGAGGCTGGTATTACTCATGGCGGTGTGCTGGCCATGGTGGTGTCCCGGGCATGAGATGTCCTGTCTTTTCCGGGCCCGGGAAGGGCTGTTTGAAGGGGATATTAATCTTGGCGGCGTGCTGCCCATGGTGGTGTAACCGGCCCGAGATGCACTGCGTGTCCCGGGCCCCGGAAGTCCTTCTGGAGGCGGGTATTACTGATGGCGGTGTGCTGCCCATGGTGGTGTTCCGGGACCGAGATGGGCTGTTGGAGGCGGGTATTACTGATGGCGGCGTGCTGGCTATGGTGGTGTCCCGGGCCCGAGATGGGCGTCTGGAGGCGGATATTACTGATGGCAGCATGCTGACCATCGTGGTGTCCCGGGCCCGAGATGGGCGTCTGGAGGCGGGTATTACTGATGGCAGTGTGCTGCCCATGGTGGTGTCCCAGGCCCGAGATGGGCGTCTGGAGGCGGGTATTAATGATTGCGGTGTGCTGCCCATGGTGGTATCCAGGGTCCTGTGATAGGCTGTTAGAGTCGGATTTTACTGCTTGCTACGTGCTGCCCATGGTGGTATCCCCAGTCCGAGATGGGCGTCTGTAGTCGAGTATTACTGATGGCGGCGTGCTGCCCATGGTGGTGTCCCTGGCCCGAAATGGGCTGCTGGAAGCAGGTATTAATGATTGTGGTGTGCTGCTCATGGTGGTGTCCCTAGCCAGAGTTGGGCTGCAGGAGGCGAGTATTACTGATGGTGGCGTGCTGCTCATGGTGGTTGGAGATGGGATGTTGGAGGCAGGTATTACTGAAGGAGGCGTGCTGCATATGATGGTGTCCTGGGCCTGATATCGGCATCTGGAGCGGGTATTACTGATGGAGGTGTGCTTGCAATGGTGGTGTCCTGGGTACGAGATGGCCTGGAAAGGACTGTTTGAGGCGGTCCGGAAAGGGCAGTTGGAGGCGGGTTTTAATCCTAGCGGTGGGCTGCCCATGGTGGTGTCCCGGGCCCGAGATGGGCTGCTGGAAGCGTCTATTGCTGATGGCGGTGTGCTGGCCATGGTGTTGTCCAGGGCCATAGATGGGCTGCTGCAGGCAGGTTTTAATGCTGGCGGCAGGCTGCCCATGATGGTGTCCCATGCCCAAGATGGGCTGCTGGAGTCGTGTATTACTGATGGTGGCATGCTGCCCATGATGATGTCCTGGGCCTGAGATGGGCTGCAGGTCCCGGGCCCGAGATGGGCTGCTGGAGGCGGGTTTTAATTCTGGCGGCAGGCTGACCATGGGGGTGTCCTGGGCCCGAGACGGGCGTGTGGAGGCGGGTTTAACTCATGGTGTCGTGCTGCCCATGGTGGTGTCCCGGGACCGAGATGGGCTGCTTGTCCCTAGGCCGGGAAGGGTTGTTGGAGGTGAGTATTAATACTGGCGGCATGTTGCCCTTGGTGGTGTCACCAGCCCGGGAACGGCTGTTTGAAGCGGGTTTTAATCCTACCCGCGGGCTGCCCATGGTGGTGTCCCGGGCCCGAGATGGGCTGTTAGAGTCGGATTTTACTGCTAGCTGCGTGCTGCCCATGGTGGTGTCCCAGGCCCGAGATGGGCGTCTGGAGGCGGGTATTAATGATTGCGGTGTGCTGCCCATGGTGGTATTCTGGGCCCGAGATGGGCTGCTGGAGGCGGGTATTACTGATGGCGGCGTGCTGCCTATGGTGGTATTCTGGGCCCGAGATGGGCTGCTGGAGGCGGGTTTTAATGCTGGCGGCGGGCTGACCTTGGTGGTTTCATGGCCCAAGATGGGCTGCTGGAGGGTGGTATTAATGATTGCGGTGTGCTGCCCATGGTGGTGTCCGGGTCCCGTGATGGGCTGTTACAGGCAGATTTTACTGCTACCTGCGTGCTACCCATGGTGGTGTCCCAGGCCCGAGATGGGCTGCTGGAGGCAGGAATTACTGATAGCGTCGTGCTGCCCATGGTGGTGTCCCCGGCCCGAAATGAGCGTTTGGAGGCGGGTATTAGTGATGGCGGTGTGCTGACCATTGTAGTGTTCCGGGCGCGAGATGGGTTGTGTCCCGGGCCCGTGATGGGCCGCTGGAGGCGGTTTTAATGCTGGTGGCCTGCTGACCATGGAGGTGTCTTGGGCCCGAGATGGGTGTCTTGAGGCAGGTATTTCTGATGGCGGTGTGCTGCCCATGGTGGTGTCCCTGGCCCGAAATGGGCTGAGCGTACCGGGCCCGGGAAGGGCTGTTGGAGGCGGGTATTAATGCTGGCGGCGTGTTGCTCTTGGTGGTGTCCCGGACCCGGAAAGGGCTGTTTGAGGCGGGTTTAATCCTGGCGGTTTACTGCCCATGGTGGTGTCCTGGGCCCGAGATGGGCGTCTGAAGGCGGGTTTTAATGCTGGAGGCCTGCTGACCATGGTGGTGTTTTGGGCTCGTGATGGGCTGGTGGAGGCTGGTTTTTATGCTGACGGTGTGCTGACCATTGAGGTGTACTAGGCCCGAGATGGGCGTCTGGAGGCGGGTATTACTCATCGTGGCGTGCTGCCCATGGTGGTGTCCCGGACCCAAGAGGGGCTGCTGGAGGCGGTTATTACTGATGGCGGCGTGCTGCCCATGATGGTGATTTGGGCCCAAGATGGGCGTCTGGAGGAGGGTATTACTGATGGTGGTTTGCTGCCCACGGTGGTATCCGGGGCCTGAGATGGGCTGCATGACCTGGGATCGGGAAGGGCCGTTGGAGGGGGGTATTAATGCTGGTGGCGTGTTGCTCTTGTTTCTGTCCGGGGCCCGGGAAGGGCTGTTAGAGGCGGGTTTTAATCCAGGCGGCGGGCTGCCCATGGTCGCATCCCGGGCCCAAGATGGGCGTCTGGAGGCGGGTATTACTGATCGTGGCGTGCTGCCCATAGTGGTGTCCCGGGCTCGAGATGGGCTGCATGTTCTAGGCCCGGGATAGGGCTGTTAGAGGCAGGTATTAATGCTGGCAGTGGGCTGCCCATGGTGGTGTCTGGAGCATGAGATGGGCTGATGGAGGCATGTATTACTGATGGCGGTGTGCTGCCCATGGTTGTGTCCCTGGCCCGTTATGGGCTGCTGGAGGAAGGAATTACTGATGGCTGTGTGCTGCCCATGATCGCATCCTGGGCCCGAGATGGGCGTCTGGAGGCGGGTATTACTGATGGCGGTGTGCTGACCATGGTGCTGTCCCGGGCCCGAGATGGGTTGCATGTTCCCGGCCTCAAATCGGCTTCTGGAGGCGGGTATTACTGATGGCAGTGTGCTTGCTATGGTGGTGTACGGGGCCCTAAATGGGATGCTGGAGGCGTGTATTACTGATGGCGGCATCCTGCCCATGGTGGTGTCCCGGGTCCGAGATAGGCTGCTAGAGGCAGGAATTATTGATGGCGACATGCTGCCCATGGTGGTGTCTCGGGCCGGGGAAGGGCTGTTTGAGGCTGGTTTTAATGCTGGCATCGTGTTGCCCATGGTTGTGTCCCTTGCCCGGGAGCGCTGTCTGAGGAGGATATTACTGATGGCGGCGTGCTGCCTATGATGGTGTCCTGGGCCCGAGATGGGCTGCGTGTCCCGGGCCTGGGAAGGGCTGTTGGAGGCGGGTATTAATGCTGGCGGCGGGCTGCCCATGGTGGTGTCATGGGCCCGAGATGGGCTGATGGAGGCAGGAATTACTGATGGCGGCTGTTGCCCATGATGGTGTCCTGGGCTCGAGATGGGCGTCTCGAGGCGGGTATTGCTGATGTTGGCATGCTGCCCATGGTGGTGTCTCGGGTCCGAGATGGGCTGAGTGTCCCGGGCCAGGGAAGGGTTGTTGGAGGCGGTTATTAATGCTGGCTGTGGCCTGCCCATGATGGTGTCCCGGGCCTGAGATGGGCTGATGGAGGCGAGTATTACTGATGGAGTTCTGCTGCCCATGGTGGTGTCCCTGGCCTGAGATGGGCTGCTGGAGGCAGGAATTACTGATGGCGGCATGCTGCCCATGGTGGTGTCCCTGGCCTGAGATGGGCTGCTGGAGGCAGGAATTACTGATGGCGGCATGCTGCCCATGATGGTGTCCCGGGCCTGAGATGGGCGTCTGGAGGCGGGTATTACTGATGGTGGCGTGCTGCCCATGGTGGTGTCCCAGGCCCGAAATGGGCTGCGTGTCCCGGGACCGGGAAGCGCTGTTGGAGGCGGGTATTAATGCTGGCAGCGGGCTGCCCATGGTGGTGTCCCAGGTCCGAGATGGGCTGATGGAGGCTGGTATTACTGACGGCGGCGTGCTGCCCATGGTGGTGTCCCGGGCCCAGGAAGGGCTGTTTGAGGCTGGTTTTAATGCTGGCATCGTGTTGCCCATGGTTGTGTCCCGGACCTGGGAAGGGCTGTTTGAGGCTCGTATTACTGATGGTGGCGTGCTGCCCATGGTGGTGTCCCAGGCTCGAGATGGGCTGCGTGTCCCAGGCTGGGAAGGGCTGTTTGAGGCGGGTTTTAATCCTGGTGGCGGGCTTCCCATGGTGGTGTCCCAGGCTTGATTTGGGCTGATGGAGGCGGGTATTACTGATGGCGGCGTGCTGCCCATGGTAGTGTCCCAGGCCCGAGATCGGCTGCATGTCCCGGGCCCGGGAAGGGCTGTTTGAGGCTGGTTTTAATGCTGGCATGGTGTTGCCCATGGTTGTATCCCGGACCCGGGAAGGGCTATGTAAGGTGAGTATTACTGATGGTGGTGTGCTGCCCATGGTGTTGTCCTGGGCCCGAGATGGGCTGCTTGTCCCGGGCCCAGGAAGGGTTGTTGGAGTCGGGTATTACTGATGGTGTTGTGCTGCCCAAGGTGGTGTCTCTGGGCCGAGATGGGCTGTTGGAGGTGGGTATGAATGATTCTGGTGTGCTGCCCATGGTGGTGTCCTGGGCCCCCGAAGGGCTTCTGGAGGCGGGTATTACTGATGGCAGTGTGCTGGCTATGGTGGTGTCCTGGCATGAGATGGTCTGATGGAGGCGTGTATTACTTATGGTGGCGTGCTTCCCATGATCGTGTCCCAGGCCCGAGATGGGCTGTGTGTCCCGGGACCGGGAAGGGCTGTTGTAGGCGGGTATTAATGCTGGCGGCGGGCTGACCAGGGTGGTGTCCCGGGCCCAATTTGGGCTGATGGAGGCGGGTATTACTGATGGCGTTGTGCTGCCCATGGTGGTGTCTCTGGCCCGAGATGGGCTGCTTAGGCAGGTTTTACTGTTGGCGGTGTGTTTGCCATGATGTTGTCCCGGGCCCGAGATGGGCTGTGTGTCCCGGGCCCAGGAAGGGCTTTTGGAGGCGGGAATTAATGCTGGCGGCGTGTTGCCCTTGGTGGTGTCTCGGGCCCGGGAATGACTCTTTGTGGCGGGTTTTAATCCTGGCGGCGGACTGCCCATGGTGGTGTCCTGTGCCCGAGATGGGCGTCTGGAGGCGGGTATTACTGATGGCGGTGTGCTGCCCATGGTGGTGTCCCGGGCCCGAGATGGGCTGCATGTCCCGGGTCCGGGAAAGGCTGTTGGAGGCAGGTATTAATGTTGGCGGCCTGTTGCCTTTGGTGCTGTCCTGGGCGGGAAGGGCTGTTTGTTGCAGGTTTTAATCCTGGCGGCGGGCTGCCCATGGTGGTGTCCTGGGCCCGAGATTGGCTGCTGGAGGTGGGTATTAATGATTGTGGTGTGCTGCCCATGGTGTTGTCTCGGGCCCGAGAAGGGCTGTTTGCGGCGGGTATTACTGATGGCGTCGTGCTAACCATGGTGGTGTCCTGGGCCTGAGATGGGCATTTGGAGGTGGGTATTACTGATGGCAGCGTGTGCCCATGGTGGTGTCCCGGGTCCGAGATGGACTGTGTGTCTCGGGCCCGGGAAGGGCTGTTTGAGGCGAGTTTTAATCCTGGTGGCTGGCTGCCCATGGTGGTGACCTGGGCCCGAGATGGGCGTCTGGAGTTGGGTATTACTGATGGTGGCGTGCTGCCCATGGTGGTCTCCCGGGCCCGAAATCGGCTGCGTGTCCCTGGCCTGGGAAGGGTTGTTGGAGGCAGGTATTAATGCTGGTGGCGTGTTTCCCTTGGTGGTGTCCCAGGCCCGGGAAGGGCTGTTTGAGTCAGGTTTTAATCCTGGCGGGGGGCTGCCCATGGTGGTGTCCCGGGCCTGAGATGGCCTGCTAGAGGCGGGTTTTAATGCTGGCGGCTGGCTGCCCATGGTGGTGTCCCGGGCCCGAGATGGTCTGTGTGTTGGGGCCTGGTAAGGGCTGTTGGAGGCAGGGATTAATGCTGGCAACGTGCTGCCCATGGTGGTGTCTCGGGTCCAGATGTGCTGTTGTCCGCGGGTTTTGCTTCGGATTGACGGCCCATGGTGGTGTCCTGGGCCAGGAATGGACTGCTGGAGGCAGGTTTTGCTTCGGGCGGCAGCCCAGGGTGGTGTCACCGGCCCAAACTTGTCTTCTGGAAGCGGGTTTTGCTGCTGGTGGCAGGCTGCCCAGTGTTGTGTCCGGACCTGGGATGGGCTGCTGGAGGCGGGTTTTACTGCGGGTGTTCCTCTCTGTCTTTGAGAAGTGGATTGAAAAATGATACAACCCCACAATTCAGTCAATCGTGAGAAATTCAGGTTGAGAAAAAATAAAGCAGACCCATTCATTCTCCCACACAAGCGAGTCTCAGTCAATTCTTTTCCCCCAGAAATCTAAAGATTCCACTTCCAGCAGCCACGGGCACAAATGACCCGCCACTTCATCTTCATCTGATAACAGTAGTTTCACAAAGACCAAGAACTTTTTTTATTTTTTAAATCCTCACCTGAGGATATTTTACCATTTTAGAGAGCATGTGAGAGAGAAGGAAAGACAGAGAAATATCCATGTGAGAGAAACATATCCATTGGTTGCCTCCTGCAGGAGCCCTGACCAGGCCAGGGAGGAGCCTGCAACCAAGGTCCATGCCTTTGACTGAAATTGAATATGGGACCTTTTGGTCCACAGGCTGAGACTCTATCCACTGAGCCAATCCAGCTAGCTCTGGGCTAGACCAATGACTTTTAATCTTTTTATCTCAAAGAACGGCCAGTTCTGTCTCCTCTGTTTCCTGTCGCCCAAACCGATTTCCCAGGACTCTAGACCCTTCCCTGAGCATGAGCCCTGTGCTTCCCCTCTCAGCCTGCCAGTCTTTCGTGTAAGAGGGATCCCACTCTCTCCTGCAGCAGCCCCAACCAGTTCCATGGTGAACAGGCCCTTGTTGGGGGCTTGCTATATGCCAGGCGGGTTTACAGGTGCAAGGATCCAATAGTGAGCTAGACACTGTCCTACAGAGAATAGATTCGTGGGAATTGAGTACTTTTTTTTTTTTTTTTAAAGGAAGAGTGGACAGCATGATTTTATTGAAATGTTTTAGTGCAATGTTGGAGGAACTTAAAATCTTATATTCTAAAACCAGTGGTCAGCAAACTCATTAGTCAACAGAGCCAAATATCAATAGTACAATGATTGAAATATCTTTGGAGAGCCAAATTTATTAAACTTACACTTCTTCTAACACCACTTTCTTCAAAATAGACTCGCCCAGCCCTTGGTATTTTGTGGGAGAACCACTCTCAAGGGGCCAAAGAGCCGCATGTGGCTCGAGAGCCGCAGTTTGCCGACAACTGCTTTGGGGGGTTTACGAATCAGATGTGCAAAGTCAGAGGAGTTCCTTATTGTGAAACACAAGCACTTAGATCTCACAACTTTAGAAGACTCAGCCCTAGCAGGTTTGGCTCAGTGGCTAGAGCGTGGGCCTGCGGACTGAAGGGTCCTGGGTTCTATTTGGGTCAAGGGCACGTCCCCCGGTTGCTGGCTCGATATCCCCAATATGGGGCGTGCCAGAGGCATCAATAACATTCTCTCATTATTTATGTTTCTCAATAAAATATATTTTGAAAAAAGATTCAGACACTGCTCAAGTTCAGGATTTAAAATTCCTAGGCCATTGTTCTTTCTATAACAAGCAATTCACCTGAAGCCAAACCCCACTTTTAATGAGTCAGGCAAAGGTGTCAACAATGCTGTTGGTGAATGCCCCGCCCACACTCAGAGGTCACAAACACGCACAGGGTGGTTCTCTGGTCATAATCAGGTCCTGACACAGTCACGGGCTGTGTGTGCAAAGAAGACGGACCCCAGCTTCCTAGAGGCAGCAGCTTATCTATGAAAAGTCTTGTATTCTCAGACCCGTGAATCAATATCACCACGTTGTATTTCATCCGCCCAAATAGGAGTTTTTCTATAATGAGACAGGTCACCAGCCATAGAAAAAGCACTTAAAGGGTGAGAATGGAAACAGCCAGGCATTATTTTAAGACATCTTTAAGGGAGACCCCTTTTTTTCTTAAAGCTACAAATGTATATGAAACAGTAGGTAATTTTCTATTTATATAAAGTTTTATTTCTCTCACCTGTGGACATTACCTACTTTTCTCTGTCTGTGCCTAACCCTCTATCCACTTGATTATCTGTCCCCATCATTTCATGAGCCTATTTCTCCACCTCCCATTGCCTGTTTAAAACACTGGCTATTGCCAAAACGGGTTTGACTCAGTGGATAGAGCATCGGCCTGCGGACTGAAAGGTCCCAGGTTCGATTCCAGTCAAGGGCATGTACCTTTGTTGCGGGCACATCCCCAGTAGGGGGGTGTGCAAGAGGCAGCTGATTGATGTTTCTCTCCCATCGATGTTTCTAACTCTCTATCCCTCTCTCTTCCTCTCTGTAAAAAATCAATAAAATATATTTTTTTTCCATATTTTATATGTTTTATTCACAAATTTTATAATACCAATCACACATTTCAAAACCATTTATTAGTCAGACCACTCAGTTTTACACTAGACAGAAACCGCCTCTAAACAATATATTTGGTGGTGGTTGTTAAAGTGGCCTTTTAAAAGGGGTTCACTCTGCTAAGAGGAGGCTCATCCTGATCATTTCAATGACTAACAACTAGAAAAACAAAACAAAAAACTAAACCATAAGTACAAGCTTGAAGAACTTAAAACGTAGTGCTGGGAGACTATTAGAACTCATTATCATAACCAAGTTGAACAGTAACTTTACTTAAGTGGCATCACTCCCACATGAATGCACAGAAGAGGACGACAGGGAAATATAGGGTGGCAGAGGACCACTACTGTCAAGGGGTGAAGAAAAAAGCATGTCTCCCCTATCAGGGAAGGGATGGAAAAAAAGAGAAAAGGAAGAGGAGGGACTGAACTTTAAAAAAAAAAAACAAAAAACAAGTATTTGTTACCCAATGGGCCAGTTCTCCACCTACAGGTTGGATCAAACCTCCTCCCCCCCAACCCCAACCCACACCCCACCCTCAACCCCGATTTCCCACTTGGGGGGACAAATAAAGCACTCCGAGAGGAGAATGAAAGTTCTATCTAGCCGCCCCCACCCCAAAACGGGGCTGACGGGTGTGAGCAGCTGCCTGGCTGGCTGGCAGGGAATGGATTCTTCTCTCTTCCCTTTTGCATCATGTGCTTTACAGGCGCCATGTTGGGCTCCTAACAAGCGGCTGTTCCACTCGGGGCCAATGCCCTATGCCCACCCCGCGACAGCTCGCTCCCAGGTCCCCCTTCACCTCCTTCCAACCCACACAGCACAGGTTACCCAAAAGGGTTCTGGGGGGCTGGGGGGAGGGGAGGAAAAGTGTGGGGGAGAACCACTCCCCACCTTCCCAGGGGCTCAAAATGCTTTTCACTCGTAACTTCCCCGCACCACAGACTGCCTCCAAGTCTCCCCCCTCCCCAAAGGGCTCTGGTCAAGGCTTGTGTCGGGTGGCCTAGATAGGGAGCTGGCAAGCGGAAGTGGGACTCCACCCTTCGCCCGCCCTGCTCCCTCCCCGCCGGAGAGGCCCACACTCGAAGCCTGGGCCCGAGACCTAGCCAGAGTCGGAGGGGGTAGGAGCGGGGATTGGAGAGGAACGCTGTCCCCCTTCGGATGGAAGCGAGACCCGGGATGAGGCTGACACTAAAATCAGGGAGTATTAGAAGAACAGGAGGCTGCGGGGTGTATAAAAACCTTGGCGGTTCGGGCCTCGATGAGAGAGACGATCTCCTTGGCGAAGGGCAGGTTCTCCTCGGCTAGAATGGTGAGCATATGGATGTGCGGTTTGCTATTGAAGGTCAGGTCTTCGAGGGATGACTACTAATCCCGAGCCAGGCGTCCCCCCGGCCCCCGCGGTACCGGCCTGACATTGCGCCGCGGCGCCCCCTCCGCGGTCCGCCGCTGCCAAAGCCGAAGCCGAAGCCGAAGCGGCTCTGGACACCCGCCTCCCTTTCCGACCGCACCTCCTCTCCCCTGCCCTCTCAGGCTCTGGCCTCACCACATGCTGCCCCCGGAGGGGGCTGGGGGACCGCACGGGGGAGCGGGGGGGGGGGGGGGGGATAACGCGGGTACGCGACGCCGCCCGCTCACGTGATCTCTCCGTCCGCTTCCAGCGCCTCGGGAGCCCCTCTCTCCACAGGCACAAAATGGCGCTCCGGCTCCGAACATGTCTGTGTTCCCAACCGCTGCGTTCTGCGAAATCAAAATATATATTTTTAAAAACCACACTGACTATTGGTTGGTAATTACGTAAAAACACTACCTTCTCACAATCATTACCTCTGTGGAGGTGAATATGTTGAACGATAAGATAAAGGTATCTCTGTAACAGGAGAATGTTTGACAACATGGAAGGTATTGTAGAAAAGGAAATGCGTTCCATGTCACCAACGGACACCTAGACACACGTTCTAACGACACGAATGGGAAACGGTCACAGCAATGGAGGCAATAGGCCCCCATTATCCTGAAAACAATACACATTCCAGGATGAAACTGAGAGAAGGAGGGCTAACCACAATGCCATTTCCCTTTCCTGTGTGAAACGCTTACCTGCCAGCACATCTCTGCAGTTCTGGATCCGCTTAGGGCTTCTGTAATTCATTATTTTAATACATTTTTGAAAAAGTAAAAACATACATTTCATGTTTCCCCCATGAGCATTTTTCTAAGAGCTGAGGGTGCCGACCACCACAGGGCACTAGATATTTACAACGCTCCATGATATTTACAACATTTCTGTCAAGAAAGGAATGAGCATGCCCAGAAGACATGGAGAGAAGTATCCCCTCGCCCATTAGAAGGGACAGCTCGCGCTGGGCCCCCACGGACATACCTTTGAAACACGAAACTAAGCTCCCCATCCCGAGGTCTGTCAGCACGCAACCAACAATGTCTTCCGCTAAACACGTAGCACGGAGAGCGGCCGTCAGGACCAGGCACCAGCTAGATATCCCCCAGGCCCATTGGGACAGAGCACCCAGGCCTCCAGTGTGACGTCACAATGCAGCCAGGCCCATTGTGACATCGCAATGCACCCGGGGGCACAGCTACTGTGGCTCAGAGCCACACCCTCACATACTGAAGGCCTGAGGCACCCGGCGTTCCTCTCTGTCTTTGAGGACAAAAGGGATTGAAAAATGACACAACTCCCCAACACAGTCAATCTTGAGAATTTCAAGTTGAGAAAAAAATAAAGCAGACCCGTTCATTCTCCCACACCAGCCATTCTCAACAATTGTTTTTCTCCGATGTCTAAAGATTCCACTTCCAGCAGCTATTAGGGCAAAGGACCCCTCCCCCCCCACTCCCACCCCACTTTGATAACAGCAGTTTCACAAAGACCAATGCCTTTTTGTTGTTGTTGTTAAATCCTCACCTGAGGATATTTTTCCATTTTAAAGAGCATGAGAGAGAGAGGGAAAGACAGAATGTCCATGTGAGAGAAACACATCCATTGGTTGCCTCCTGCAAGAGCCCTGACCGGGCCAGGGAGGAGCCTGCAACCAAGGTCCATGCCCTTGACTGAAATTGAATATGGGACCTTTTGGTCCACAGGCCGAGACTCTATCCACTGAGCCAACCCGGCTAGCTCTGGGCTAGACCAATGACTTTTAAGCTTTTTATCTCAAAGAACGGCCAGTTCTGTCTTCTCTGTTTCCTGTCGCCCAAACCGATTTCCCAGGACTCCAGACCCTTCCCTGAGCCTGAGCCCTGAGCTTCCCCTCTCAGCCTGCCAGTCTTCTGTGTAAGAGGGACCCCACTCTCTCCTGCAGCAGCCCCAACCACTTCCATGGTGAACAAGGGGCGGGGGGGCTTGTTGGGGGCTTGCTATATGCCTGGCGGGTTTTCAGATGCAAGGATCCAATAGTGAACTAGAACTGTCCTACAGAGAACAGATTTGTGGGAATTGGGTACTTTTTTTCTAAAGGAAGAGGTGGGCTGCATGATTTTATTGAAATGTTTTAGCGCAACATTGGAGAAGCTTAAAATCTTATATTCTAAACCCATGGTTGGCAAACTGTGGCTCACAAGTCACATGCGGCTCTTTGGCTCCTTGAGTGTGGCTCTTCCACAAAATACCACAGCCTGGGCGAGTCTATTTTGAAGAACTGGCGTTAGAAGAAGTTTAAGTTTTAAAAATTTGGCTCTCCAAAGAAATTTCAGTCATTGTACTGTTGATATTTGGCTCTGTCCACTAATGAGTTTGCCGACCACTGTTCTAAACCAATGCAAGCACTGTAGTTGAACTTGCTCCTGAACTGACATACCCGGCCAAGGAAAGCTAATTTAACTGAATAGAATTTAACGTGGAGACTGAAGAATGTTGATGCATCTATCTTTCTCTGCCATACCATCCCCCTTATGGCTAGACATACTGCGAGCCTCCTCCACTCAGCAGAGTCGCGCAGGACTGACACCTTTGGTGGCTGCATTTAACATTTCCACACCATAAGTCTCAAGGAATGGGGCATGCTGGGACACAGACAGAGTCCTTCTGTTTTTGAACAACTGACTTGATCTGATTACATGATCACACTCTCTCTCCAAAGCCAATTTAAAACTCAGCAAAACGCTAGTTTCTGGACCTGCAGAAACGATCCTTTCTGACTTCAGCGCCCCCTCTGCTGTAGGACGTTTTTCACCTTGAAGGTTGCTGTTCCAGTTTGCGAGTGACTTTATTTTCCACCCACGGAACTGAGGTCAGAGAGTTTGTTCTGTCCAGGATTCAGCAGGAGGGACGAACTGTCCTTGACTGTTCCCAGGCTCTGTCTACGCAGGCAGATCTTTCTCTTTGGGGCTGAAGAATGGAGTTCCCTGTCAATCAAGTGCATGTGATACAATTCCCGGAGTCAGGCCCCCTCCTGAGAGATTGTTGTAAGTAAAGGTCCCCCCCTGGCATTCAGTGAATTTCCCCTCCATCCTCCCTTTGGGCTACTTTTTTTTTTTTTTTTTTTTTTTTTTTTTTTTTTAACATTATCCTAACAGAGCAACTGATATTTGCTTATCTGTACTTTTTCTTTGTTTTCATGAGCACCTCCTACCCACATTTTTCCTGTAACAGCTTTAGTTCAAATCATCAGTTGCCTTGAGGCTTGCTACTTCCAATGACAAAAGGCAAAAAGACATTTCATTCAAACGAAGAAAATGATGCTGACCTATGCACTTGGTGGCACGCATACCATTTCACCATTTTATTTTATTTATTTTTTAAAATATATTTTATTGTTTTTTTACAGAGAGGAAGGGAGAGGGATAGAGAGTTAGAAACATCGATGAAAGAGAATCATCGATCAGCCACCTCCTGCACACTCCCTACTGGGGATGTGACCGCAACCCAGGTACATGCCCTTGACCGGAATTGAACCTGGGACCCTTCAGTCCGAAGGTCGACGCTCTATCCACTGAGCCACACCAGTCAGGGCTCACCTTTTTATTGATGTCAAGGCAAAATCAGGCCCTTTGCTATCAAGTTGCTAAGAGGGCAGATCACAACACCTCTCTCTCTGTAAAATGGTGTGGCCCAAGCTGTCCACCTTTCCTCCCATTCAGGTCTGCCTTTCTGTCTCGGTCGGCTGGTTGGTGACACCCAGTTTAAGGAGGGACCCTCCCGCCTCGCTTCCCTTGAGTAGGCAGTCCCACGCCCCCTGGGCACAGAGCCCACACCTGTTGCTTCGTCCTCCCTGCCCAGCAGCGCCCGGACCCCCCAGAACTCCCCACCCCCGGTCTCCTGTCAGGCTGTGGTGGCTCACAACTCCCAGTGCACCCGAACCCGGTCCTCCTGCAGGGAGTTGGCAGGAGCAGCGTGGGACCTCGGCGCCTGGCCTCCAGCTATGAGTTCCCCGAGGCGCTTCAGGTGACTCGTCGCTCCTACCTGGGGGTTAGGGCCCCTTTGGTCCACTGCCCTCCTGGGCCCTCAGATCTGCCTGAGATGCATCAGCCCCGCTTATGAGCTCTTCCCCTCCAGCACCTTAGTGATGCCCACGCCTCAGAGCATTTGTCCCCTGCCCCAGGGCAGGACACCCTGTCCTTCCTGAGCCTGGTGCCTGAGGGGTCTCCACTGGTCACTGAGCCCTGAGCCCACCCCGCCTCCCCGCCTCCCCAGGGCCCTGCCGCATCTGGCTTCTGACAGGCTCCTAGGACTGCAGGTCTCTCCCCAACTGGAAGGGGCTGCAGAGGGAGGGAAGGAGGGGACAAGGGGAGGGGGCTGGGCTAGCTGGGAGCCCTGCGTGTGCCCAGCCTCCTGGTGCCCGGGCCCCTCGCCTGCCTGGAGGGCCCCTCGCCTGCCTGGAGGGGCAAGTTCCGGGCCGTCGATTTGGATGAGGCCAGTGCTGTCCCCTCAGAGTTGTTTCTCCTCTTTCCAGCCCATGTCTCTCATGGAAAAGAATCCTGAGCGTCTTTTTCCTGCCGTTGATCTCAGCGGGCTTTGCTCCTCGGGCAACATATAAAGAGAAAAAGAACCTTCCTGTCGAGGAAGCTGGGCCGCAGCTGCAGGAGAGCAGGTCTGCCTGGGGGAAGGGGAATAGGATGGAGGGGGGTCAGGGATCTCCTTTTCTAGAGAAGAGTATCAGGAGCGTGGACAGAGCTGGTGTGTCCTGCTAGCCAGAACGTCTCCCACTGGGCTTTGGCTGTCTCCCCTCTCTCCATCTCCTCTCTCTCTTCATCTCTCTGTCTCTCTTTTCATCTCTCTCTCTTTATCTCTCTCTCTGTCTCTTCATCTCTTCTCTCTTTCTCCTCATATCTCTCTGTCTCTCCTCTCTCTCTTCATCTTCTCTCTCTCTTCATATTTCTCTCTTCATCTCTCTGTCTCTCTCTTCATCTCCTCTCTCTCCATCTCTCTCTGTCTCTCTCTTCATCTTTCTCTCTCTCTCTCTTCATCTCTCTTTCTCCATCTCTCTCTCTCAGCAGGTTTAACTGGTCACATCTGATCCCTCTGGAGCTGAAGGACCACGTGGTGGGACTTCAGATACAAAGCACCCCTGAGAGCAGCCCGCACTTCACTCTGGAGGGGCACAAGTTCCTGATCTTCGGGGGCTCCATCCACTACTTCCAGGTGCCCTGGGGGTACTGGCCGGACTGCTTCCTGAAGCTGCAGGCCTGAGGCTTCAACACTGTCACCACGTGAGTGCCGCCCGCTCTCTGGGTCCTCGCTGCACCTTCCCATGAGCCCTGTCCAGCGTGAGCCTTTATGATGAAGGGCCACCTGCCTCTTAGACTCATAGGTCTTGTGTGTGCACACGGATGATGTCACTTTCCTTAGTCTATGTCCATCATTGTTTTGAAACTTCTCCTCTATTCTTGTTTTGATTAATTCTTAGCAATAACTTATTGGGCATATCTAGACACTTGTGTTTTCCCCTTCTCTTTACATTTTTAATGGGCATTACCAAGAATGGGTGGTGAGAGGGATAATTAGTGCATCCATCCGAGGAATCTAGAGTCAGGATCATTGACAGCTTAGATCGCAACCGGGTGGCAGAGAAAGGAACCGTTGAAAGCAATCACTGTTCATGTAATACAGGTGTAACAGCCATGGGACACTTCAGCTTGCTCCAACATGGTACCCTAGGTTTTCAGATAGGTTTGGAACTGACCTAGGACTGGTTAGGAAAGAAATAAGAAGATGCTTATTACACTTCCCTCTCTCCTGCCACAGCTATAATATGTCCCCTGGAACCTTCACGAGCCCCAGAGAGGCACATTTGACTTCTCCGGGAACCTGGATCTGGAGTACGTGCTGCTGCTGCTCCTGTGGCCCGGCCTGGGCCTGGCCTGGGCCTGGGCCTGGGGGCGGGAAGGGGCTGGTGGGTTGTTTAGGAACCATGGTGGCATCTCAGCTCTGCTTGGAGAGCCTGTTCTCAGGCCCCGGTGCCAGCTCTGCACCGGGACCAGGTGCTCTCCACCTGGGAGCCTGCTACTCCCAGTGCCCAGGCCTCCCCTGGGCCCAGCCCTCCTCACTGCAGCCCAGAGGAGCCTGGACCCCTGTCAGCCCTTCCTGCTCTGCAGTGGGGTCCCGCCACCTGTGCTGGGAGCGGGCTGCCCCTGGAAGCAGCAAGGTGGTCGGGTCAGGTTCATGGCGAGGACCCCACCTCCTGTCTGAGAGTCCCCTCCTCATGACCCGGTGGGCTGTGCAGAGGGTCCTGGGCTGGGAGCTGGTGAGAACCCAGCTGCAGGCCTCAGGCCTGTGACCACAGGTGCAGGGTGACCTGCTCTGCAGGGTGGGGGCTCAGCCTTCCCTCACTCTCCCTGTCTCTGGTTGGGAGGAGGGCAGGCCAGCAGAGGCTCCGGGCAGCTCCGCCGCCTGTGGTGTGTGCTGGCTCATCCCCACCCCCCGCTCGGATGTCCTCAGAGTGGCTGCCATTGACCTTGCCAGGGCCTTTGTCCGGCTGGCCGTGGAGGTTGGGCTGTGGGTGATCCTGCGTCCAGGCCCCTACATCTGCAGTGAGATCGACCTCGGCGGCCTGCCCAGGTGAGCGTGCTTTGAGGGGAGGGCTGTGACGGTTTGTTTCACTAAAAGCAGAGCAGGTATCTGACAGCTCGGAGCCCGTGTTCTCGGGGAAGGCCCGGTGAGCTCCGGGCGCCGCTGTCACCCTTGTCCCGGTCACAGGTGCGGGTCCTGGTGCCGCGGGCGCCTGGGCGGGGAGAGGCAGCATCGGGGTGGTCACAGCTCTTCCTTCCGGTCTCATCTCTGGTCTCTGTCCTGAGGTGGAAGAGGTTCTGACAACCTCTGGACTTGCTCTGCGGGACCCCCCTTCCCCTGGCTTTTCTCTTATTTTGTTAGTGGAAGACCATGCTCTCTACTGAGCCGAGGGACCTCAGCTCTCCTCCGTTCCCCCTCCCTTCCCTTTGCCTTCTCTCCTCTGTGCGGCCGGGCCATTAGTGCAGATAGCTGGGTGCAGGGTGAGCAGCGCATACTCCCGTTCACACCACAGCTGCCAGCTGTGTGCAGTCCCCGGCTCAGGCTCAGCTCCACGGGGCGCCCTCCTCCCGTCACTCAGTCAAGGCTCTGTTTCCTCGGGGATGAGCTTGTTCTCCCACCCAGCTCAGGAGCCACAGAAGCCTGACCGTGAAGGAAGGAAGGGATATTTTAGCAAAGGAGCAATGCCCTGCTCTGCTCAGCTGGAGGCCCCGCTCCACCCCTCCCCGCCGAGGGCCTTGATGGAGCTGCCGCACCTCCTAAGCTGGGAACTGTCACCGGACACTTGTCAGTCGGACAGCCAGGTAGGATGGTCCAGAGAGCATCTTCCAAGTCCCGTGAGGGCTGCAGGAGATCAGAAGACATAAAGCTGGGCTGGAGGGAGCTCTGGAAGGAGAACTGGCTGACCTCCCGCCTCCTGTCTTCCCAACTCAAGCGCTGAGCTTGTCTCCTCTCGCCCCCAGCTGGTTACTGCAGGACCCGGAGCTGAGACTGAGGACAGCCGACCAGGGCTTTGTCCAAGCAATTGATCGATACTTTGATCATCTGATTGCCAGAGTGCTTCCTCTCCAGGTAAAACGGCCTTCTGACATTTCCTTCCTGAAGTGAGAGGCACAGAGACAGCTGGTTCTATGTAGCCACAGAGCAGGCCCGACCCAGGCTCTGGGAACTGAAGCTGACACCCTTGCACTCTAGACCCTCATCTAAGTTCACCTTCGCCCCAGGGCTTCCGGGAGCACACGCATCACACCCGCCAGGACCCACAGAGCAGAGAGCGTAGGTGTATGATGGCGCTTTGAATGTACTTGATGTTCTCTAGACTCACTGCTCTTTCTACTGTTTATTTCTACTACTAAGTGAACTTGGCTGTTTTCTTTTTCTTTTTCTTTTTTTTAAATATTTTTATTGATTTTTTTACATAGAGAAAGGGAGAGGGATAGTTAGAAACATCAATGAGAGAGAAACATCGATCAGCTCCTTCCTGCACACCTCTACTAGGGGTGGAGCCTGCAACACGGGCATGTGCCCTGGCCTGGAATGGCACCGTGACCTCCTGATTCATAGGTCAACGTGCAACCATTGAGCCTCACTGATCAGGGTCACCCCAATTTCTTAAAGTGTTATTTTTAAAGCGAAGGCTGCACAGGTCACGTGTGAATGTACAGGTTGTGATTTAGTGGAGTTTTAGGTGGTTAGTATCCTTTGCAGCCTTTGGTGTGGTTCATGTGTTGAGAGCATGCGTGTTTGTGTGTGGTGAGTGCTGAGCTGGAGTTGGGGCCAATATATATATATTTTAATTGGTTTTAGAGAGGAAAGGCGAGTGGATAGGGGGAGTGTTAACAGGTGAGTGTGTGGCTATGAGCTCTCCTATTGAAGCAGCTAATTAGTATGAGAAGGAGCGGAAACAGCTGAAACTGGTTTTGCTCAGTGGAGAGAGCGTCAGCCTGCAGACTGAAAGGCCCCAGGTTTGATCCCGGTCAAGGGCACGTACAAGAGGCAGCTGATCAATGACTCTCATCGATGTTTCTAACTCTCTATCCCTCTCTCTTCCTCGATGTAAAAAATCTATAAAATATATTAAAAAAAAAAAAAAAAAAAAAAAAAAAGCCGAGACTGGTTTGGCTCAGTGAATAGAGCATCTGCCTGCAGACTGAAAGGTCTCATATTCGATTCCAGTCAAGAGCATGTACCTTGGTTGCAGGCACATCCCCAGTAGGGGGTGTGCAAGAGGCAGCTGATCAGTGACTCTCATTGATGTTTCTAATTCTCCATCCCTCTCTCTTCCTCTCTGTAAAAAATCAATAAAATATATTTAATATATACTGTGTTTCCCCGAAAATAAAACATCTTCCGAAAATAAGACCTACTTACAGGTTTCCTTCTGAGTGAAATATAAGGCATCCCTCCAAAAATAAGCCCCCCCCCCCCCCAGGCTCTGTCTCAGAATGAAAATTAATTTACCATAAACTGGTCGCTAGGGCCGCCCCGACAGGTGTCTAGCAACCAGTGACATTACATGGGGTCCTGACGTCACTCTTGTGTGGAGGTGGAGTGGAGGTCGGAGTGAGCGGTGAGTGCAGGGTGGGAGAGAGAAGACTTTCTCAGATGCGTGTAGAAGAACAGAAGGATTAGAGTGGACAGGATGTGGCCAAGGTGGTGAGTGCTGGTCTGTCTCTGGTAACACTACCTGATGCTCGTGGCCACCCTCATAAAGACTGAAGGTTCTCAGTCAGTGGCAGACCCTGCTCTAGTCCAGATCCAGGCCCCAGCAAGCCCAGTGACAGTCCCCAGGCAGGCCCCAGGGGGTAAATGTCTAATAAATGTCTGGTGAAGGTGTTCAGTGGCACATGGGTGGGCGAAGGAGGATCACTTAAAATGACACAGGAGGTTCAGAGGGGGCAATCAAAATGACACAGGAGGATCAAAAGGGGTTACTAAAATGGTAATCCCCCCTCTGATTCTCCTGTGCCATTTTGATTCCCCCTCTGATCCCTCCCGCCTGTGTCATTTTAAGTGACCCCCCTCCCCCCATCTTGATACCCCAATTCCTTTTTTTTACCCCTAGAAATGAGTGCAAAAAGAAAAAGCTACTCCGTGGAGTACAAGAAAGGAATCGTGGAAGACTCTTGGGGCCCAAATCTTACTGTTTTCTGCAAAGAGAACATGTTGAGTATCCTATTGGTCCAAAAATGGTGAGCAGAGTATGGTAACCTCATTGAACAAGTGAACAAGGGAAATGCTAAAAATCGCAAGTGTGGATCAGGTGGGCAACCATTATTTTCTGAGCTGAAGACCTGATCTGTGAATGGGTTGTTGACAGGAGAGCAGAGACTTTGGTTGTGAATAGTGCTCAGATTCATGAATTTGCCCATGTAATGGCACCACAGTTTGACATAGCCCCCAAAGACTTCAAAGCATCACAACACTGGCTGGATAATTTCCTTCAGCGAAGTGAACTGTCTTTAAGAAGATCTACAACATTGCTTAGGTTGGAAGATACTCAAGTTATTAAGTGAGCACTTGCATTCAAGTCCTTTATTAATGATGCTGACTTCTCTAAATACAATCTTTCCAACATGATTCCTATGGATGAAACTGCAGTGTTTATGGGCCAATCATCTTAAACAACAATTGAACAGTGGGGTGCCTCCTTAGTGTACATTCCCTACACTGCTTACAAAAGTGCACGTGTTTCCTGTATTTTGGCAATTCATCTGGATGGCACTAAAATCCCACCTTTAATCATTTCTAAGGGCAAGAAGGAAAAGATTGAACGTGTTTTGGGTGTTTTTATTCTTGAAACTGAAAAAGCCTGGGCCACGCAAGCAGTTCTAAGGAAGTGGGTCAATTTAATGCTGCTGCTTGTTATGTGAGGGAGCCAAAGAGGTCTGCTAGTCTGGGATGCAGCCAGCACTCATCGTGCTAAAGGCATGAAGACATTTCTTCACGAAAGAAAAATAGATAAGATAATGATTCCCGCAGGAATGACGGCCTATCTCCAGACTCATGGAAATTAATGACTACATTGAAAATAGAATGGAGAGAAATCAGTGTGGAAACTTTGTGAAACCTAAACTGCAAGAAGTTGTGACTTGGGTGAAGAATTCATGGGAGAAAATCACTGACAGTTGCATTGCAAATGCACTGCGAGCAGGCTACCTTGACAAGAAGTACTCATGTAAAGACAGTGCTATTGCTAAACATGAGAGATTTGGTCCACTGATTCTGAAAGAAATGGAGTCACAAGAAACTCACCAGGAAATTCAGGAATTGGATTGTTATAATGATGTTCCAAAAGATGATGACATGATTGTCATTGAATAAATGAGTAAATTCTTGATACTGTAGGATTCACAGTTTGTCTGGTTTGTGTTGACAACTATCGTACTACCGTACTGTATACAGGTAATAAATTTCCTTTATTTTCATTTAACAATAAATGTGTACCGTATTCTTCTTCATGGAAAAATAAGACATCCCCTGAAAATAAGACCTAGCGCATCTCTTGGGAGCAAAAATTAATATAAGACACTGTCTTATTTTCGGGGAAACAGGGTAAATAGTAGATACATCTCCCTCCCGCCCCCTGCCTCTGGTGTACACACACACACACACACACACACACACACACACACACGTACACTCCAAACCTTTTTGGCAAACCTTTGTAGTAAACAGATGGCTATTCGTGTTGCCCGGAGACCACTTCATAGGTGGGATCCAAAGAGAGAAGGGAGGGGATGGTATCATCAGCTACATGGTGGGTGGCTAAGAGTTCTGATTCTTTTTTCCTCCCTGACTTTTTTGAGTTCAACTCTGGCTTCATTGTGTGCTAGCTGTACAACCGTGAACAGCCTTCTCCTCTGCCAGGATCCTGATTTCCTTGTCTCTCAATGGGAGCGGTACTGCTGCTAACCTAGAGGTGGTTTGAGTAGGTAATGAAGTCACGTTTACATGCCCTCACAATTTCTCATTCACAGAAAGACCTCAAGTGTTTTCTTGTTTATTATTTTCAGCAAGATTTGCAGATTACGGGAAGAAAAGGAGCCTGTAGTTGGAGGGAGGACTCAGTCCACTTTATGATGAATGCAGGAGCTTTAGTTGAGATTGTATCTAAGGCCAAGGATCTCAGTAAGACAGGGTTTTAAAGGAACTGGAATTCGTGTCCCTGTTTAGCCTCGCACCTGCTGTGTACCTTGGCTAACCCAGCCTCACTAAGTCTATATTCTGCTTTTAAAATGGGCATCATGTGCTCCCGACCTCACCCAGTGGCCACGAGGACTACCCGCCTGGCACACTGTGCCATATTCAAGATCAATCTGTCTCCCTCTGCCCTGCAGCCCCGTGCTCCGTGTCCTCACCCTCTGCTTCCCTGGGGGGAAGGCCCCGCTCCTCTGTTCCCGGCCATATCCCAGCCACTGGCTCTGCCCGGCCCCAGGGCGAATGTCCCACAAAGTCAACAGTCTTTTAGAAAGAGTTCCGAAGCCACCAGCATTCACACAACTCCGCATGCAAAGTGGGAATGCCTGTCTCTGCTCAGGGAACCCCTTCTTCAGGCAGGGAGCATGCCTGCTGAAGGTGCCAGCCGGCCTCCCTCTACCCAAAACCCCAAAGTTTCCCCGGAGCCCGAGGGCGCGCGGGGCGGAGCCGGCGGCACCGGTTGGCGGTTCTGCCTCGACCACCTCCTCGCCCGCCCCCTGAGCTCGCAGCCGGCCAATGGCAGCCCTCCCAGGCGGCGGCCGCCCGCCCCCCCTTACCCCCCCCCCCCATCCCCGCCCTCCCCCCTCCAGGCTCCGGCTGCTCCACTGGCTCGGCGCGGACTGCGAGGAGCGCACAGCGCAGAGCAGTGCGGGGCACCCGCTCCCCAGGCCCTGCCCGCCCCGGCCGCCCCGGCCTCGCCCCTCGCCTCCTTCCGAGAGGCGGCTCTTGGCCCCGAGGACCACCCCGCGGCGGCCCCGAACTTCCCTGCAAAGGGAACCGAGCGGAAGAGACCGAGCAGAGCCATGGACCCGGTGAGCCAGGTAGAAAGGGACCGCGGGGCGGCCGGCGCTGGGGACCCGCGACTCGGGAGACGCGCCCCTGCCCTGGCCTCACGCTCCCCCCCCCTCCCTCCTCTCTCTCTCTTTCCCCCTCGCTCCTCGTTCGTCCACAGCTGGCCTCGGCGGGCACCTTTCGGGCGCTGAAGGAGCCCCTCGCCTTCCTGCGGGCCCTGGAGCTGGTGAGTAGCGGGGCGTCGCGGGGAGTGGGCACAGCGGCTCGCCATCGGGGGAGGAGGGGTCCGTGGGGTGCTCCCTGCTGGGTTCTGCTCAAAGCCCGGCTGCCACCCTCCCACGCCAACCTCCCCCCCCCCCCCCATGCCCAGTGCTATCCGGGGGGCGGACGGGACCATGGGCACTCGGAGGCGGGAGTGTGCACGGATGTTCGCGGGCGCTTAGATGGGGCTGCAAACCCGCGGGGCTCAGCCAAGGCGCCTCCTTCTGGGACGGGGACCGAGCAGGCGGAGGGAGGCGCTGCCCGGGGCGGCTGCTCACCTGGGCGCCGCGGGGTGCGGGCCCCGAGGAGGGACGCGGGGGGAGCGGGGCAGCTGGGTGGACTGGCCGCGCGGGGAGGCTGGTCAGCCCGGGGACAGGTCTCCGCCACGGGGGAACAGGTCTCCGTTCGGGGACAGGTCTCCGCCTGGCGTGGGTGCTGGAAGCCCTGGCACCTGCTCTGCCAGCTCTGGGGGCAGAGGAGCTGCGAGGCCAGGAGAGACACTGAGCACAGAGACTTCTTCCTTTCGTTAGTTTCTCGGTCCTGGTCACCCTTGAGGGCTCTTCTGACTTCCCTCGGGAGATCCCTCAGCCTCCTGTGCAGCCTTCTTCACCGCCTGGACTGTGGGAAGCGCTGTCACTTGTCCCCCTTTTAAAAAGCACCCCCACAGTCCCGGGGCAACTTGCCTAATGGCAGAGGAGAGAGACCGAGACACTCCCGGGGCCACAGAGCAAGGAGCGTGTTGTGGGCTTGGGTGACGGTAATTCAGAGTGAAATCCGCAGGTCACACGTTCCCTCTGCTAGGAGGTCTGGAAGGCAAGGGCACCCATCGGAACAGGAAGTTCAAAGCCCGTCATGTAGCATCAATCACAGGCCAAGCCCCGGACCAGCTGGGAAATTATGTAAGAGGCGTTGTCCTCCCAGATCTTAGCTCCTGGGCCTGGGATCTGCTCTGGCTGCCCGGCTGAGTCCGTTCACATGGATGATCCGCAGGATAATCACATCTGCTTGGTTTGCAGGCGTGCATAGCAATGCATGCCTTTATCAACTTGACATACGTCAACACAGCTTGAACGTAAGGTTCTGGGATGGCTCTCCTACCACTGTGTTCTGGACAAGCAAATTCAACCAGCCAAGCAGTGCTCACAGTGCAGGAAACTTTCAGTTGGCTTTCTCATAATTCATTCATTCACTCAGTCACCCACTCAATCAAGTCCCCTGTGAAACAGTGGTGTTTTTGACCAAAATAATAACTCCATTGCCAAGCCATTGTCTCTCAGAACAAAATTCAAAGAGCTGACACGATTTTTTTGATACACTCCCCTATTGTCTCACATTGTCACTTACCTGAAACATTCCTTTTCATTCTCTTCAATCCTGTTGCAACATTAGTTCGTGCCACACCTCACCACCCAGCCCATCCGAAGACTGGTAAGCCTGGGTGAATTTGTTTAAAATGCAGATTTCTGGACATCAATAAAAATATCGGAAAGATGGGTGCCTGCTCATGAATCTGTGTTTTAAATAAGTTCCCTGGGTATAGCTCATGGCCATTAAACTTGAAGGATGGCTGCCCCAAGCTCTCTCCAAAACTCAAAAGCACTTTTACCTTCAAGCTCTTGCTATTTCTGTTGCTACTGTGTATAATTCCCTCCCACCCTATGCCTAGAAAAAATGTTTGTCTTTTAACCTCAGCTAAAATGTTACTCCCTCAGTGAAGAGTTCTTTCATATTTACTCCTTCCCTTTCCTCACCCCAAACAGTGATTCACCCCATTCTCTGGGTTTCCACTGCATTCATTCATTCATTCATTCATTCATGAGAATTTATCATACTGAATTATAGCTGTGTTTGCCCCTTGATGAGAGAGAGAGAGAGAAAAGAAAGGTTATTACATTTAAAATATTTACAGTCCTTCCTCTCTCTCTCTTTTGGCCTCTAAGTCTCCAAGCAGCAAGGGCTTTGGCTTTTAAATGTTATTAATGTTTCTCATTTGAAGAAGAGAAATCAAATAGTGGACAAAAAAAAAACAAACAAAAAAAAAACAACACCCAAAAAACAAACAAACAAAAGAAAAACAGTTAAAAATGAATAAGTTAGGTGATCTACATTTTAAAAGAGCTGAAGTAGAGACCTAAGAGCAGAGAGATAGAATGTTATTTGCTGAGGAAGTCTCTTGCAATGATGGGGTTGGAAGGGGGGGGGGGGCGGGTAGACGGGGTCTGGGAGGGGGAAGAAAACATGTTCCATGCACACGCAGTGGCCTGAGAGCCACTCTGAGATCCCATTTCCATTCGGTAGGAGATGTTGCAATGAGTGTGAGCTCTTGGATGGCAGGAAATTGTTCCATTTTTCTGTGTTTCCCACTAGAGCCTTTTATGGTGCTTGGTGAACAGTAAGTGATCAATAACAAATGCAAATTTTTAATGACAGAACACTGAAAGTACCCAGTTTCTCCTGCTTTGCTTTAAAGTCTTTAATCTACTTTCAGTACTTACGCTATAGAAATCAAAGTTTATGTAAAGATATGTGTTCAAGGGTATTTACTGCAACAGCATTTGTAGAGGAAACAGTAAGTCCATTAATAAGACAATCATAAAAGTATGATTCAAACAGGTGAAATATACTGCCATGAAAAAGAATGAGTTAAATTAGTAAGTGTTGACTTGGAGGTCAATATATGTAATTGTGTTTGAGAAAGTTAAGTGACAAAAGGTGAGTTTTATTCCTAGTATGTGATAAAATTTTAAAGTGATGAAAAAAGGGATTTTTATTATTTTAATCAACATATGGAAAAATATATTAATTAATTACTTTGTTTAAAGTAGGGGTGTCGAACTCAATCAGAGAAGGGGCCAAAATCTAAAATCCAGCCTAAATCGCGGGCCGAATGGTTTACTGAACAGTCATAAACTGTCATTGTGATGGAAACACAGCGGAGTGCAGTGATGACAGCGCGGTGCGGGCCACATTGCAAGGCCTGGCGGGACAGATTTGGCCCGCGGGCCTTGTGTTTGACACATGTGGTTTAAAGTAATGTATAGATTGCAGTACTATTTTTGTAAAAAGAAAATAATTTGTGTCTGTGTGAGTGTGTGTGTATGTGTGTGATTTGTATAAGTATAAAGTATAGCTGTATACACTGAATTGTTAGAATTGATTTTTTTCTGAAGTAATTTGAAGTGTAGAGGGGAGAGAAGAGGAGAAGGTGGAGGGAAGCAGTGGTATTCTGGAAGAATCATAGGCATATCACTTGTCCACAGTTGTGCACATGTGTAATTCTTTAAAATAATTCCTATTTTTAATGATTTCCTGTGGATTGGCCAGATGAAGTGGTGTTGCTTCTAAAGGCATCCTCCAGTTTGGGATTTGTAACCTTAGGGAAAAATGCACTTTATTTATGTGTGTTTTGCTTAGGAAGGGCTCCTGGCTACTGTAGATTTAAAGTCTACATAGCATAAAGCCAAGCCTTCAGGAGAGGCTTTAGCCAATTTAAAAAATTTTGAGGTGAAACTCCCAGCTCCTTAATCTCCACTTAAATAAGGCCAGGGGACTTATTATTATTACTAGTAGCCCTGTGCCAGTAGCTCTCTGAGGGGCCTGCCTGCTCCGCACCTGCACCTGCTGCCCAGAGGCCCATCCATAGCTGGGATGGAATGCTTGCCTCATTGCCATGGCAACGAAGTAAGCATTCCCCCAGGCTGCTCATGCTGCCCGCTCTCAGCTGCTGCCCTCCACGGACTGGGGGACTCCAGCAGGGCCGAGAAAACTGGGCACCACTATCTATCTTTGTGATGGAGAGATGGTTAATTTGCATATTACCCTTTTATTAGATAGGACTATTTTTTAAATAATTATTTATTGTTGAAAGTGTCCCTCTTCCCCCCCCCCCCACACCATTTACTTCCTCCAGACTCCCTCCCCTCCACTCTCCCTGCCAGTGTTGTCCATGCCCATGGGCCATGCATATGTGCATACAAAGTTCTTGGTTGATTACACCACCACCACCACCACCCCTTCCCTCCAAGATTCCACACTCTGTTCTATGCTTCCAGATCAGGGGATTTTTCACTATATTTTAGGTCAAAACCAAAATTCAAGACATAGTACTGACTCTTGTGATCTCTTTCATTTATTCTCTGATGATAAAATAGAACCAGCAAATCTCTTAAACCATCATTTGCAAATCACTATATACTATATATATTGAATTTATCCCATTTCTCAGACTTACTCTGAAAAAAGAAGTTGGTATAATACTGCATTCCACTGGTTATTCTTTTTTCATTTATCTTTATTGGTGAATTACTGATGTCCTCCCTTTTAAAAAAATATATTTTATTGATTTTCCACAGAGAGGAAGGAAGAGGGATAAAGAGCTAGAAAAGTCGATGAGAGAGAAACATCGACCATCTGTCTCCTGCACACCCCCTGCCGGGATGTGCACGCAACCAAGGTACATGCCCTTGACCGGAATCAAACCTGGGACCCTTCAGTCTGCAGGCCGATGCTCTATCCATTGAGCCAAACTGGTTTCAGCTGATGTCCCCTTTTATTCCACTGGCCATTCTTATTTTGCTATTTGAGTACATTGCCAGTAGGATTTCGATCTTTGGGGGTCTCCCCTCCCTTAAAAGATTTTGTTAGCACTCTCTTATTTTCTATACTATTTATAAGGCTCTGGATCTGCACTTGTGATTTTATGTGTAATGGCATGTGGGGGACCCAACATATCACATTGTCCAGGAGCAGAACTGTGCAGACTTCAGGGCATCAAAAGGACTTCCAACTCTTCATCATGATTTTTGCTTGGTCCTCCCACACAAAGCTGTAGGTCCAGACTCTGTTGCTACAGCATTAACTGCTGAGTCAACTTGCCCAATTCCCCTGTCATTCTAATTCTTGACACCCACCCCTAATTTTGCTGGACCATTTCCACTACAACCCCTGGACTTCATGTTTCCATGATGCCTTTCTTCTCTGCCTTTCCAAGGAAGGCCAGCTACTCCAGAGGTGCAGTGTGTCTATATATGAGGTATTGCTCTACTTGATTTAAATAGTGGCACCTACTTGTTTTGCTGGCTTCAGATGAGGCACAATATTTCAGTGCTTCCTGTATATCATCTTGTTGAATCTGTATGGCTCCAACATCCCTGTTTCACCTTGAAGCTCAGGGGTGTTAACTAACTCATCAAGGACAAAATTGGAGAAAATGGCAAAGCCACGACTTGGGCATTCTCCCTCCAGACTGTGTTCTCTTAAGTGCTAGAGTCTTCTGCTTCCTTCAAGGTGACAGCCAGCTGACATCTTTATCCCTGCTCCTCAAAGAAACCTTAAAGGGCAGATACTATCCTATTTTGTAGTGTTTATCTCACCCAGGTAGATGTGTATATTTAAACCCTCCTCTGGAAGTGCAGGCAGTGTTTGTATTTAGACACAAACTCAACCGACAACAATTGTTGTTTATATTGTTTTATTTTCTGTTGGCTATTAACCAAGGTAGAATAGGTTCTCATTAAAATACAATGTCTTTTCATATTAAATATGTATAAAAGACTGATTATATAGCAAATGATTTCATCTTATTTTCTAGACTTTTTTTTTTCTTTCCTATTTTCTTAAAAAAATCTGTGTGCATGAGTCAAACAAATTTTTTTCCTAAGTATAAACAAGACAGGAAATTCTAACATACGGTTTATTTAAATTATGAGCAGCAATCTGCTACTGGAGGTTGGATGCAGTTTCAAAGCTATACTAACGTGGATTTAATTATAACTTTCTAGTCTCACAATTAATGACAAAAATTATGTATAATTGGAATATGAATCAATAAATACACTTTTAATAAAAGAGCAACTCCCTAGAATGCTAACAGATTCATCACTTAATGCTTTTCTGGTTTTCTTAAGACAGTTGGTATTTGGCCTAACAAGTACAGAAAAGAAAAAAAAAAGAGAGAAAAACAGTTCTTAGGAATTTGCATACCAGTTTTATTCTTTACTAGCTTGGGAACCTTGGGCAAATTACTTAATTTCACTAGGTTTCATTTTTATCATCTATAAAATGTGACTGATAATAGTTCTTACTTCAAAAGATTGCTGTGTGATGAAATGACTTAACCCAAGTAAACAACCTTGTGCAGTGCCTGAGCTATAAGTGCTCAACAAATGACTATGAAGGTGATGATAATGATGATGATGATGATTTGGATGATTCTGGGGATTTTGGAAAAGGAGAAAACAGAAATCTACCAGGGGATAATTTAGAACATCATGGCCACTTTGTTGCAAATTGTGGTGTCTTGGCAAAATTCTGAAGCAGAAAATCTGTCTTCACTCTTGCTAATCCCTCTTTTGAGCCCTTCTACCTCTAAATCATGCTTCCGTGGTTATTTTTACTATAGCATGAGTGCCACTGGAGACTTGCTCCTTCAAATATTCTCATTTTGGAGGACATTCTAGAGAACCCAGAGTTGAGCCTAAGGGAAAAGTTCTAATGGAAGAATTACAGGCACTTGGTTCTTGGGAATTTTTTCTTGAGATATGGGCTGAGAATTTTCCTGATCTTTCTCAAATCACAATCCACAAACATTCCTTACCCTTGAAAGAGTTATGGTATGTCCAGCGAATTCTCCAGATGAAGGTCCATATAGAGTCAATCATGGGCACTTAGAACCACACCCTAATGCCCAGGTGCACCTGGCCCTGGGGAGTCTCCTAATAGGAATGTTCTAATCTCACTGGACTCATATTTAAGTAGAGGAATCATTCTTAGTTTCTTTGTTCCCCAGAGGATTCACATTTCTCCCTGATCCAGTTAAGAAAAATAATCCCGTGTGAGTAGAAAAGAATACTAGAAAGTCTCTAAGGAATGTTTGTACAGAACCATTACTATCTTTTGAGTCATCATCTTCAGTAGGCATGTATTTAATCTGGTTGTATTTATTTTTGTTCATTCTATTATCTTAGGCTTCCTTTGAGAACCTCAGTTTCTCATCTGAATTTGGGGATAATACTCTTTGGCTATTATAGTGTTGGAAACTTTAAGAGAGATAAAGCATGTAACACTTTGTAAACAAATGTCTTCCAAAAGTAAAAGATCATTGTGATCATGATGATAATGGTGATGAATACTTTTTTCCAGTCTGAGTGACTCTGAATACACAAGATAATTGCCCCGGGAGTAGGGTGAGGCATGAAGTGTAAGTCCTGATCTCTGCTCATTGAGATGCTAAGTCCTTCCTCATCACCCTCTTACCTATGTCCCAATCTGTGTGGTCTCTTGGGAACCCACAAAAAAAGACTGATTTTTCTGTTAATACAGATATGCCATCAAAATTTGGGGAAGTCCACCTTTACCCCTTTTAGCTCTCATACAGAAAGCCAATTTCTTGCTCTGCACACATTTCACATTTCTTAGATGTTTGGGGGCCCTGGTAATGGTTTCCTGCTGATCTGATGCACAAGCTATTTCCTCTGCCTACAATTCTCCCTCTCTCTTTTCACCCAAGCCCTTTTAGCTGGCAAATTCATCTTGTGTCTTCAGGTGTCAGCTTAGATGTCATTTCTTTTGGGAGGACCTCTCTGAGGAGGGTGTTGTCACTAGATGAAGTCAACTTCCTGATGGCTCCCAGAACACACTATTTTATTTTATTTCGTTTTACTTTATTTGTCCTCTCATGAGGATATTTTTCCATTGATTTTTCAGAGAGAATAGAAAGGAGGGAGGGAGTGGGGGAGAGAGAAAAAGAAAAACATGAATGTGGGAGAGACACATTAGTGGTTGCCTCCTATACATCCCCCTACTAGGGTCCAGGATGGAATCTGCAACTGAGGTACATGCTCTTGACCAGGAATCGAACCACAACTCTTCGGTCCATGGACCTATAGTCTTAACACTGAACAAAACCAGCAAGGGCCAAAGCACACTCTTTAATGATTTGTTTACATTTCAACTTCTCAACCAGACTACATGCTGCATGAGGGCAGGCATCTTGTTTGTCTTGCTCATCAGTACATTCTAACTATCTAGCTGCCACATAGCAGGAACAACTCCAAAAATAATCACGAATCACCCCTACGATAGGTGCTTAGGAAGGAAGTGATTGACTGAAGGAAGTGGGGGAAGAAGAGAGGGAGGGAAGAGAACAAACAATGAATAAATCAATCTGAGAACACATGGATCTGGTGCAAATTCTCTTTCATGTTTTCCATTGTGGAAAGGAGCCTCCCCTAAAAACAGTTGGTTAGCAGTCACTCTTGGTTGTGGAGGAGAGGAACTCACCCCAGCTGACTCAATCAAGGAGAGAGAGCAGTCATATGCCCACTGCACGTGAGGGAGGAGCCGTCCTACAGAAATAAAAGTGCAAGGACTGCATCCTGCCAGGCCGCACACCCTGAGTCCCAGGCAGGGAGGAGAGCTGACTTAGGAGAAGCGCTGCAGCACTGTGGCTCGGCCACCAACCCCTGTGTCCTCTTTGTGTGTCCCCTTCTGCTTCTCATTCAGTTTATTCTTCCTGTGATTCTAAGCTAATGCCCTAAGAAAGGCATATGACAGGTTCAGTTAATGCTTTTCTCAGTTTGTACACAAGTCTCAGCCCCAGGCGGTCTCAGGCTGTGGGTGGGCTGCCCACGCGTCAGATGCCCAGTGGTCCTGTCTTGTGGCCGGAATAAAAAGCATCATGGGATTCAGATCATGCTCCCTGGGCTGTTCTTTCATCTGGAACAGTGGGCGGGGCAGCTCTTCAAGGCATGTGCATGTTAGGCTGAGCAGAGCTTATATGGCTGGTGGAAGAACAAATTATTCTTTTCACCTGCATTTCCTCCATTACGGCAGCACTGGCACTTTTGTCAAGCAGATGTGGTGGCATCTTTGGGATTTGGGGGCAGTGTTCCTGGAGCCTCTCTGCTGAGGGGATCATTGGTGGAGTCACATGATAGTCACATGAAGGGTGTCCCCTGGGTCCTTCAGCTCATGGGCTCCCCCAGCCTGTGCCATCTGGTCCATCACTTGGAAAGCCTCTTCCTGAAAGAAATGACGAGGCTTTGCCTGACGATGAGATAGCCCAGGCAACAGGTATTTCCCCAAACCACATGCTCTTCCTCTTTGTTCATACATTGCTAGGCTAATTCCTCTCTGGCTGTTCATGTTAGATGACCACATGGGAAGAGCACATCTATTGTGTTCTCGTGTGTATTAATGTGGTAGAAAACAATAAAACATGAAGGAGGGTTTTTGTTTGTTTAACATTTAATATTCATATCCAAATTAAATGCTTTTGTCCTGAATATGCACTCATGGAAACGTCCTTAGTTTGCCTGGGGTAAATGGTGCTGTATGTTCGAGGCAGGGGAGGTGAGGGATTGGTTGACGAGTAGTGATCACTGATTGGGAGTGTGGGGCTGGGAGGAGCATGGGCTTTGGAATGAGCCTCTAGCTGGAACCCTGGCCCTTCTTTCCCGCTGGGGGACACGAAGCAGGTTTCACGATCCTGCTGATGCTCAGGTCTGCAGGTGGCAAAGGAAGGTAGTGGGAGACATGTCTTAGTTGCTGTGAGGGCTGAGTAACATGGAGCCTATGAAACCCAAGCAGAGTGTCTGGCAAGTATAACTGAGGAAGAGTTTGTTCAAGATGATGGTGTGATGTCTACAAATACAGTGAAGCATTCCTAAAACAGGAAGGTGGGCTTTTTGTTTGTTATGCTCAAGCAGCATTTTCTACTGGGAAAAAAAATGATGTGTTGGATGCTGGGGCTGCTATAACAAAGTACCAGCAAACAATAGAAATGTATTCTCCACCAGTCTGGAGGCTGGAAGTCTGAGAGAAGGTTTGGCTTCTTCTGTGGGTGTGAAGGGGTCTCCAAGCTGAGCCACTGCAGTTCTGCAGCTTGTAGATGATGGGGCGTCCAATTCTACCGCGGTCTCCACATGGTGTTCTCCCTGTGGGTTTGTGTGTTTGTGTCCAAATTTTTCCTTTCAATATGGCACCAGGCATGTTAGATTAGGGCCCACCTGGCTGCAATGTAACTCCATCAACTAATTACATCGACAGTGACTCTATTCCCAAATAAAGTCACATTTTAGGAGTAAGGACTTCAATATATGATTCTTGGGTGGGGGGCACAATTCAGCCCATAGCAAATGGGTTCTTACAATATACACTGCTTTGTCACCTGGTTTGGTCTCCTTAATACATTATGATTGTATTTCCATGCCACTAGATTCAATAACTTTCCCCCTAATTTTTCTGGCTATGTATTATTACACTGTATGCCTGTCTTGGAAATTATTTAATGTAGTTTCTAGATGTATATGATTGATATATATATTTAAAACTTGCAAAAAAAATCCATCCTTTATGATAAATGGTTACTGTACCTCTATTATTATTTACTTAGTTTTCAGATGTAGAATTGCTGGTTCAAAAGGTTATACATTTTTGAAACAATTGCCAAATTGCCCTCCAATGAGAAATACCACTCTGGGCATTATCAGTTAAATATTTTTTTTCCCCAATTTTACAGTTGAAAATGAAACCTTGATTGAATTTGTACACTTTTTAATTTTGAAATGAGATTGCACTTTTTTTTTTCCCATAAAATTGTTTATATTCTTATTTTCTTTTGGAAATGTTTTAATGAATAGAATGGATTTGTAAGACAACAGCCAAGGCTGCCGACTCACGATGCTGTTCACATGAACTTTTAGATAAACTACTGCCTTAGTCTTTCTAGGCCAATGTACTGCTCCACTGTTGGGAAATTATTTAGACTGATGTACTTTGACTTGAGAAGACAAATATGAGCTTTCCTTTCTCTGAATAATTATCTACATATTTAAAGAGCCAGGGGCCATCACATCTGAAACAACCAAATGGACGACTGAACATGTTGAGTGGGGTGACAAGGCTGGCAGGGGGCTTAGTGAGGGATGACCAAACAACTGAACAGCAGGCTGTGTAGAGTGACCAAGCCAGTGGAGGGGGCAGTGAGGGGCAACCAGGCCAGCAGGGGGGCAGTTGGGGGTGACCAGGTTGGCAGGCAGAGGAGGTTAGGGGCAATTAGGCAGGCAGGCAGGCAGGCAGGTGAGCAGTTAGGAGCTAGTGGTCCTGGATTGTGAGAGGGATGTCTGGGATTGGAGAGGGTGCAGGCTGGGCTAAGGGAACCCCTGACCCCCAATTATGAATTTTGTATACCGGGCCTCTAGTATAAAAATACGTTTATGTAATTTGTAGAATGCCAAAGATAATAATTATTGTTATAAATCTTTACAATATAAATACTTTTTTCTGTTTACCATTTTATTTATATTTTAATTATATTAACTATTAAACTCATTAATCATAAGTTACTTAGTATTTTCTGTAGATGATTCTCATTAGTACTGATCTGAAATGCGAATCTGGTGTATCTGTATGTAGAGACACACTTGCACAAACTTACTACATCTACCTCAGGTGTGAGACACTTGGAACTTGAATAAAGTTTTGACGGAAAAGCAGAGTGGATGGGGTGCCCTTGCACCATCTGAGGACTCCTGGGGCTTATGTGGCTCGTGACTGTGGGACACCCTACCAGTGGAATCAATTCAGCAGCTGCCCCACGCCAAGGGCACTTCCTGTCTTTCTTGGATCACACGCCTGACCACCCTTGCCGCAACAGAGACTACTCTGTGGATGCACCCTGCCTTTGCGCACATATGGCTGTTTGGAGCACTTTGGCCTGTCTGTGAATTGACATGTATTGTGTGCTTACCGAGCCGCAGGCGTTGTGCCGAGTGCTTTCTACATTACATTTAATTCTTGCATCTCTCTTGGCATGTACACATCATTTCCCCTCCCTATAGGCAAGGAATTTGAGGCTTAGAAAAACAAGTAATGTTTAAGTGTGCACTGTCTATAATCACAGAGCTGAGATTAGAATTTAGGTGTTCTGTGCTTCAAACAGGCTTCAGGTACGTAACCTAACAGTTGGAAAGGAAGCGAAGTTCTGGTTCTCTCCCAGAGATCAGATTCCTAGGGAAGAACCATCCTAGCCAAAAGGCCTGCCATCATGGAGGGACAAGCCCAACATTTAGCCAGGCAGGTGGTGCCGGTCAGGGCAAAATCCACTGAGGTGGGGGTTTGACCGAAGCTTCTGATTTATCTCAGCAGTGAATTCTGTCGGGGGCAGGCAGAGCAGATTCTTCCGTTCTCTTTATAGTTCAAAGCCAAGTACTTTTTAACATATATTTTTTTTTCCTCATGAGTCCACTTGGTGAAAGAGTAGATGAAAGGATGGTTTTGATTTCATTTGAATTGATATTTCATCTGTATGAGTCAGGACCACGGTTACCTAGGCAAATGCTAGGAAATACTTAGAGGCGTGGTCCTCTTGGACTGATGCCCTTCAACTGTCCACATCTGCTTCTGAGATGCCGACCCTGGAGCTTATCCATCTCCAGTGTTATTGATGTGTTTGGGAGGCACTCAGTCCTCTCCCATCTTGGTCAGCCTGCCTCTGAAGAACCTGGGTGGATGCTGTGATCAGAATGCCTTCCAGCGGGCAAGGCAGATACTGTGAGGATGCAGGAAGCAGGCCATAGTAAGAGGCTACAAAGGTGTTGGCATGTGGGAACAGGGATTTCTGCCTATAAGACTCAGTACTTCAGCTCCAACCTTGTATGTCTAGATATATCCTTTTTAAAAATTTTTAATTGAGAAACAGAAAAAATAATTTTGGTGCTAATCTTGGGAGTTTTTAATGTTGGAAGAAATGGCTTATTTTTTGAACATTGTCAGGCCTGTCCTTTGTAGAATAAGATAAGCAAAGCACGGCTGACTTCTGAGCATGGCCCACAGTCTCCAGCTGTTCCCAGTGCTCACGCACCAGGCCTCAGGGGCTTTGTCTCTGTACCTCAAGGGCCTGACCCAGTTCTTCTGGCTCAGGATGCGCTGAGGAGCCATTTGTCTGATGGATGGATGATGGGAACCTTCGTGTTAGAAATTAACCCCAGCTTGGTTTTTGAAATGATGGAATTAGCGAGTCCAAAGGTCTCTTTTGGCTTTCAGTAAAAATAAAAAATTTTCATTGGATATCTAGGATGCATAAAAATTATAGGGACTATGTCTTCTTGGGACAAAATTTAGCAGGGATGGAGATAGTGGCTCATATTAGCAATGTAGGTAAGTTTGTAATTGAGCCCTGGGTACCAGTTAACGCATTGAGAAAAATGTCTTAATCAACCAGCATAAAAAGTGCAATTTAATTATTTGTAGCTAAAGAATCAATGAATTAATGAAGTCTAATGGAGGAGAATTCTGAATATTTATCTACAGTAGGATAGTACACCAGAACATTCTGCAATAATGGAAATGTCTGTTTTCACTGTCTAAGCCTATAGTCATTAGCCACATGTGGTTGTTGAACACTTAAAATTGAGGAAGTAAATTTTCCATTTTATTTATTTTTAATTATTTTTCATTTAAATGGCTAGTGGCTACCATATTGGATAACACAATTGCAGAGAGTTATTTAACTAGTTTGCAAGGAACCTGTGTTAAGCTTCAGCAAATCACTTAGGTAGGGACTAAAGTGGTCTGTTTTATAAAATATCCACTTTTACCTTTATTTTTCAACCACATTACATAGTTGGTGGCAGGAAGTTTTTTAACCAATGTCCAGAAATTTAAGAGACACAGAATTTTTAGTTGTTATCTGTTCTTAAGTTTATGCTTTTTTGTTTTATGTATTTCCATCTGTGTGTGAATTTTATACATTGAAATAAAATATAAAATACATTAATAACCCTCAATATGAAGCAAGATGACAGTTGTTAAAGTTTGCACTAATTTGTTACCACAAGAGTATCTCATAATAATAGCTATTAGTTTTTAATGAGGATATGCATTTATTTGGGAAGTAGACTGAAAGTAACAATGATGGCTCAATTTTATGTGATAAGGAGAAATTACAGTTTCTTCAAGGTTTAACTCTCAGGAAATCCTCTTGTGATATTTATTTATTTTACGATTAGCGAGGTAGTCTGGCACTGTTGTGACAGTGACCCTATGTGTGTACCCTTAGCTTGCAAATGTCCATTAGAGAGGAACAAGAGCGTGGTAATCAGAGTAAGAAAGGATCGGTGGTAGAGATGCGGACGATTGTGGTGGCGGTATGTCAGCCTTAGAAACAACTGGGAATGTTTCTCACACCCCCTTTGGTTCCATCGCCCACAAATAATATGGAATTTGGAGGTGGTCCAGTTGTCTTAGTGAGGCAGCGCCTAGTTTGGATTATCTGAGAGCAGCACCTAAGTCAAAGGCAGCCTCGGTGAAGCTACCTTCCTGGGAAGTGATCCCAGGCAGCCAGGAATGAGGGCCCAGGGAAGTGAAATCAGATTGACAAGGAGGCTAAAAGGGTATAAATCAAACTCATAGAGCATCCTGTGACATATCTCAGAAGGATGAAATAGTAACCTTTTAGTACCTGACCCCCATTAGTGAAGAGTGACCTCATGGAAGTTGACTCCTGTTTTAGTTTGAGTTCCCCCAATGCAGGTAAGGGTTGTAGTAGCAGCAGATTTGGAAGGAGATCCCAGGAAACACAGGTAAAACGTGGAGAATAGGATGGATGGAAGTCAGGCAAATAGAATACATTGTTTAAAATGCTACCATGATTGGCAACGGCCACTTAATCCTACTGGGAGACTCTGGGAACCAGAACATCCATTGGCTATAACTGTGTCACCTGCCAGAGGAGCTGGGAAATGTGGTTTGTTGTGGGCATGTGGATACCTCCCCAGAACTATTACTGAGGTTCAGGAGAGACTGAGTCTTACGGGGAGTTACTAGTCTCTGGCACAGACACACAGAAGGTTTTCTTCAAAAAGTTGCTGCATTCTCCTCTAAGCTGTAACTAAGCTTTTTTTTTTTTTTTTTTTTAAGAACTCATCTGTTCATTCAGTGGATCAGAGAACATTAAGTGGAAATCATTTGGTTGCTAGGAACAGTAACCCATTCAAACTGGCTTTTACTGTAAATATTTTTGTATTCACATAAGACAATATCTAACCGTATAGTTCAAGTGCTAATAGGGTTCCTCATGTACACATTCTCCAGAGAGGGAAAGAGGCTGACTCAGCCTTCCCTGTGGCGGGTCCTATTGCCAGATTTGGGGAGAGGAGCAGGACCCCATAGTATACAGAGGCCAGCTAATGGTGGTGAGGAGGGAGGTTCTTCTAGAAAGGGCAATGAGTGGGAGAGATGGTTATTATCTCTAGTTCACTGGTAGTAACTTTTTTCAAGTGTGAGGAAATATGAATTTTATACGAAACCAGAGTCCCAGGCAGCTGGTAATCAATGCTGAGCCACAGCCTCCCAGGCAAGGGGTGGTAGCACTTGCACAGTAATTGAGAAGCCAGCACAAAGGAGTTACCTCCGTGGGGGGTGACAGTCGCTTAGATGTTGAGGATGCTAATCTGCATTCTGCCTCCTGTGAGGCAGAATGAGGCATATCCATGCGTGGAACGTAGCAGCATTGAATTCATTAATCATTAGAGGTGCTTGGTATTAAAATGAGCAGCAAATGATGAGTGTCCTTGATTGCAGAATTGGGATGTGTTTTTCACGTGTGCTGCTCAAGAGTGACTTGGATGTGTTTTTGACAACTGTCCCAAGTTTCCCTGCCAGGGTCAGAAGAACATTTCACAGAAGAGCTGGTGGGGGTACAAAGATGGGGAGGGAGAAGGGGGAAATAATACCCATCTCCAAATGATGCCTTGCAAACTCTTTGGCGATTTGTTACCCAGAGTCCCTTTTAAAATCTGCTTATGTTCTGATCTATGAGTGTGAATTCTAGAAAGTACATTGCATGTATCTATCTATATATCTATCTATCTATCTATCTATCTATCTATCATCTATCTATCTATCTATCTATCTATCTATCTATCAGCTACCTACCTATCGATCTCCATAGTGCACTCACAGAACTTGTGACTCAAATGCTTCAGTTAACGAAGTGTATTATGGTGTTGGTATTCGCCAGCCTGGTGCAAACCTTCAGGTTTGCTTTAAAGGTAAAGCAATTATGATAGACTCTGCTGGTCCTCTGTCTATAAACCCTTTACCAGCCAGTGCACAGCCCTCTCCCCTTCTCTCAGCTTCTGTGAATGTTGATTGCCACCAGGTCAGAGCTGCCTCTTCTTGAGAGAATTGCCTTTGGTTGAATGCAGGGCACCTCACCCAGGGCCTTACACTCTTCCCAGGGGGAAACTTCCTGGGTACACAAGGCTGTTCCCCTGCCTCAAGGTGGAACCACCTCTGGTACAATTCACCCTTTAGAGTAGGAGTGTCGAACTCAATCAGAGAAGGGGCCAAAATCTAAAATCCAGCCTAAACCGCGGGCCGAATGGTTTACTGAACAGTCATAAACTGTCATTGTGATGGAAACGCAGCGGAGTGCAGTGATGACAGTGCGGTGCGGGCCACATTGCAAGGCCTGGCGGGACGGATTTGGCCCGCGGGCCTTGTGTTTGACACATGTGCTTTAGAGCACCTGGCAGCATCAGGCTGAAACTAGCTTCCAGCTGACACCTTATCCTTGCTCGGTTCCTCTCCCTGCTCTCTCTCCTTCTCTGTCCATTGATTCCTGGAGAGCACTGCCCAATACATCGAGACCACCTGAACCTCCGTCTCGGCCACTAGGAAACCTGATCAAAGATAGGAATGTTAGTGCAGTTAAAACTTATTTTTCACAAAGCACATTGGCAAGGGAAGCTGTGGAGGATGCTTTTCTGCGAAATAATTCTATTAAATGCAGTGAAATATGGCTTATTGAAAAGAGAGCTGGATTTAAAAATCCAGACTTGAATCTTTGTTCCCCCATGTGACCTTAAGTCGCTTTCTGAGCGCCAGCTCTCTCATTAGAAAAATGGGAATACTAATCTTTCCTTCATGGTAGCATTTTAAATAATGTTGTCTATTAAGCTGGTGTTTTGCCGACACAGCCTTTCTTTTCAATTGTGTTACTGTGATAAGTTGGAGAAATAAATCTGGATATTTAGATAATGTTTTGGATGGAAGTGCATAGTGGGCCCTCGGAAAGGGTTGTGAATTTTGAGCCGTTATTTAAACATTTTTATACTTAAAAGACATACAATTGTAACTATTAGCAAGCTTAAAAGCCATAGAACAACATGTAGATAGAAAAACTCCAAGGACTTAGTTTATTTTTAGGTTGGATTGGTATGAAGAAACAGGTGGAGGGCATTGTTTCCCACCTCATTTTTGAGTTTGATGCCTGTACCAACATTCACTATTTTGAGAAATGTATTTGTGTAACTAAAGTGTATGAACAACTGGAATTTCCTACAGTATTCCTTCACCAAAGTGAATGATTTTCTGTCCAAAGGATGTGATGTGAAACTCCTGAAAATGACAGATTATAATTTATACAGTTCTTCTAAGTATATTGTAGCAGGCTTGCACTTAAATGCACATAGTTTAATGAGGAGAACTTAACTATTTTAGAACATTCCCTGTAGAAGCTTAGCAGTAACTAGCAAGTGGATGCTTATAACATTAATCTGTCTCTCTTCTTGACACGTGTGAATTTTGTCACATGTCCATCTTCTGCAGCCCACAGATTAAGTGCTCACCTGTTGTCTAATGAGTTAATTTCACTTTCATACTAAACGTTGCCACAGCTTTTCGGACATGTGTGCTCCATGAGGGTGAGCTTGCCTATCAACTTCACCTCCACAATTGGCTGAGGTGGGGCCTATTTCATGACAGGCACCCAAGTATTTCCTAAGTGAATGGATGTACGAATAAATGAATTGGTCTTTCCCCATCTGGAATGCCATTCCTCTTCAGCATCTCTGGTTTAATCATTTTATCCCCTGTTGGAATGTTGCCCATTCTTCTAGAACCATCTCAGACTCCCACATTGTTCATTCACTTATTTGAACTTTCTTAAATGAAATTTCTCCCTTTGTTTTGGTTTCTTTCTCTGTCCTAGTGAATTGGGCTGGTGTTGGCCAACATAAACTAGGCATTCCTGTTACCATTCAAACAGGTACATGGGAAGGAAACAAAACTTTTTTCTTTTTAACCTGTAAGGTTGCTGATATTTCAGAGATTAATAAACTGAGTTTTGGAAATACAATTATGTCCAAAACCACATGACTAATAACTTGCAGGAAGAGGATTTCAATCAGACCAAGCCTGACTAAAAGTTCATTATGCTGTCCTCCACACTGCTTTATTTCAATGGCCTGCAAATTATCTAGGCATATGATATAGTACACTCATCAGTTGAATATAATTTTTATAAAAAAAATTTAAAGTATTTATTTCCATTATTGAAATAAAGCATTGGTAATATTTAACAGCCACCGTGGAACAGTTTTTAATTATTTTACCTGTAAAGTTGGGATAGATATACTCACCTCATACATGTTTTGTGATCATGAAATTTTAAAATGTATATAAAATAGGAGAAGGCTGGCTCTCAATAAGTGCTATGAAGAATTATAAAAACACTGAATGTGGACTTCAGTTTCTTCTATTCCCCAGTTTGTTTTTTAAATATACTTTATTGATTTTCTACAGAGAGGAAGGAAGAGGGATAGAGAGTTGGAATATGGATGAGAAAGAAACATCAATCAGCTGCCTCCTGCACACCCCCCACTGGGGATGTGCCTGCAACCAAGATACATGCCCTTGACCGGAATCGAACCTGGGACCCTTCAATCCACAGGCCAACGCTCCATCTACCGAGCCAAACTGGTTTTGGCTATTTCCCAGTTTTAAAATGTATTATCACTTCCCAGATCTTTTGTAGACTCTGTCAGCAGTGTTTGATGAGATTTTTTAAAGGAGCTACACCATTGTTCGGTGTTACCATGTCTTGGCCCATAAAGCAAAATGGTCATTTTGAGTTTTACCCGGAGAAAACTGAGTTTTCTGGAGTTTTCTGGAGACACTGCCCATCAAGATCTACTGTGAGGTTAAGGACAACGGGGCTCATGACCTGATGAGGTCCCATAGAGCTCATGAAACCCTCCCAGTGGGTAATTCTGGGCAGTTGGGGAACAAATATAGGTTGTTGCCAAAGGCCATACAATTCTGCAGCGTACAAACCTGCTCCAACTTTACTTTGAAATAGCACATGAATTCTCCGAGTGCTTTCGGCTTTTCTTCGTTCCTTTTCTTCTTTGAGGATTGTTCAAAAAAGCTGTTCATCTGCAGTTAGTAACAACATGTAAATGGCAAATTTTCTCGGAAAAAGTAAGTGCTGGGTTAATTTCATATTGTGTGGTAAATGGCTGCCATCAGCTCCTCTTCTGCAAGTGGGTTCTCATATGGAGAAGGCATTTGGGGATAAAGGGAAGAAGAAATGACATCACTGATGCTGGTCGAATTCCAAAACCATAAGATCTTTAATCACCTTGAGAATCAGGTGAATAAAAAAGGTTGTGTGTGTGTGTGTGTGTGTGTGTGTGTGTAAGAAATGTTAAATCACTGGTCCTTTAGATGCAGATTTTCTCTTTAAATAATATCAGAATTGCTAAGAGCAAAGCGAAGAGCAGGCCAGAGAGGTAGCATAACTTCCAAGGGAGTTGACCCTCTAAGTTACAGGGATGCTACACCTTTCATTTCCTGGTAAAAGATTTTGTCTTTCTTTCAAAGCCTCCCAGGTGGAAGTCTGTGATTTAAAAATATCGCAGGTGAGAATCATAAAAATGACTCATGAAAAATACTCAATGTTCTTCCTCTTGGGACTATAAGTATCATAGTCTTTTTATGTCTTTTCTCAAAAACATCAGTGTGTCTTACTGGAACAAAAGCAAAGGGTTTGTAATGAAACGTTGACCTTTCTGGAAGTTCAGTTTATGCTATTTGATTTTACTCATTAATTTTATTTAATACTAGAGGCCCGATGCATGAAGATTTGTGCAAGAATGGGCCTTCCTTCCCCTGGCTGTCAGCACCGCCTTTGCTCTGGCCGAAGCCACCTTGCAGTCTTCTCACACTGCTCAGAGGCCCGGAACAGCTGGGGTGACAATGATGAAGAAAGCGTCCCGCCCCTCCCCCAGCTGCTCAGTGCCTATGTATGCAAATCAACCTGCCATCTTTGTTGGGTTAATGTGCATACTCACTCCTGATTGGCTGGTGGGTGTCATGAAGGTACAGTCAATTAGCATGTTACTCTTTTATTAGGTAGATTAATATTAAATTTAGTATTAAATGTGTAATTGTATTATTTGGTGGTAAGACAGTGTCCCAGTAAATATGATTTCATATGATAATTTTATTTTGAAGACCAGTGTAGTGGTTAAAAGATTTTGTTCAAGTTCAGAGTCAGAGAGATCTTGATTTCAGTCCTGAACCTGCCATGGTACCTAGAGAAAAATGGGGAAAGTTATATTCTTTCTGAGCTTCAGTTACTAGGTCTTTACAATGAATCCAGTTTGGGAGTGAGTTTTTGTACTGGTTAATCTACAAGGTGGTTCCCATTGACCCACCCCTCCCAGTGGTCACATTTGTATGCAGTCCCCTCCCACATTACACTGAGTTAGTCTGCTCAGCAGAGAGGCCCATGTGGCAGGAACTTGAAGCCTCCCACCAACAGCCAGGGAGGAAAGGAGCCTGCAAACCAGTGAACAAGCGGCCTTGACAGTGTGTTCTCCAGCCCTGGCGATGACTATAGACCTGAATAACAATTCGACTGCAATCTCATGAGACACCCTGAGCAAGATCCACCCATCTAGGCCCCTGGGTTCCTGACTTCCAAAAGTTATGTGCAATAGTAAATGTTTGCTGCTTTAAGTGGCTAATTTTTGAGCTAACTCAATATACAGCAGGAAAAATACTTTATTCCTGATACTCTAAAAAATTGAAAGCTTATTGAATAAGTAGTGAGTATATAAGATTTGGGTTTGAAGATTTTTTTTCCTTACACAAATCCTATGTTTTCTGCCAGTTTTCAAACTATATTGGTATTTATAACCACCTGGATAATTTGTTTAAAAACACACACACCTAAGTCTCATCATCAGAAATTCTGCTTTTGTAAATCAGTGGTTGGGGCTAGACATCTTAAAAAAAAAAAATATCTATATATATATCTATATATATATCTATATATCTATATATATATATATATACATATATATATATACACACACACACACACACACACACACACACACATATATATATATGTGTGTGTGTGTGTGTGTGTGTGTGTGTGTGAAAATTGATTTTTTACAGAGAGGAAGGGAGAGGGATAGAGATAGAGAGAGAGCTAGAAACATTGATGAGAGAGAAACACTGATCAGCTGCCTTCTGCACACCCCCTACTGGGGATGTGCCCGCAACCTAGATACTACATGCCCTTGACCAGAATCGAACCTGGGACCTTTCAGTCCGCAGGCCAACGCTCTACCACTGAGCCAAATCGGTTTCGGTGACATCTTTTTCTTTTTTCTTTTTCTTTTTTTTTTGTCCCCTCCCTCCCTGCCACCTCTCCTCCCTGCCTTTTTTTTTTTTTTTTTTTTTAAACAAGCAAACTGGGTGTTTGAGCTGCAGGCCTCCCACCCCTACACCACCTTTCAGGCACTCTGCCCTTGATAAATGAGCTGTTACTCTCAGAACCAGCTCCAGCTGGACTTGCATTTCCTAAAAGACAGCTCATCTAGTTGGCCTGGACTTTCCCAGTTCTAACACCATGTCCTGTGTCCCTGGAAATCCCACAGTCCTGGACACATGGGAAGGACAGCCGCTGCACCCGGGGTGCCCTCTTCACCCCAGTGTCTGCACCCCCACCCGCCAATACTGAACCCTCCACTGAAGGCTCACTTCAGATGCCACATCTCCATCCCAGACAACCTTTCACATTTCTCTCCGTTATCCTGAGGGCCTTTGGGGTCTCAAAGCACTGTTTTCTTTACTTTCTTTTACAGCACCCACATTTGTACCTCTTTCTCCTCTGTGAATCCCTGGAGGCAATGACTGCTGTCTTATTCATCCCCTATGAATGTCAGGCTCCTTGATTTGAGGTGGCTATTCAAGTTCAGGTGCAGCCCCGAGGAGCAAGCCTTTGGGGAAGGAAGAAAGCACCTGTTTTTACTACAGTTTTTTAATGTTCTCTTTCACGATGTTTGAATGTAGAGCAATCTTGGATTCCTTATTCCTGGAGCATTAAATAGGTTTCCATTCCAAGCAGCACACTGCATGAAGGCAGGTGACTTCTCTCCTAACAACGGGCAGTGCCTCGCTGGCAGAGCAGACTGACAGCTTCCTAAGGACTCACTTATCTAACCCTCCCTCTTCTATCACTTTGCCAGTGATGGAAAACCATATCCAATTAGTTTGCAGGTGGCCATTAAAATTTGCCCAAGAGTTTCTTATAACGATAAAGATCAAGTTACAGGAAACTCAATATGGCTAATTATGACTTCAAAATGCAAAGAAAAGCTGTCTCTCCTTCATCTTTGAGAAAGATTATACTTTGTCCAATTTCAGGATTTTTGTTGCAAATGGAGAGTGCTCTTGGGAAACAGGTGATTTTAATCATGGTTTTGACATCAACTTGATTTAGACTCGAGGAAGGTAAATTCACTCAGTTGCTCTAGGAGGGTTTTCCTTTTCAATTGTTATTATGTGCTTGTGATCCTAAATTATAAAATGTATACCCTCAATAGCTAGAGGAAGTGTCTGGACAGTAGCAGAGTTGTCACACACTGACTACTCCATGTATGTTGGGCTGTGTGCCTCTCTCAGTGAGGTTGCTCAGTAGGCTCCTTGTCCACATGTGTGAATTTAACATCTTGTTCTTTATCCGGGGCTGGATATGGCATTGGCATTACCCAACTTGGTTTCTCCAATAATACAAAGAATGAGATGTTATTATTGTTTCCATTTTACAGATAAAGAGATAGAGGCTCTGAGACTTAAGTGACTTCCTGGGTCACACACAAGTTGCATGAAGGGGCCAGGCTTCACACCCGGGCAGTCTGACCTCCAATCTCAAGTTTGTAAATACTATAATGAGAAGGCTAAAAGGCTAATTCCAATGTAACCCTGATATTGGGGGGGGAAGGGGGGGAAAGAGAAGGGGAAGGGGAGGGGGAAGGTGTAGCAATCTGAATCTGTGCCAGCAAGCCCAGTGTATATTCTTGATAACCTATAATTAAGTCACTCACTGCCCCTTCCCTCCACTGGCCTTGCAAGACCTGTTACCTAAATGCTCACATCTTACAGATGCCATAAACCATGATACAGCCCCTAGAGGGCGGTTATCAGCGCTGGCGCCAGGCCCTAAGGTATGGTCTCAAGCCCCCCAACACCTGGGGCTTTTTGCAAAGCCTGCGAAAGGTCAGGAAGTATAATCCATATTTGGGGAACAAAGACACCAAAAGGGGATAAAAGAGGGGCTTCCACCATATTGGTTTGTTCAGAATTTGAGAGGCAACTCCCACTGAGTCCGCCAGTGTAATAAACATTGTTTGTTTTTTTTCTAGTCTTCTACAACAATATTACTCCCCAACCCCACCACCTTCTTACAGAAGAGATTTCTATTGAAACCAATTTTATTCTTTTTAAAAAAATATCATATATATATATATTTTTATTGATTTTGTACAGAAAGGAAGGGAGAGAGATAGTTAGAAACATTGATGAGAGAGAATCATTGATCAGCTGCCTCTTGCACATCCCCTACTGGGGATATGCCCGCAACCAAGGTACATGCCCTTGACCGCAATCGAACCCGGGACCTTTCAGTCCCCAAGCCAATGCTCTATCTATTGAGCCAAACCGGTTTCGGCCCAATTTTATTCTTGAAAAATCATTTAAAAATGAATACTAATGTGTTATCCAAGTGCCATGTGTATTTGAAGTTCTTCATTCCTTATTATATGTTTGTTCTCCAGAAGTTGTGTGCTATCTAATATTCATATTTTCTCTTTGATGGCCATTGTCATTTCTGGTCATTTCTGGTCATTTTTTATGGCCATTGTCATTTTGATGGCCATTGTCATTTCTGTCTCCTCCTCTGGTCTCTCCACCCTTTAATTAGCAGCCTCCTCAGTCTTTAGCTGACATTTTTATGTCTTTCTTTCCCTGCCATCTCCTCATCTCAGCCTTTCTGTCAAATAATCTTTTTTTTTTTAAGCTGAAGGAATTCTTCTTGAAAAATCTTTTCTATATGCAGCTAATCAGCCTTCAATTTACTTGTTCTGTACATTTTGATGTTCATTTATTAAGTTGTCTTCAAAGAGGTCATGCCTTGAGCTGAAGTGAGAAACCTTGTGTTGATAAGATTCCTAGCAAGAAGCCTATTCAGAAACTTCACTTTCAAGACAAAGGACATTAACTCTGGTCTAATTGCAGTTGGTATTAAGAGACTGATAGAAATCTGATATCAGACTTGAGAAGCACATAGTTCATGGCTTTTAATCTTGCTCAAATTAGGGAAAAGTGATGAATAGGATTTTTATCAAAGTAAAGGACTTTGAAGGACAAAGAAGAAAATATTATTTTTGATAATATTAGGAAATATTAAGGAAAAGGAAGGAGGAAGGTCTTAGTATGTATTAAATATAAGACCTAGTATAATCAAATTTTTCTTTTGCAATGGCATTTTAGTTAAGAGATAAAGAGGAACCCATTTTGTTTTGTTTTATTTTTAAATTATTAGAAATTTCATTGTGATCTCATCTCATTATAGTTGGCAAGACATTCTAGGACAGAATCTATCTAATCAATGTTGATATTCTTAGCATAGCAAAATATCAAACATGTAGCAAGCATTCAATGACTATTTCCTTAAACAAATTTTATTCAGCTATACAGATTTTATTTTTTAATACTTTAGTTAAGTATAATGGGCATGTAATATATTATGTAGTTACCATTTCCAATACTCCTTATTCCTGTGCATACATTCACATTTCCATCTGGTATCATTTCTCTTCTATTTGAAAGACTTTCTTTAATATTTTTTAATGGTACATGTCAGCTCGTGATAAATGTTTTCAGCTTTATGTCCTAAAAAGTATTTTTATCACCTTTTTTTGAAAGACATACTTGCTGGATATAAAATTTTATTTGTTGCTTGGATTTCTGCTTTTAATATTTTAAAGATGCTATTCCACTATCCCCTCACTTGTTTTGCTTCTAACAAGAGGTTTTCTATACATTTTAATCTTCATTTCTCTTATATAATATATTTTTTTCTAGCTGCATTTAATATTTTCTCTTTATCCTGTGTTTTAAGCAACTTAATTGTGATGTACTTTGGTGTATATTACTCCATGTGTATTGTGCTTGGGGATTCATTTAGCCTCTTAAATCCATAGTTTTCACCAAATTTGGAAACATTTCAATCATTCTTCTTCTTTTTGTTTCCCGCTTTTTTCTGCTCTCCTCTGGGGACTCTAGTTCTTAAGTTAGGCCTTTTGAAGTAGTCCCACAGATCACTGATGCTCTGTCTACTTTTAAAATTTGTTATTTCATTCATGTTTTATTTGCATAGTTTCTATTGCTATGCCTTCAAGGTCATCAACTTTTTCTCTACAAATTTAACCTGCTATTATTATTATTACATAGATAGATGATAGATAGATAGATAGATAGATAGATACATAGATATAATTTCAGACATTGCAATTTTGATCCTAAAAGTTCAGTTTGGGTCTTTCAAAAAAAATTCTGTGTCTATACTTAATTTCTTGAAAGTCTGTAATGCAATTACAGCTGCTTTAATGACCTTACATGGTAATTCTGTGCCACTTCTAAGTCAATATCAATTTTTTTTTCTCATTGTGGATTGTATTTTTCTGTTTGCATGCTTGGTAATCTTTGAGTAAATACCAGGTACCTATGAATTTTATCTTGCTTGATGATGGATTTTTGTTTTTATTTCTATAAATATTATACAGGCTTATTCTAGGAATCAATTAAGTTGCTTGTAAACACTTTGATCCATTTAGGTCTTGATGATAGGGTTTGTTAGGCTGAACCAGAGAGGTGTTTAGTTTATAACTAATACTTCCCATTCTGAAGCGAGACACCCGAGTCTTCTACACCTGAGTCTTCTACACAGTGCTTATGAATTAAGCTTTTCCATTTCAGTTGGTGGGCCCAGGCCTGGCCCGTTCCCATCCCTGTGTGAACATAGGTACTCCTGCCTCTAACCTTCCTGTGGTCCTCTCCTGGCCAAGGACCGCTTCCTCACCTGCCTGTACAGACCTGACTCCTGAGTCCTCACAGAGAGCCCCCTGCAGACTTCCTTCCTGACCTCTCTCTGTGATGCTCTCTTCCACACAGAGCTCTACCCTGCAAAGGATGGGGCTCCAGTGGGTCCCCTAGACCAGTGTTTTTCAACCTTTTTTGGGCAAAGGCACACTTGTTTCATGAAAAAAATCATGAGGCACACCACCATTAGAAAATGTTAAAAAATTTAACTCTGTGCCTATATTGACTATATATAAAGTAATTCTCTTGAATAGGAATCAAATAAACACAAAGAAAGCATTTTATAATTACTTTATTATGAAATATTAAGTAAACAAAATAGTGAAAAATTATAAAATTCTTGTCTTGTCTGCACCTATGGCACACCAGGCAACACTCGCGGCACACTAGTGTGCCGAACAGCGGTTGAAAAACGCTGCCCTAGACTCTCACACTGGTGTGAGGTCTGCCTGAATGCTGGTTCTCCTAGTTTTCCACAGAGATGGCATTTGCATGGCAAAAGACACTTAAAGCCCCATTACAGGTACCACTCCCAGTCCTCAGGCCTGCTCTGCTGGGAAAATGTTTTCTGAAGTAAAGAGCCAGTGCCCAGCTGGCTTTAGGGAGGCACTCCTCCCATCTTCCCTCTCCCTCCTCTCCTTCCTGTGCTCACTTTCCCATAGTCTTACCCCCTGGGTGTCCTTGAGTGGGAGGCAGGGTCATTTCTCTGTCAGTCTCTTTTATTCGACTTCATCGCAGAAAATCTCAGCTTTGAAGAGGAAGATGAATTCACTGTTTTGTTGTGTGTGGTTTTTTTTTTTCTAGTTGAAAAAAAGTAAGTCATAACCCTGCTCATAAAAAATGGAATTTATTGGCTTATGTGACTGAACCCAGGGTGATAACTGGCTTCAGATGAGATGTTCAACTATCAAAATGGATGAGGCTGAACCATATGAACTTAAAACTATTTGACATGTTTGACTTTCAAAGAAGGAATCTTCATACTTTTTCCTCTCTGTCTCTCAGCTCTGCTTTCACCTCTGTGGGCTCCCTTCTCAAATGCCATGCCAGCTCACCTTGTCACGATGGCTTCGTAGCCCCAGCCTCTGTCTTCTTAGTTACAAGTCCATTGGAAACAGTTCTGCTCTTGCTCTAAGGTCTCAGGGAACTGTTCATGCTGTCATTGGTTCTGATGGAGTCACGTGCCCAACGCTGAGTCAATCCCGAGGCCACTGTGGGGCACCTGCTGGCTTAGACTGTGTTCCAGCGTTTAGAACAAGCAGTGATGCCCTTCCTGAACCACATGGCATGAGTGTCAGGAGGGCTGGTTTCTACCAGAGAAAGCAGGAAAAGACCCACAAAACATGCTTGGAACATGAGAGTATCTTGCTTTGGATGCCTTTAGTTAAACGTTCAAACCAGTGTGTTAGAGGGAATACTGATGAACTATTGACTGTACTCTCTTGCTTGGCTAGCTCAAGGCAATCCAGAAAACACGTAAGTGCTATTTATGCAGGTGTCCTTCCCACATTCTTTCTAAAATCAGATGTAAAGTTGAATGTGCACCTGAACTGAAGCCAAGACACCATCGTAGTATTTTTGTGAATGTGTCTAAAAATATCTTTCCTTTCTTAGTGTTTTTAATTAACTTCTGCTTTCCCCTCTAATATCCTCTCTAACAAAAGTGTAGCATGCAAATTGTCCCCTGGACCTAGAGTTGTCCAGGAGTTTGACCAGGGGGCGTGGCCAGCTAAGGGAAGAGAGGGAGGACCCAGCCAGCAGCCAGCAGCTACTAGGGACCCTATCAGTGCATGAATTTTATGCACTGGGTCTCTAGTCTCACTATAACAAGAAATGAGATGTGGTTATATTTTATGAATCTCAGTTGCTAGTTTACAATCACTGACTAACAGTAGGAATTATAGTAGTGAAGAATTCACCTGATTGGCTTCTCCATGGATGTGTCCAGTGTGTATCCATAGAGAGATGTAGACTCTAAGATAAAAGTAGGTAATGTGGAATAAGGCTGTCTCGCAGTATAGACACAGCTGATTCTCACAACCAATTGGCCTGGAGGTCAGTTCCTCCCAGTGATAGAAACAACAATCAAGACTTTACTACAAAAAGGCTGTACACAGAGTCCACAAAGGGGTGAACCAAGAGTGTCCACCTCAGGTATCTGGGAGGCTGACCCACTGAACCACATAGGACACCTTAGCCCACAAAGCCACCCTACCAATTGCGAAAATGCCGAGACAAGGAAACAGATCACAAACGAAAGAAATGGAAGACAAAAATGACTGGATATAGAGTTCAAAACCACAATTATAAGGTTTTTCAAGAATTTCCTAGGAAAGGCCGATAAAATAAACTAGACCTATGAGGATATGAAAGGGGATCAACTAGGAATAATAAGGGATCAACTAGAAATAAAGAATACATTGTCTGAAATAAAAAATAATATACAGAGTCCTAAAAACAGAATGGAAGATCACAAGAAAGAAGTCAAAGATTTGGAACATAAAGAACCAGAAGACACTCCTCCGCAGAAGCAAGAAGACAAGAGAATCCAGAAAGTTGAAGATAATGTAAGAAACCTCTGGGACAACTTCAAGCGAATGAACATCAGAATTATGGGGGTCCCAGAAGATGAGAGAGAGCAAGATATCAAAAACATACGGAAAGAAATAGTGACAGAAAACTTTCCCCACCTGGGGAAAGAATTAGACTTACAAGTCCAGGAAGCGCACAGAACCCCAAACAAAAGGAATCCAAAGAGGACCACACCAAGACACATCATAATTAAAATCCCAAGAGCAAAAGACAAAGAGAGAATATTAAAAGCAGCAAGAGAAAAGCAGGTAGTTACCTATAAAGGAGCACCCATACAATTGTCAGCTGATTTCTCAACAGAAACCATGCAGGCCAGACAGGAATGGCAAAAAATATTCAAGATGATGAATAGCAAGAACCTACAGCCAAAACTACTCTACCCCACAAAGCTATTACTGTACTCAGAATTGAAGGCCAGGTAAAGAGCTTCATAAATAAAAAAAAGCTAAAGGAGTTCATCACTGCCAAACCAAATATGAATTGCTGAAGAAGATTCTTTAGAAAGAGGAAGAAAATAAAGATAAAAATTATGAACAACAAATTCATAACTATCAACAAGTGAATCTAAAAACCAAGGGAATTTAAAAATCTGATGAACAATATTAACTGGTGAATATAATAGAATCAGAGGTATGGAAGGGAGTGAACGACGATTCTTGGGGGAAAGGGGAGTGGGGGATGTGGGAAGAGACTGAACATAAACTGTGTACCTATAGATGACGTCAATGGGGGGTGTGGAAAGGGCATAGGGTGGAGTGGGAATCTGGTGGAGGGGAGCAATGGAGGAAAAAAAAATGAGGAACATTTGTAATAATATGAACAATAAAGATTTATTTAAAATTTAAAAAGTAGGTAATGTGGGCATTGCAAGCTGTGTGTATATGTGTGTACATATATCTGTACAAATATAGACACATGCATATGTGCATACTTTGAAGTATTATCATCAAACAGGATATATCCTTATCTAACAAGTAGCTTCAAAGTCCATGTTAAAGACAGTCTTCTTTGCATTATTTTAATTTAATGCTTTATATGAACTTAGCATAGAGGAGACCCTTGATTAGGAGTTATGGGGCCTGAATATATCCATTTCTTTTAATATAAATATATTTCTATTTATATCAGAGAGGAAGGGTGAGGGAGAGAGAGATAGAAACATCGATGATGAGAGAAAATCATTGACCATTGCTTCCTGCACACCTCACACTGGGGATTGAGCCCATAACCCAGGCATGTGCTCTGACTGGGAATCGAACCCTGACCTCCTGGTTCATAGGCCCACACTCAACCACTGAGCCATGCTGGCTGTGCTGAGACAGACCCATTTCTATAGTTAAATCCTTACAAGACTTTAAAGAAAATCTTGTAGGACAAGATGGCTCTGTTTATATTTAGAATTCTGTAATTTTCTAAATGCCTCCATTAGCAATTCAATAAACTCAATTCTGTGCAAATATAAAATGAATCTAACAATAAAATGCATCATACTAAATAATTCAAACAATAAAAACTATATAAAAATTACTCACCCCATATGTAGGTAGTGTTTGACATTTTGATGAAATTTCTTCTAGAATTTTCTTTGCCTACTTGCCCAAAGGTGATAAATGTATTAATCTTATAAACAAGATAGGCTGTACTTGGTATTCTGTAACTTGCTGGCCAAAGATTTAATTTACTTTTATTAAAACTATAAATTTGCAGTGTCCTAACTTTCTGTGGCCAAACCTACTATTATAACTTACCTGTGTTCATATACATCCTTCCTTTTCCCTTCCTGTCCAGATGAAAGATGTTCCAGTCTTGCTCATGGCTGATCTTTCCACCTGTGCCTTGGACCTCTGCCTCTTCCAAAGTGGCACAGCCCTATCCAAGGCTGTTGTACTGAGCTCCCACAAGCTCAACACTCCAAGGCCACTTACCTCATCTCAGTTCTTTGAACAGACCAACCTATTTCCTGTCTTGGGCTCTTGCTCTTGTCCATGTTCCTGAATTTTCTTTTTCTACTCTTCTCACAGCTGGCCACTCCCATCTTTTAGATCTCCAATCTAGATAACCTTCCTTTACAAGTACTTCTCTGTAGGCTTTGGTGTCTCTTCACCTTGATAGATTCTACATCAGCACCACTTCTTTTTTTGGTAGCACTGGTAACAATAGACTGTATTGGATCATTGGTTTGTTCATTGTTTGTCTCTCTCACAAATTCAGAACCTGCATTAGGGCAGAAACTCAGTTTTCATACTAAAGTATCCTCAGAACCTAGCAGTGTACCAACTACTGTTACCATTTATTGAATGGATGAATGAATGAATGAATGAATGAATGAATTAGTGAACCTTCCTAACTTGGGAAACATTTCAGTTGAAGAAGACCTGACCCGACATTTTATCTGGGCCAGCCTTGTGAACATTTAGAGGTTAAATTTTGCTTCAAAGTCTTCTAATTCTACTCTGGGTCTTTTTGAACTGTCTCTCATGGCCAGTGAATTATCACATATAGGTTCACATGAAAACTAAAATATGAATAGACATTTAAATATGTTATATGAATTTAGTTCTTTTCTTTACTTATGTGTTAAAAAATTAACGTGGAAAATTTTTCTTATGAAATTGCCCTTGTTTCATGGATATGATAGAACATTGAAAATTCTGTTGACTAGGGATCCGCAATTAGGCTTGCTGTAGTCTGTTACAAGAGGCCAGGAATAGCACATTTTCACAGCATGTGAATTTGTGGTTTGGGAAAAATTACTTAATTGTGTAAGGTCACATTATTTCTGTTTCACATGCCACAATTTTTATTTCCCAATCTATTGAGATCAACAATGAAACATGTATTTGAAAAGCACATTACTCAGAAAATGTCCCAAGTAAACACTGGCACATAATTCAGTTATTGAATAAGGAAGGAATATGTTTCCTTGTAGTTTGCATTTTTACAGCGGTCCTGCTAGTACACAGCAATGCAGTTCTCACACCTGGCCATGGCTGATGAGCTGCTGTCTGACATTTGGCTGGAGAATTACAAGAAAGTGAAATGATTAATTCATCTGCATCTCCTATTCAATACTTTTAGCTTCTATTGAACTAACTTTTATTATGGAAAGCAAGTTGGCATTCTTTAAATGACAGCTTTTCTTTTTCATTTACCAAAATGACAGTCTTTGAGTCTTTGTTGAAATTTGGAAAATATAGGAAAACCAAAAGCAGGGAATAAACATCATTCATAACTACAATAAGTATAGGTAATGCCTATTTTTAGAAGATACTGTGTATATACGTTCTATATAATTGGGATTATATAGCTAGCTATAAATATTGTTTTATAACCATTTTTTCATTATATTGTAAATTATTTTCTTTTTCTTTTAAAACTTTTCTAAAAGGTTATGGCCACTAATGGCATAGAACTACAACATATCATTGTATCATAGTTTAAATCAGAGAACTACAACATATCGTTGTATCATAGTTTGAATCAGTTTCCGTTTACAGGGATAATAGGCTGTATTTTCACTTTTGCTGTAATGCAGTAGTGAACATCTTTAGATAACATCTCTGTGCACTGTTTTAATGAGTCAATGGGAAGTCAGCACAAGTAGGCTTAGCTCTTTTACAAGGATGTCAAGGTAAAATAGATGGAGAAGAATATCATTGTATGGCCACCGTATCTTTTGAAAATAGTCTTACTCCTTTTAGTAGCTATTTTCAGACTAAGCTGAAGAAAGCTATATTCAAGTTTCTGGTGGAGCGCTGTACTAGGAGTACACCTTGTTAAAAGGAAAACAACTGGATAGAGAGAACATTGAGATCTGATACATTGCTGGGCCGGAAGGCAGGGACCAAGCATAGCTCCCCACTCTGTGTCCACAGACTTTAGAAAACTGCCTGGCACATAGCAGTGAGTTAGGAGAGAGCTAGTGAGTGACCCAGTGAGAGAATGAACCATTATTTGCTGAAGGGTGTCACAGAACTTTTAGACCCTGCCAGCTCATCCAGGCTTTCAAGAACTGTGACTCTTACTTTGTTGACTGCCTTTCTGCATGGAAAATGCATCACCCTGAGAGGAAGACACAATTTTAATCTCCGTATTATATTGCACTCTGTAACCTTGTTCTCAGTCTCCTCTGTAAATGAGGCTGCAGTACAGTTTTCCTGAAATTTCTGCATTTTCAAAAAAAATTATAATCCAAAATCTGTTCTTTTTCCCCTCCTCTCATTAAATCAGTCTATTAATTTTGAAAGCCAAGAGAGTTAACAGTGCTAGAAAACAGTGTACTACAGAAAAGCTGGGAGAACAAGAACATTGCTTGGATAGGCATACTAGAAGTGGATTGGATTCTTAGCTAAGGATAACCTAGTTACTTAAACTGAACTTTTGAAGTTTATATGACACCCCATCCATATATTTCTTTCAAATATGTAAAAAACAAAACAAACCACAAACAAACAAACAAAACAACCCTTACAGTCCAGCTGGTATGGCTCAGTCATTGAGCATTGCTCTATGAACCAGGAGGTCATGATTTAATTCCCAGTCAGGGCGCATGCCTGGGTTGTGGGCTTGATCTCCAGTAGGGGCAAGCAAGAGGGAGCTGATCAATGATTCTCTCTTATCGTTGATGTTTCTCTCTCTCTCTTTCCTTCTCCTTTCCTTTCTAAAATCAATAAAAAATATATTTGAAAAATATCTTGGAACTTATTTTGAGAAAATATCAATATTTCATCACAATATTTTCATTTTGACAAAAAGTGATTATAAGAGGCTTAGGCCATTCTGACCTTTAAATACATTAAGATGCATTCTTTATTGTCTTAGTATAAAAGTAAAGCATATGGATTGCAGAAAATGTGGGTCCTGGAGAAAGGTTAAAAGAGGGAAGGTGTTTTAGTCTCTCCTTAATCTTCCTTTGTTGAGAATTGTGGGAATCAAGTATTTCCGTGTCTATTTTTGGAATAGACTAATGAGATTACTGCTGTAAAGGTTATGAAAGTCAAGCTAATATGTGGGCACAGATAAAGGAGAAATTAACTTGGAGGCCTTGAAGGATGAGTGGTGTCTGTGCAAATCCCTGCGCGTGTGCTGGTTCTGTACAATGAGGACCACTTTATTTCCTCTGAGGCCACAATAACTAGTTTGTTGCTTAGCCCCTAGAAGTGCTTATTCTTCAGACTCATCTAGGGAAGGGGAAACCTCTCTTTGCCTCCCTTCTAGAGAGAAGCATCTAAAATTCTAGCCCTGCCGAAACCGGTTTAGCTCAGTGGACAGAGCATCGGCCTGTGTACTGAAAGGTCCTGGGTTCAATTCTGGTCAAGGGCATGTACCTTGGTTGCGGGCACATCCCCAGTGGGGGGTGTGCAAGAGGCAGCTGATCGATGATTCTCTCTCATCGATGTTTCTAGCTCTCTATCCCTCTCTCTTCCTCTCTGTAAAAAAAAAAAAAATCAATAAAATATATTTTTAAAAAATTTCTAGCCCTGTGTATGTGCACGGAAGTTTCATGTGTTTTTACAAACCTTCCCAAAATGGGGAGCCAAAGGGAACACAAAGCACATGCCCTTGGGTATAGCCAGCCGAGGCGTCTCTGCACCACCTCAGGAAGCTCCATGGAGCCCCTGAAGTTCCTGTGAAGGGGGGTCTACAATGCGGCATGGCAGGCTGGCAGGCAGGGAATTACAGGTCTCAGCTCTGAGCAGGCTGACGTGGTGGCTGTTTCTCTACGGTGTTTGCAGCTCTCCTGTCACCCTGGGAGTCACTGTTGTTACTAACTCAACCAGGACTGTTAAACAGTCAGCGAGGAGCCTTGTTGCCTTGGCCAAATGTTAGGGAAGACTCCCCAGTGAGACCAACACCAGCCGAAGCTCACAGCGATCTCTGCCTGTGGCGCCTGGGGCTTTCATAATATCCCAGACCTCAGTCCTGGGCATTCTGTTTGCCAAGTGCAATGTAGATGCTGGAGATATGAGCACATGAAAACTGAGCAGGTGGACACACTTTGAAAAAACTGTTTTTATTTCAGAGAGAGGAAGGGAGGAGAGAGAGATAGAAACATCAATGATGAGAGAGAATCGTTAATCGACTGCCTCTTGCATGCTCCCTAATGGGGACTGAGCCTGCAACCTGGGCATGTGCCCTGACAGGGATTAGAACCGTGACCTCCTGGTTCTCAGGTCAGTGCTCCTCCACTGAGCCACACAGGCTGGGCATTGACACATTTTTGAGTGCCACATACTGTGCTGGGCACTTCTCTTTCTGTAATTCATTGGTTTCCCATAGGTTCCCAGGTCATGGTGTTATTGCCACTTTGCAGAGGAGGAAACAAAGATGGGAGGTGGGACTCTCCTGAGGTCACACAGCTGGAGTGGGGAAGGGGGTACTGTGTCCACAGCTGCCTGGTCCCAAAGCCTGTTTGCTTGACCAATGGTCTGTACAGCCTCCACACATATAAATGTATTGAAGACTATAACAGAGGCTTTTATATAGTGGTCTCTTAAGTCTTGAAACCTCATGATGATTCTGTGAGCTAGGTGGCCCTTTCCCATTTTACAAATGAAAAACTAAAGCTCCGAGGGACTGAGTCACTTGCCCAAGATCACGCAGCCTTTCAGTGTTAGCACTTGGACCTGACTGGGCCCAAAGCCAGGCTCTTTCATTCAGCTCGAATGTCTCCCAAGCCCTTGAGAAGCTCAGCACTGAAGGAATATACACACATAGAGAGGCTGACAAGTCCCCGCCTAAGACTGACTTGCTCATTAAAAGTGGTATTTTATAGAAGAAGTTACAAAGTCATGTAAAGATCACCTGTGCCTTAGGGCATTTCCCTTGCATATGAAGGGACAGGAAAGGCTTGTCATGGGGGATTGTCACTGAGAGGTGTCCAAGGTAGGCCATGCAAAGATAGGTGTGGGAGGAAAGACTTTAAACCCAAGAGGCCTCTTTGTAAGATCCAGGAAATATTCAAACCAAAGGACTACTTAAGCACCTCAACAGCTAGGGCTCTAGCTGAGAGGGACTGACTGTGGCATTTGTCAGAGCAGGGCTTTTGACATTTGTTTCTTTTCAAGCAACAACAGAGCCTTTGAATCATCAACAATGCTTTCTCTTGAGGGCGAAATGCTCAAAACTGGCTTCAGAGGAAAGAGAAAGGCCAGATGCAATATTATAGACTGACCCATGTGAGCTGGGTGGTGCTGGAGCTTGATGTGGGCTTTCAGGTGATCCACCTGGAATTGGCATTGGCTTGATTATAGATAGATTATAGAATGGAAAATCAGAATAGAGGGGCCAATTACGGGAGTGCTGTCACAGTCCCTGACAGAGGTCCTATCCAGATGAGATGTGTGTTTCAGATGAGTGATTCTGAAAGCTCAAAGAAAGAGAGAAAGGTATTGGGTTTGGGAATGGCTAGGGTGCTCATTGGCACTTTGAAATCTGGATGTGTTGCTAGAGAGGGAGGTGCTGTCATGAAATCTGCCAGCCAGGCAGCCACTTGAGCCAGCTATTTAGTATGGACAGGACCTGAAGCTGTGATTGCAGCTGCAGCCGCCCAGAATTAGCCTGGCCAGATGGTGGTGGGTGACTGGCTGTTCTCCACGGACCTCAGAGAGCACAGCAAATACTGCAAGTGAACATCACATGGCTTTCTGTGCGCACAGAAAACTTGCTTTGTGAGTTGTTGATTCTCTCAAGGTATTTTCTTCTTATGTCTTCAGTTACATCAAGGCAGGCTGGTAATGCAGAAGGATGCTTTGCACAAATCATATTTGTATGGCCATCTGGTGAGTTGTCCACATTTATTTTCTGATATCTTGGAAGCCCACCCAGCAGGTTAGAAGCTGAAAAACTCTGTACAGTATTAGTGGAAACTATAATGGTAGACAGCGCTGCAATTACAGCTTAATTCTTGGGTGACAAGAGGCAGCATGCTAATTAGAACTTCCAGGTAACAGTAATGGCCATTTACTTTTACCAGGAATTTACCCCCCATGTACAAGAAACATAATTTTAATAGTTTCTTTAATAAAACAATTTGATCTCACAATCTACCTAGTGGTCAGAATGTCATCTACTCACTTCCAAGGAAAGGTCTGACCCAGAAATGGGTTGGTCAGTCCCAGTTTAGAATTTAGTCATGTTCAGAAGCATCCCTCCTCCAATTTATTACCCCTTTTCATCCAGGGAGGCCTCATTGAGGTGCCATCTTGGTGACAGTAGGGAGTGGGTGCCCACTTCTCTCTCTGGACCTGGTGGCCCTTTGCTGGCCTCCTACACTCAGCGTAAATTTAAAAAATATATAGTTTATTGATTTTTTACAGAGAGTTTGAAACATGGATGAGAGAGAAACATCAGTCAGCTGCCTCCTGCACATTCCTCACTGGGGATGTGCCCGCAACCAAGGTACATGCCCTTTACCGGAACAGAACCTGGGACCCTTCAGTCCACAGGCCGATGCTCTATCTACTGAGCCAAACCGGCCAGGGCACACTCATTGTAAATTTATGTAGTCAGACCTGGTGCACCTGTGATGAAGACTACACAGTCCACCAGTTCTGACTGGTCCCCAGTAGACTCCTGGCTCACACAACTCGTTGAGGTGAAGTTACTCCATTTCCTTATTCCCAGAAAAAACTGCTCACACAGCTGACATCTGACACTTGGCTCCTGTGCCCTCCACAGGACCCGGTATGGATGCATGCCTCTCTCCTCAGCCAACTTCCACTCCCACTCACCCATGGGAGCACTCATTTCGTTTCCACACCCCTGTGTGTCTTGAGATGGAACCAGAAGCTAAGAAATTATCATTTTTATTCATTGGTCCATTTTTTGAGGAATCCAGCCCTAAGACCAATGGTAACTCATGTCCCATCACCTGAATAGGGATGAGATGGAAGAATAAAAGGAGAAATTCGTTGATACCTCAAATTATGGTTCTGCCACACGATCTCTAATCTTCACAGCTCCTCGTGGTAATAGGAATGATGACTTGAACCATGAGAAAAATGCAGCTTGGAAAGGCAAGGGACATGTTAGAGGGTCCACTGAAGCCAAGGACAGTGCAGGAATTTGGATTCATCTGTTTATCTGCAGGGGGGAGGTCTTACCCATCACTCTCCAGTAGCAGAGGCTGAGGCTGGTTTACAGGATCTCAGAACTTAGCTCTCAGGGTATTTTTTGGGGACAGCATACGAATCAAAATACCTTGTGATGGGACTACTTTACTCTTCCATTCCTGATATTAGGGGCAATAGTTCAGCCATGTCTGCATTGTGAAGCTCTCCTTCATTACAAGTGGGAATATGCTGAGATTCCAATGATATTACCATTTCTCAGGGATTAAAGGAAACTTCAGAGGCCACTGGTTGAGACTGCATGTTTCTTTCACACCACTAAGTGGACAGCCCTGTCCTAAATCTGTTATCCTGTCATGATGAGCTGGGAAGGCTGGAGGCCTAGATATTGGTTCTTGGTCACCTTCCCACAGGGATGCCTGGGAAACAGAATCTTTATCATCTCATCTGTCAGTTTCACTCTGCTCAACAGCACTTGGAAAGGGAGGTTTGGTTGTTACTCATGTGGAGGTCTGAAAAGAAAGAAGCTTATGGCAAGACTTAATCACTTGTGGACATAATTTGAGGGTTGTGCTTATACTGTTTCTTATTAAACTTACATTGGGCTCATTATAGGAAGCATAGTATGAAAATATCTTGGATTTAAATGACCATGAGGTTAATTTCTCTGCTCCTCAATTTTTACCAAAATTAACAGCAACATTTTCTCAGTCCATTAGAAGACTAAATTCCTTATATGTAGAAAGAAAATGAAACACTATTTTTAGCTTTTTATTTTTTTCTGATGTCTAGATATATATTAATTACTAGCTATGCTACAATCATTAATAAAAATTAAGAGGGGAAAAAGTAGTCACTGGCGATGACAAATGAAGAATGGAGAATGAAGACGAATCAAATATACATATTATAAAAGGAAATGTACCCCCATCAAAGTGACTAAAATGAAAAAGACAATACCAAGATAAGGCAAGGATATAGAAGATCTAGAACATTTTCACACTGCTGGTGGGAGTGTAAATGGATGTAACTATAGACAACTGTTTAGTAATATTTACTAAAATGAGTGTATATGTTGGTTCCTATGGAATATATATACAAGTACCATATATATGTGATAAACACACATGTAATTATGTATATGTGTATATGTGTATATATGATCTCTGAATGCATAATAATCTGGCCACTGAGTGTGTGTGTGTGTGTGTGTGTGTGTGTATATTAGAGGCCCAGTGCATGAAATTTGTGCACAAGGGGAGGGGGTGTCCCTCAGCCTAGCCTGCACCCTCTCCAATCTGGGACCCCTTGAGGGATGTTCGACTAACCATTTAAGTGGGATCAGGCCTAAACGGGCAGTCAGACATCCCTTTTACGATCCAGGACTGCTAGCTCCCAACCACTCATCTGTCTGCCTGCCTGAATGCCACTAACCGCTTCTGCCTGCCAGCCTGATCACCCCCTAACCCCACTCCCCTGCCACCTGAATGATGCCTAACTGCTCACCTGCTGGCCCGATTGCCCCTAACTGCCCTCTCCCGCAGGTCTGGTCACCCCCAACTGTCCTCTCCTGCTGGCGCGGTCACCCCTAACTGCCCTCCCTTGCCAACATGGTTTCCCCCAACTGCCCTCCCTTGCTGGCCCCATCAACCCTAACTGCCCTCCCCTGCCAATCTGGTCCCCCACAACTGCCCTCGCCTGTCAGCCTGGTTGCCCCCAACTGCCCTCCCCTGCTGGCCTAGTCCCCTCCCAACTGCCCTCCCCTGCAGGCGTGGTCCTCCCGATCTGTTCTCTCCTGCCAGACTGGTCCCCCACAACTGCCCTTGCCTGCTGGCCTGGTCACCCCCAACTGCCCTCCCCTGTAGGCTGGTTGCCCCTCCCTGGCCGGCCATATTGTGGTGGCCAACTTGTGTCCACATGGGGGCAGCCAAGGCCAGGTGCATGAATTTGTGCATGGGTGGGGTTTGGCCAGCTGGCTAGGGGAGTGGACATGGGCAGTTGTCTGGCCTGCCTGATGGTCGAACTCCTGGACAAGGGGACAATTTGCATATTAGCCTTTTATTATACAGGATATACACTGAGTGGCCAGATTATTATGCTTTTAGAGATCATAATAATATATACATAATATATACACTATATACATAATATATACATAATATATAATACTATATACTATATACTATATACTATATACTATATAATAATATAATATATACACTCAGTGTATATATGCAATTCTATTCTTTGGTATATATTTCCTAAAAGACACAAATAAGTATGTTCATAACAGACTATTTATAAAACCACAAATGCTCATTAGCAGTATTATGGGCAAGTAACAATTGATTACTTATGGCAAGAAGAATGAATAAACTATAAATTTAAACACAGATGAATTTTACATGCAAATACAATATTGAAGAAAGAAGATATAAAATAAAATATATAGTAAACAATTACATTTCTTTAAAACAGTTAAAAATAATGTATGATTTTAGGTGTCAGAAAAGTAGCTAACTGGGGTGGGAAGAGGGTAGGAAGGGAATTCCTGGGTTCTGATAATATTTTAATGTGGGGGCTGAGTAGATGAGTGTGTTTGCTCGTAAGAAGTTATCGAACTGCTTTGCACTTTTCTGTAGATATGTAATATGTCAAGAAATTGGCTTGAGAAAAGGCAGTGTGTGAAAAGGACCAGGAGGGACTCAGATAGATTAAAAGCAGGACAAACTAAATACTGTTAACAGCCCAGCCTGCACAGTGGTTGAGTGTCGACCTCTGAACCAGGTCATGCTTTGCTTCCAGGTTATGGCACATGCCCAGGTTGCAGGCTTGATCCCCAGTGGGGATGTGCAGGAGGCACCTGATCAATGGTTCTCTCTCATCATTGGTGTTTCTGCATCTCTCTTCCTCTCTGAAATTGATTAAAAAATATATTATTTTAAAAAATAAATATTATTGACAAATTAATTAGGCTATAAATTACACAATGTCATTCAAATATGGAATATCACATATGCTGAATCTAAAATAGATTTTAGTGGTCCCATCACTAGGTCCTAACATTACTTATAAAAAATTCCACAAATCTCAAATCTCTCACAAGACCAGTTACTTCATTCAAGGTGTTCAATACTAAGCAATAAAAAATAAAAATATACAACACACCTTTAGAAAAACTGTGCCATAAGCAGAACAAGAATTTAATATTTCCCTTTATCACCAGCTTCCAGAAGCTCAGAGTCCTCCCCCTCTCTGGATTTGCCCAGGATCTTTTATTCAGGCTGCACATCCCACCATAATTAGGTGGCCTATTCAGCATGAGCAGCCTGAGTCACCCAGTTCATATTAAATGAAAGCTGGTCTATATTTAAAAAAAGGAATTAATATGTACCAACATGACCCAGGAGCTTAATCACTGGGTTGGAGCTCCAGGCTCCAGTCCCCTAACATGCCTGTCCTTACTGGCTATGACTCACACTCACGTGCCTTTAAAATGGACAAGAGAATGAGCCGAGCAGCAAAATTGCTGGGACTGAGAATAGTGGCCCAGCAGTCCATATTCCAGTGGTTTGATTCAGAGGCAAAGAAGTAAATGCATAATCATTGGAAAGGTGGATTTGGCAACATCATGTAAACAAACTTTTCTTTACAAAAACTAAGAAATATCCAAATCCTCTCTCTCACACACAAAAGAGCAGCTCTGTATCATTTATAGTGCCAACAAGAAATAAATTTAAACCCTAGACAGCTTTAAATAAACCTTACTTTGTAACAAATGGAACATGCTCAGGACACTCGGCCAGACCACAAGGCTAGAAAGCTAACTCCACCAGATGGGGGAGAAGCAGTCTTCTGAAATGGAACTTGTTGCTCAGAGAAAAAATTGACAATAATAGAATTCCACTAATACAGGGTGGGCAAAAGTAGGTTTGTAGTTCAGATGGAAAATAATACAATCATCTATATATATAAAAGACTAAACAACTATTATAGCCAGTCACTGACACGCACTGACTACCAGGGGGCAAATACTCAATGCAGGACCTGCCTTCTGGTGGTCAGTGCGCTCCCATAGCCAACCCCTGCAGTCCCTCCTTCCAGCCAGCCTCACCCCCCCACCCCCTCGGTTAAGGCTCCAGGCACTGGAGAATCTGGATCTGAGAAACCTGTAGGAAGAGAGTGACCCTGACACTGACTGAGACAGAGTAGCAGCTTGGAGGGGGAAGAAGAGGGGAAAAAGACGGCAACCTAACTGCAAAGATGTAAAGTAAGCACCACCACCATCTTACCTCTGCCACCACATCACACGAGCTGCTCACCTTTCTGCCTCCATCAACCACTTCTAGCTCGTCCTGCACCTTTCTGCACTCCCAACCATTGATTGGCTAGCAATCCATTGGCCAAAGTTAGCTACCTATCATGCTTCAGGGCAGAGACCCTAGAAAATGTGTGGCTGAGATAGGAGAGACAACCTGTCTGTGTGTCAGCAACTCTGCCCCAGGGAGAGTGAGGCTGCCTGAGTATGGGCAGTGAAGTAGAGCTGTATTTCCACCTCAGAGAGTAGCTGGTGTTCAGGCCATTTTGGGGTGCTCTGTCTGTGGTCTTTGCTTACTGCTACCTCAGCACATCTATACAACTAGATCAAGGCCTGCCAGCCAACCTCCTCTGGCCCCCCTCATCCCTCATCCCTCATCCCCGTGTATGAATTCGTGCACCGGGCCTCTAGCTAATAAATAATAATACAAAATAAACTCTGTTCTCATACTCTTAACTTCAAACCTCCTTTTGCCCCAACCTGTGTTGTCCTCTAGACCTAGATCACAGGTCATTGAATTCTGATCCTCCATCATCGTAAGAAAGGTATTGGTCTAGGTGAGTGGTTGGCAAACTCATTAATCAACAGAGCCAAATATCAACAGTACAAAGATTGAAATTTCTTTTGAGAGCCAAATTTTTTAAACTTAAACTTCTTCTAGTGCCACTTCTTCAAAATAGAATCGCCCAGGCCATGGTATTTTGTGAAAGAGCCACACTCAAGGGGCCAAAGAGCCGCATGTGGCTCGTGAGTCGCAGTTTGTCAACCACGGGTCTAGGTTAAGGTCAGAAATACACAACACACATACTACCACCACTGTTTAGCCCATCTTGTTCTCCCAGCAGACATTGCTAATTGATTACCACACTGATTTGGATGAAGCCTCAGGAGTCTTCTTGACACACTGATCTGGAAAACCTTACTAAGCGGACAGAGTTTATAGGTAAAAATGAAACCTGTTGCCAGCCTAGGATTGAAAGATCTCTAAAGACACATCTGAGGCCAATGTTTCAGTATTCCTTTGGGGAATGTAATGAAAGACTTTAAAGCAGGATGATAAGAGTTGGTTAGATACTGGTGAAATGTTTTGCTGAGAAATTTTCTAAACACACTCTTTAGAATAAAGACGTGGTCTCTAGCATTCGAAAAATTGGTGACACCTGGTGGTGGGCCACATAAAACTTCTTAGAGTTTCAATAGGGTTATGTTATTGACATTATTATTATTATTATTATTATTATTATTATTATTATTATTTAGAAGAATCTCTGCTATTTCAGTCAAGTACTATAAAGCATTTTTTGGCTCAGAGCTTTTTTAATGAGGGGCAAGTGTGTATAAATTGTAAGAGGTTTAGCCCAGGAGAAGATAGTAATCATGTAAGTGTTAGATTTGGTATTCTTTCCATTTCCTGGAGGTTGGTTTAACCAGTGTTCAGAAGTAGTCAGACCTTTGCAAAACTGTTCATCTGAGGGCTACTTCTGATTGCAGTAGCTTTGACACTCCCTCCCTTTCCTGGCCTATATCTTCTGTCTGGGCTATTGTTCTTTCCACACCCTTTGCTTGCCTCTCTGCTAGTCTTCCTTTTCTAAAGGCCACTTTCCTGACCCCACTCATGTCCTTGATAGCTTCTCTTTTAGCAACCACCAGACATATTGTAAACAACCTAGATGACTCATCATTAGAATACTAGCGGCTGAGGGTGGGTTCCCTCAGCCTGGCCTGCACCCTCTCGCAATCTAGGACCCCTTGGGGGATGTAGCAGTGCCAAAGTGGCAGGGGGCCAGGGAGGAGTCCCAGCCAGGGTCGGGCCCAGCTTCACTGCCGCTCATCCTGTTCCCACGGTGCCTGTTGCCACCGCCACTGCCACCACCGCCCTGCAGTGCTGCTGTGGAGGCGGGAGAGGCTTTTGCTGCTGCAGCTGTGTTTGCCAGCCTCGAGCCTGGCTTCAGGCTTAGCGGCACTCCCACTGTGGAAGCACACTGACCTACAGTAAGCTCCTACAGTAAGCGTCTGCTCCCTGGTGGTCAGTGTACATCATAGTGACTGGTCCACTGGTCATTCTGATCGTTCAGTCATAACCGTTAATTAGGCATACACACACACACACACACACACACACTGGGAGCTCAGTGTGCAATTCAAAATCATGCGGTGCTGCCTATCCTCAAGTCGCCAGCCCTGCCTCCTTCTCTGGCCCTTGAAACAGGCATGGCCACTGCTCATCATGCCATCCCAGTGCAGGTGTGTGAGGTCCCTGCTGCCTCACTGCTGATGCTGTGTGTGCAGCCTCCTCCTGTCCAGTCAACCAGTTACAGCATCCTGGTTAATTAGCATGTTTCTCTATTTTATACACACACACACACACACACACACACACACACACACACACACTAGGGTCCCAGTGCACAAATTCGTGCATTTTGAAATGAACTGTGTGCCACAAGGCTGCAGTGGGCACAGGGGTGGTTCTCGCCCCATCCCCCCTGCCCCTGCCTGGCCCCTCCTGCCGCTCTCATGCTCTGATTGGCTGATTGCACCGGCCCCACTGGCATCTGCTGATGGTGTGGAGCAATTGGGGCTGGTGCCAGCAGTGGGTGTGAGCGGCAGCTGCTACCCAAGTGCCCCTCAGGAGCAGGGGGAGGTGGAGAAGCCCTGGGGGATGATCAGGGCCAGAAGCCACTGTTCGCACCTGCTAATAGTGCTGAATGATTGAGGCCAGTGCTGGGCACTGGCAGCAGATGCAAGTGGGCCAGCATTGACAATAGGTGTGAGCACTGGGTGGGACCACAGAATTGTCAGTAACCACCAGAGGCTCACCCCAATGACAGTGACTGGCACCCTGCCTTAGTCTGGCACCCCCACTCACCTTCACCATCCCACCATGGCAGATGCCCACCATATTTTGCATTCTACCACTTGTTGTCCACACCCACCATGGTCCATGTGTGCCCTCTGGTGGTCAGTGCATGTCATAGCAACTGGTTGTTCAGTTCTGCAGTTTGGTCTATTTGCATAATAGTATTTTATTATATAGGAGATAGATAGATAGATAGATGGTTAAATACATCATGACTAATATGCAGTGACAAAAAATGATGACATAGAAAATTGTTTGGAGGAAATAGCCTGGTAGCATGGTTCAGTGGTTAGTCAGCCTGCACACAGAAGGGTCTTGGGTTCAGTTCCTGGTCAAGGGCATATACCTGGGTTGTAGGTTTGATCCCTGGCCCTGTTTGGGGCGCCTGCAGAAGGCAAGCAATTGATGTGTCTTTCTCACATTGATGTTTCTCTTTCTCTCTCTCTCTTATCTCCTTCCCCCCCCTTCTCTTCTACTCTTTCTAAAAATGAATGGGAAAAAAATATCCTTGGGTGAGGATTAAGCAAACACACACTCACACACACACACACACACACACACACACGAAATGTTAACAGTGATCATCTCTGGGTGGTCATAAACATATATTATTTTATAACCGTAACTATTAGATTTGTAAATTCTAGACTCAAAGCAATCCATTAGAAAAAGGATATTCTATTTGGCAAATAGTGCTGAAACAACTGGACATTGACTTGCAAAAAAACTTATGAATCTATGAATCTAGGCAATGACATATACCTTTTATAAAATTTAACTAGAAATTCATTAGAGATCTAAATGTAAAATGGACATTATATAACTTCTAGACAATGACACAAGAGGAAATCTTGGTGATCTTGTGTTTTAGCTCCAAGATAAAAAACTGGACCTATGAAAGAAAAATAATTGATAGGAAGACTTTATTAAAATTTAAATCTCTGCTCTAAAAGACATGTTAAGATAATGAAAAGATAAGACCTCTGGGAAGAAATATTTGTAAAACTTATATCTGATAAAGGACTTGTATCAAAGATACATATTAAGTACTCTTAAAACTGAACAATGAAAAAACAACCCAATTAAAGACTATTCAGATACCTAGCTAGGAAGAGGCACAGATGGAGAGGTTCAAGTAATGACCAAGCATACACTTAGTCATGGTATATAACTATTTTTCTACATTTTTGTACTTAGTTTGCTAATGTTTTGTGGACAATTATATGCTCAGTTTATGAAGATGTTGGTAGGCAGTTTTTCATTTTTGTGATTTCTTTGTATCAAAGAAATGTTGACTTCAGAAGAGGCAGGAACATTTTTCAACTCATTTTATGAAATGAGTTGGAAAAGACTGTGTAAAGTTGGTGTTAATTATTTTTTAAATGTTTGGTAGAATTTGTAGTGAAGCCATCTGGGACTAGAGATTTCTTTTTCGGGAGCTCTTTAATTACAAATGCAATTTCTTTAATGGTTATAGTGCAATCCAGATTGTTTATTTCATGTTAATTGAGTTTTAGTAGTTTGTTGTTCTAGAGGAATTGGTCCATTTTGTCTTAGCTGAAGAATTTATGACTGTAAAGTTATTTGTAGCATTCCCTGATTATTTTTCTGCATGTTCTTTTAAATAATGATAAGTGCTATGGAAAAAATAAAACAAAACTGATAAGGAAAAGCCTCTCAAGAGGTGATATGTGAGCTGAGAACTGAAGGAGCCAACCATGAAAAATTGGAGAAAGAGCATCCTAGGCAGAGGGAGAAATTAGCGTAAAGGCCCAGAGGAGGAGAAGAGCTTGGCAAGTTTGAAGAAGGAAAGAATGGCTGGAGCAGAAAAAGCTAGAAGGAGAATGGTTAGAGTTGAACTTGGAGAGGACAGCAGAGGCCAGAGACTGTGATGCCTTTGTCCATGGGAAGGAGCTTGGATGTCATTGTTGGGGAAGTGAGACTGTCACAGTGGGAACTGTAACCCACCCCACCATTCTTTTGACATTGTTTCTATAAATGCTGACTCTGACTAATTTATAGCTAATAGATAAACAGCCTGTTCGTATAAGAATCCTACCTAGGAACTAACCTCAGAAGATGCAGCCTGAGACCTTCAGTCATCCCCATTCTGAGAGATTTGCTGACTTCAAACCCTAGAACCAGCATGACGAAGACCAGGATGACATATACCAGACCATCGCTTGACCAGTTTCAAGGTCCTTATCAAAATGGACTGCACATAGAGAACAATTCAACTCCCTCCCCTTGCTTTCTTTGTTTGGCTTTCCCCCTCTCTCCTTATAAAACCCCTGCTTGCACTGAGGGGAGATGGGCTTTGTGAAAAGAATCCTTCATCTTATGAGGTGACTGGCACTTGAATGAACCTTTTTTCTTTTCCACCAGCATCTGTCTCATGAATTTGGTTTTTGTAATGGCAAGCAAGTGAACTTGGGTTACAATTACAAGACCTGATTGAATGGCTTAAAGCAGGAAAATTATGCCTGAATTTATATTTATGAAAGATCACCACGGTCATTGTGTGATGAATGAATTGTAAGAGCCAAGAGTCAGAAGACAAGTGATGAAGAGTTTGCAGTCTTCTCTGAAAGATGATGGTGGCTTGGAGTCCACAGGTTGGAAGATGGAGAGTAGGAAGCAGAGTGGACTCACAGTGGATGTGAAGTTACTGACTGTCCTTCTCTCTTGGCCTTACTGGCCTCAATACCTTTTAAGGACTAAGAACAACCATCCTTTTTTTTTTTGAGCGTACAGCACACTCACTTCTACTCAGACTATTTAATCCATGAAGTTTACATAAAATTCAGACTATCAAATATCACTTCAGTGTGAATGAAAAGGGGCCACACCCTAAACCAGACAAGCTCAGGGGAGGCCTGCATGGCGGCCTCACAAACTTAAGAGACCATGAATGGTCTGAAATTAAAACTTGCTCTTTTTTAGTGTGTACTTAACTGTGTAGATAAGCTGCCTTTTGTAAACAAATCATACACACACACTCTAGGAATCTTGTTCAAAGGAGTGTTAACATAAAAAAATTTTTTTGAAACTTGTGAAGAATTTTTGTGAGTTTATTTGAACTAAACTGTTGACAATTGCCTGGAAGCTGAATCTCAGTGGGTTGGGATAATGCTCCAGAGAATGGCAGTTCTTCACTTTGTTTTACATGTTACAGCCAAAGGAGGAGACCTAAGTGGGTCACATGGAATCCACTGGTGATAGTTAGGGAGGCAGGAGAAAACAAAGTGGGAGGTTTGGGGAGACCTCTGGGATTGGATAAAAAGTAAAATGATAGACACATATTTCTTTTACTTAGGTGGGTGCAGAATAATTAACAGTCAACAATTAACATTCTTAGAAATGCTCTCAACAATGTCACAGGAATGAGACAAACACTTGAAAGTGGATCATCAAGGCAAATTTACTTCTGCACAGAAGGGTGCTCCTGCCAGCTGGAAATCATGGCAAAAGCACACTGAATGTGAAGTCTGTTTGGGTTTTATTTCCTGACCTGGGACCTACCCTGCCCTCACTCTGAACTCTGACCTAATTGGCCAGGGTTCAGAGCTCAGATTCCCATTATTGTGTGAATGGCTAATTCAGAGGAATGGGAAGGTAAGACAGGACCCAAGATGGCAGCCCCCCTGAGGCCTGAAGGTCATACCAAGATCACAGAACATAAGATGGTAGCCCCCTGAAAGAATCTGAAGGTCATACCAAAATGGCGAGACCTAAGAAGGCTGCGAGCTCCTTTCTTTGGCAGCATACCAGTTTCCATCTGACTCATGGCCAGCTGTGGGCAATCCCTCCTCTTTCCTTCTGGTTCATGACTAGTCAGGAGGAGCACAGGGCACAGGTTTTAGAAGCTTTGCATTTTTCCTCACGGAAAAGTAAAAAAAAAAAAAAGTCTAGTTTACCTCAGCGTATAAACCTTCAGTGATCTCCAGGAAAGGACGTCCCACCTAAGAAAAAGTCCACGGGGCTGTATTTCAGCCAAACTGATGACAACTGCTGGGAAACAAAATCTCCAGGGAATGAGAAAATGCTCCCGTAAATGGCAGTTTTGCAGTCTATTTTGCACGTTAGATTAGAATCAAAGGAGGATCTATAAGGGGCTACCCGAAACCCACTGTGGGAGATTAGGGAGGCGACAGAAAGCAAATCGGGGGAGTCTTTGGGATTGGATAAAGAATAAAACAGAGATACACATGCGTCTTTTACATTGATGGGTACAGGACAGGTAACACTTCACCTTGACACACACAGTGATGGTGTTTGGGGAAGAAGGTAACCACGAGGCCTCTATGGTCTCCGCTCTCTACAAGGGTGTGCCCCGAGGGGTCTGGGAAAATGAGGTCACCCTGACATTCCAATGGTGTTACCTTAGAAGCAAAAAATAAAATAGATAGATAGGCTCAGTTAAGGTCCAGAGTGAAGGACCTTTGTCAAGGAAGCTATCAGCATAGGACACGACGACCCACCGTGACTGGCTTTCAGTTCAGAAGTTTTATGGTCAGGCCACCCCGTGTGGTTCCTCTGGGTCTCTGAGTTTGTGAGGCCAACAGAGGGCCTCCCCTGAGCTTGTCAGGTTTAGTGTGTGGCTCCTTTTTCATCCCTTATAATACAGAGAGTTAATCAATATGTAAATTTAATATTAAATATAATATTACTATTCAGTTGATCCCTGAGTGAATGTGTTTGGATCCCAGTGGGAAACATGCATAGTCAAACAAGCTTTATTTAAAAGGGGCACATTAATACCACTGTGGCTGGATGTGGGGAAGCCAGAGGGGGCGCAGTTAGGAAGCACCTGAGGAACCTGGAAGGAGGGGCTATCATGAGGGAGTGGCGGCCTTCCGTGAGGGGCATGGCCAATGGAGGTGACTTTGCAGGGAGAAGACAAAGAGCCCATACCCTGACCTCACCTTCCCCCATCCCCTCATATTCTCATCTGCTGGGTTTCCGTTGGCTGAACCAGAGTCCAAGGGAGCCCATGGGTGTGGTCCATCCAGGTCACCTCCTGAGGGTCAGGAGGGGATAGAAAGGGGGAAAGTGGGGAACCTTTTTCTGCCCACAGTCATCTGGGTATTTGTAGCATCATTCTCAGGCCATACAGAATTATCCAGTTAGAAATTAGCCTGCCATATTTGGAAAAACATTTAATTAACTCACCCCTAATGCCTTGGCAGGGCCAGACCAAGTAAATGGGCCAGACCTTGGAGGGACAAGTTCCTGATTTTAAAGATGTATATCTTAATACAATATATTAATGTTGTAATGTTGCCTTTGTCTACTGAACTCTTTTCCTACATCCATTTATTTTCATCACTAGAGCTGTCTTTGAGTCACTTAACACAGTTTGAAGACATCTTCACCTTTTCAATATAGAAGTTTTAAATATTTCTATGACCCCTTTACTAGAAATTTTACACAAGTTATAAATACACACTATATATTATTATGATAATTTCTTTTACTCTTCTTGCAGATAGGTATTTATATACTTTACAGTGTAACTTCTTAAAATGATTTAAAAAGATTACTTATAATGGTAGTTGTTGCTTGCAATTGAGGGGTCATATTAATAGTAAGTATGACAAAATATGTACTAGATTTCCTTGTGTCTTTTTTGACCAATTGCATCAGCTTATCTTAATAAGCATCCAAAGGTAGCAGTGATTGAGGTCACTTCAGAAATGCTTATCTTCTCCGAGGCAGTTGGTCGGGGAGTTCCCTGTCATTTGAGACTCTGTAATGATATGAATAGAAGGCTACACATCTTTACTTCAGGAATGATTGTTGTGGAGGAAAACATTTTCTTCTTCAGGTATTCATACTCCTAGAACTATCTTGACTTCAGTTTCCTCATCTGTAGAATCAAAATAACACTAGTACTTATCTCAGAATTATTGAGAAAAAATATGTAATGCAAGGAACACAAAATTTGGGACATAAGTGCTCAACTTCACTTAGATTATCTTAATTATTCATGTTTTCTAAAATGGCCCTAAATAATCCATTTCTTTAAAGAACTATCTTTCTAACCGAGGCTTACTCTTTTCTCAGTTAGACGAGTAGGTAATAGATTAATGGCATCTGGGCTATAATGAAATGTGAGTATCTGGTTGAAGAATGTTTCATCCGGTTGCTGTGGATGAACTCCAGCGTTTCCAGTTTGAATTTCTGCAGGAGGCAGGCTACTTTCTGGACCATGGACATATAATAGTTTATGAAGACCTGTCTGTTCTCAGCTTGAATTAGTGTACTATTGCTGAATCTATTGGGATCTTTTTGTTGTTGTTGTTGGTTTGAAAACTGAAGGACCTTCTGCCTTGTTTTGAGCAATTGTCCAGCAAGTAGCAAAGGCATAGACTGTTCAGCTGTACCTGTCTTGGGTACCAAACAGTGCTGTTTGGGCTTCACTTTGATATTTGTCTTTTAATTTTAATTTTGCTTCCTTTTTTTGTATTTCTCACAAAAGTAAAATACAAAAAAAAAAAAAATTAGAATAATCTATTGAGTTTGTCCAATTAATTTAAGCTTTAAATACGTGGAGATATTAAGCTGTTGTTAATGCCTGGCATGGTATTTCTAAAATGTGGGCCTTTGTAGTCACTTCACACTGAAGCTGGTAAGAAAAGCTCACCTATCATGACTAAACTTAGGCATCTTACCTACAGCATTTTAGGTAAGGAATCTTAATTATCAGAAGATACCTTGCACATTTACAATTATACTGAATATTTCCAAATATTAAGGGGAAGGAAAAATATATAGGCGTATCACCCCTACACACACACACACACACACACACACACACACACACAGAACTTCTGAGTGGAGGAGAGGGGTCTTTTTCCTTACCACAAGCACTGTATCACCTTAGCTTTTCAAGCTAGACTCACTGCAGCTCTGGGTGGGCTTCTGTGCGGGTCTGGGAGACAGGAATAGGGGAACCCTGATTTGTTCATGTTTTTTGTTTTTGTTTTTTGTTTGTTTGTTTTTGTGGGGAGGCAAATGAGGATTTCAGAGTGTATCATGAAGGAGGAAGAAAAAAAATCCATAACACTAAAGCAGTGTGTGTGTGTGTGTGTGTGTGTGTTGGAGTAAAGAGGACAGATGTGTTGCAACATCATGCAGAACATTTAAAATGGGTTAGGCAATAGGGTAACATTAAATGCCTGCAGGGCAGATGAGTCACGTGAATGCATAAAGCAGACTGGCTGTTAGAATCATCTGTGGGCAAATGGAAATGACATGTGCGCTCAGTACTAACAGCACACTCAGAAGACCAGAAGTGTGTGTGCATGTGTGTGGGTGTATGTGTGTGTGAGTGCATAAGAGACAGTCAGGCAAATGGAAGAGCCCTTTCCTCTCCTAATTAATAATGTAACCAGCATTACACTGTTGGGGCCCAAACCATGTCTGTAGCTTGTACCTTCTTGGGATACCATCAATGATTCCTCAAGGTGCACCTGTCCGTGGTCACTTCTTTGTCCCTCTTATGTCACCAATGAAGAATTTGACCTCCACTGGAATTACATTAGGTCACAGCCTCGCTCTCTTGACTCTGTGGCCCTTTTGAGATGCTCTGCTTCCTTCTTGCATACATTTCCTCTATTTATCCTATTGGTTTCTTAGATTGCCCTAAAGTGACCAGTCATCCTGATGTTCTTTGCCTTACGGTAGGAAGAAATGTACTCAGTGTCTGAAAGGCCAGAATCCTTAGTGATTGGCTCACTTGTTCTCTCAGAAGAACTTACTTAAGCACAGAGAGCACGTTCATTTATTTGTTGTGGATGTTGCTTTTTTCATCTGCTTACTTCCTCTGGTTTCAGGGCTAAGGGACACTCCATGCCTAATGCTTTTGACAGTTTGAGTTCAAGCTGCGATATTGCATACGTCCAGTAGAGGGCGCTTGTGCTTTTCAAATCAAACATGCCTGGGTTGTAGATGGGAAATATCTCAGTTGGCTTTCCTCTAATACTATAGTACCCTGTTTCCCTGAAAACAAGACAGTGTCTTCTATTAATTTTTGCTCCCAAAGATTCGCTAGGTCTTATTTTCAGGGGATGTCTTATTTTTCCATGAAGAAGAATACGGTACACATTTATTGTTAAATGAAAATAAAGGAAATTTATTACCTGTATACAGTACGGTAGTATGGTAGTTGTCAACACAAACCAGACAAACTGAATCCTACAGTATCAAGAATTTACTCATTTATTCAATGACAATCATGTCATCGTCTTCTGGAACATCATCATAACAATCCAATTCCTGAATTTCCTGGTGAATTTCTTGTGACTCCATTTCTTTCAGAATCAGTGGACCAAATCTCTCATGTTTAGCCTAGGGGGGCCTTATTTTCGGGGGATGCCTTATATTTCACTCAGAAGGAAACCTGTAAGTAGGTCTTATTTTCAGAGGATGTCTTATTTTCGGGGAAACACGGTACTTGCAGAAACAAGAATTCCTGGTTATTTGTTGCTTTATGGGAATTTAGGCCAGATTTTTTTTTTTTTAAGCTGAGGCAATTTAAAGTAGGAGAATGGCGTATGTCTGTGTGCTTTCAGGTGATAAAGATTAAATTGGGGGACAGTGGGAGTTCGCTGAGGAATATTATCTGAGATGACAAATATCTAAAGGTAAATGTGACATTTAGTTTTATGAATCCGAGGCTGTTTTTAGAGTATTATCATCTGAAGAATAGAGTTCAAACATTACCTAATATTTGTGGGTACCATTTATTCAGCAATATACACTAAGAATTTGCTGTGTGCTGCAGTTCTCGGCCCTGGGGTACTGCAGAGACAAGTGAGATCATCCCTGCAGCCTTGGAACTTATATTCTAAAGGTATGTGTGTGAAACAAGCCACCAAACAAAGGGATGATTGGTCCAGACAGCGACCTGCTAGGACGGGTGGCAGGCAGTGTGGGGAGGAGAGTGTGAGACTGCGCTACAAGCTGTGCTCTCTGAGGAAGTAGCATTGGAACAGACCTCAGGGGAATGGAGAGCCAGCCATGGGAAGCCTTAGGGGATAGTGTCCCAATCTGAGGGTCCTAGGGTGGGAATGACAGAAGGAATGTCAGTGAGGCTGAGAGGAGAAGGAATGAAATGTGCTGGGAAATGTTGGTCACCTTTTCAGGAGCCAGTCAATACTTGTGGGGCCTTGGCAAGGAGCTGCTGCTTTGTCTCATAAAATTTTAGAATTTTGATGTTGGAAGGGACCTTGGAAATCATCCCATTCAGTCGCTCTCAAAGCATGAAGGGAATCTACGGGGGAGCTTGTCTGATGGGCAGACTCTTGCAGAGATTCAGATGCTGAGGTCAGTGTGAGGCCTATGGCGCCACGTCTAAGGTGAGCCTGGGGATCCGCATCTTCAAGCTCCAGGTTCAGAGGTCTGAGCACCCATGGACCACATTCTGAGAAAACACTGGTTTATCAGTTAGGGGTCGATGGTTGCAAGCAACAGAATTCAACTCCAGCCAAATGACGAAAGGCAGCTGGGGAGTTAATGGAACAAAGGAACATCTGATCACCAACAAGACCCAAGATGCTCCGGATGCTCCAGCTTCCAGATTTGCAAAAGCAGTGGGGGATTTTTCAGGGCACTGCCACCTAGAAATCAACTCCAGCCCAGGCCCTCTGCCTCCCAGTGCAAACTATTTACTCACTCATTCCCACACAGCTGCCCGGTGTCCCCTGGCGGCCAGGCACCGTGCTAGACCTGGTGGGGCAGTGATGAATAAGAAAGGCCGGGTCTTGTGCCCTTTTAAAACCATAGCTTCCTTTCTCCACATTTAATCATTTATTTAGTGAGCAAACTTATGCAAAGAGCAGTAGGTGAAGCAGAAATCCACACAATAGACTTCATCTTCAGGAAGCTTGTAATCTGGTCAGAGAGGTAGAAATGGACTATTACTGGGATTTGGAGGAGAAGGAGGTCACTGCCAGCCTGTGGGAACTGAGATGTCTCCCCAGGAATAGGATGGATCATCCCCATTCATCCTCCTCTCCAGAGGGGCTTCCATGCGGCCCCCTGGAATTAGGAAGGCCATGGCTACCCGCAAAACTGGAGCCTCTCACTTTGACCTGGAACCTACTGAGCTTTAAGCAGCACGTTCCAGGCTTATTTCTCCCCGTTTTATTGAGAAATAACTGACATGTAGCGGGCTTATCTGACATCCCACGCGGCCCTGGAGTGGAGATTTGGGAATTAGCCAGCAGCGGGGTCACCGTGTGCGCAGATCAGCGGGATGGATGATTCAGGCTCTGCACTGACGCTCCTGCCTGACTCACTGGTGACTCCAGTCCTCCTCTGCCATCCCTTCCACCTGTGACAGGAAAGTGCTAGGCCTCTCAGAGCTGCTACCATGGGCAGCCATATCTAGTTTCATGGGACTTTTAATGCACAAAAGGATAGGGCTGTCAGATCCTCGTTTTTCACTTCTTTGCTCTGTGTGACATTTAGAAAGACCAACTAACACTCCAAATGTGAAGCGTTTGGCTTTTTTCTGAGGTGTGTATGTGTAAAAGGCAAGAGCCAGACTGTGAAGTCAAACGCCCTGGATTCTAACCTCAGCAAGAACTTAGGCGAGTTGCTGAGCCTCTAAATCACATGTGTCAAACACAAGGCCCTCGGGCCAAATCCGTCCCGCCAGGCCTTGCAATGTGGCCCGCACCGCGCTGTCATCACTGCACTCCGCTGCGTTTCCATCACAATGACAGTTTATGACTGTTCAGTAAACCATTCAGCCCGCGATTTAGGCTGGATTTTAGATTTTGGCCCCTTCTCTGATTGAGTTCAACACCCCTACTAGAACTAAGCCTCAGCGTTCCCATCTGCAACATGAGCGCTCATAGTGATAGTCATCTTACAGGCTGCACCAGTTAGCAATTGCCACAAACACGCTGCATAATAAGCTACCCTGGAACACAGAGGTTGACACCAGCAGTCTGCGCTCCTGCTGGCACAGGCACGGCTGGAGGGCATTGGGTCCAGCTGAACATGGCTGGGCTGGGCCTGCTCCACCTGCAGGTGAGGCTGTGCTCCACGTGACCCTCATTCTCCTTGAACCACTGGCAGACCAGCAGGGGATGCTCTTCTCATGCTCATGACGAAGGCATGTGGCCTATTAAGACATTGGCTTGGAATTGGCACACTGTGATTTCTTGTCCTATTGTACAAACCCGAAATCCGGAGGCAGAGAAATGTGCTCTGCCCCATTAGTGAAACTAAAAAGCCCCATCACACAGGTGTGGCCACTGGAGGAGTGAATCATAGAGGCAAACAATGAACACAGCACACAGCAGTACTGTGAGAGTTAAATACATTTCTGTATGCTAAGTGCTTAGACTTCGGGTGCATAGTAAATACCTCATCAGTACTTGGTTTTATCATTATTCTTTTCCAAATGTCGCCTCAGTCTGGAAAGTATTGCAGTGATTGCTAGCATTTTGAGGCTTTATAAGCTGTTGACATGCATGTGTCTAATAATCACCATCGGTGTTTGTTTTGTGCGAGTATATCTATTATCTAATTAACCTTCACAGCGAAGCTGGGGAGTGGGTAGACTTGACGTTTTGCAGGTAAAGCAGTAGAAGCTCACAAATGCAGAGTGATTTAGCCCAAATCACAGGACAATAGACCTTGGGTTTCACTTAAGGTTTGTCTGACTTAAAAGCCTGCTGCAGGAGAACAGCATCTGCTGCAAACCCTGGCCCACCACCCCCACCACTGAGATTTCTGGGATGGCTGCCCTGGCAATGGCTTCCCCACCAGTTGTCACACGTCTTTACTGGCCCACTTTCCAGTCCATTATACACCAGGTTCTTAACATGTCCTGCAAGATCCTGATGTGCCAGGTGCTGCTGTCCTCTTCATCTGCACCCTGACCCTCTCCTCCTCCCTCCCCTCCCGTTGTCCTGTGCCCAGCCCTCACTCAGTGCCTTTCCTAGCAAGGGACTTTGCAAATGTTCCTCCCCCTGCCTGGGTCTGGGTCTTTCTCTCTCTCTCTCTCTCTCTCTCTCTCTCTCTCTCTCTCTCTCTCTCTCTCTCTCTCTCTCTCTCTCTCTCTCTCTCTTCCCCGGCTCTCCACCTCATTAACTTTGACTTGTTCCCCATGTTTAATTCATGTTTAATTTGGAACCACTTCCTCTGGAAAGGCTATCCTGACCTCCTTGAAGGTCCGTTCCTCTGGGCACACTTTCTCAGTGCTGTCCACCCTCCTTAATGGCACTGGTCAAAGCTGTGACCCTGTGTTGGTAGTTGCATGGTTCTGAGTACTTTGAAATCCCACATCCCTGCTTCAGGGGCTTTAGCACAGGTGTGATGGGCCCCTCTGCTGTGAGTTCTTCACCCACTGGCCTCAGGACCCCAGATTCCCTCCTCCCCATCCTTGTCTCAGCACAGGTCACTGCTGGTCCTATGACGCCTCATCCTCATCCTCAGTAGCACTTTATGGTACTTGTAATGTTTTTGTGCCATATCTGTCTTCCGTGGAAGTCTGCAAGCTCCTTGAAACCAGCAGTGACTGCTATGGTCATTGCCCTCCAGCACCTAACATGGGGCCTGGTGAGGAAGCTGGGACAGAACTTGTCTAAGCAAATGACACTGGGATCACAGGGCATCAAGACTGTGATGTGCCTAGCCGGTGTGACTTAGTGGTTGAGCATAGACCTATGAACCAGGTGGTCATGGTTCAATTTCCTGTCAGGTCTGTGTTCCTAGCCCATATTAGATAAGTACTGTTCATTGACTATGAAATATATTTGTCTTGACATAAGCAGTTTCAGAACTGGAAAAAGAAGGGCTTTCCTAATAGATTCAGGAAAATAAAACTAAACAAGACCAGTCCATGTCAAAGCAGAGAATTCAGGAGCTTTCATGTAGAGGTTAAGCCACAAGCTCTACAACCAAAATCTGTCTCATTCTTGCCTCTTTCTCCTAGCTACATGAATGTTGGCAAAATATTTATCTACTCTGTACCTCAAATTCCCCATATGAAAAATGTGAGTAATGATACTCTCTATACTCCTGTAGAGTTATTGTAACACTGAAATGATTTAACGTGTAAAAATGCATAGAACCATGCTTTTCACACAACAAACAAGCTCTATGAACAGTCATTATCATAATTACAAACCTTGTGACTTGGCCCAAATGCTAAGTGTTAGTCCCTCACATATTTTAATTGGAGCTGCTTTCCTGGCTTGGCAGGGTTAGCTCTGCCTCTGGCTGTATCTGTTAGGGGAGCAGCCCCCAGCTTTACTGCAGTCCTGGGACTGTCACACCATCTTGTGCCCTGGCCCCATGGGGAGGTGCTTTCCTACCCGAACCCCAAAGGTCCCTCCCACTTGCTGTGGCCTCTTTTCAGCCTCTCTGGGATCTACATGTATACCTGCAGGCTGGCATGCTGGCTGATGCCTGAGCCAGGATGGGACCCAGGCAGTCTGACATGAGAACCACTGAGCACATTGAGCAGAAGCACTTTGCCATTTCTCTCTCCTTCAATAAAACTGTGGCACCATTTAATGATATTTCACCGACTTTTTATGATACTAAGAATGTTTAAAGCCTTTGATTTTTATTAAGAAGTTCCAGTATTTCTCATATTTTTGTTTAAAATAAACTCAAAGTTCTACTGAGTATCAGACACTGTGCTGGACTCCGGAAAGCACTTGAATGAGCAAGAGAGGCACCTCTCTCCTTCTTCCAGGTAATAAGCTAACAACCTAAGGAATGCACAGGACCTTATTTCCTGCTTCAGAGAGAAAGCTTATCATGACTCCAAACTAGACAGAACACCAACATCTGAAAATTTCAGTATGAATCTAATTTCCATATCTGGCCATAGGATGACTTTCCCTCTCCTTGTCAACCCAACTGCTCTTCTGTTGGGAGAACTCAACCATGAGTTGAGTTTTTGCACATTGTAATGGAGACTGGTGTAAAATCACAGTGTATTACAAAAACAATTCCCCGTTGCTTTGAGGTGCCTCCTGAAATTCAGGCTAGGAACTGCCAGGTCTCCCAGAGAGCTGCCCTTTTCTGTTTGAAGCTGTGCCTCTCCTAGCCACAGTGAGGTCACTGTGAACAGCCCCGGAGCCCAGGCTTCTTCTTGTTAATGAGACCATGCCAGCAGCACCCGCGTGATGGTCTGACTTTAGACGGGTGGTACCTTATAAACACCTGGCTCTAAGTCCAGCTCTGCCCCTATGAGCTTTGTGATTTTAGTCCAGTTTCAGATTAACCTTTCTGAACTCCAGGTACCATACTTGTAGAGTGGTGATAATAATAATATGTAACCAGAGTCTTTAACTGCAAGCAACAGAAACTTATTTGGGGATACAAGATGTAGAATTTATTTGAAAATTTTGAGGTAACTTGTAGATTTATATAAAGAAATGGATTCAGAAAGAAGCTGAATCAAGCAGCGCTTGGGGACTTATGAATTAGGAATGAGTAGCCACTCTCCTCAGACTCTCAAGTACACATCCCAGCCCCTACCTCTCTTCTGAAATCCAGACTCATATATCCAACTGCTTGTGACATCTCCATCTAGAGTAGGGGTGTCGAACTCAATCAGAGAAGGGGCCAAAATCTAAAATCCAGCCTAAATCTCGGGCCGAATGGTTTACTGAACAGTCATAAACTGTCATTGTGATGGAAACGCAGCGGAGTGCAGTGATGACAGCGCGGTGCGGGCCACATTGCAAAGCCTGGCGGGATGGATTTGGCCCGCGGGCCTTGTGTTTGACACATGTGATCTAGAGGTATAATAGGCATCTCAAGAACAATATTTACAGAGTAAAACCTAATTATTTCTCCCAATTTTGACAATCTATTTTCATAAATGTACTCCCTCCCATCCCATTACTCTAGCCAAAATCCTTGTAGCCATCTTTGCCATCTTTTACTCCACACCCCACATTGGGTCCATTAGCAAGTTCTTTCACTTATGCCTTCGACCTGCACCCTAATTCTGACCACTTCTCACTTCCCACAAGTCTGTACCATAATTCTGACCATCTCTCACTTCCCACATGTCGCCCACAGACCAAGAAGCCCTCCTATCTTCACTGGACTATTTCAGTGACCTTTTCTCTTCTTCCAGCTTTGCTCATTCCACTTATATTCTACACACAGCAGCCAGATTAACTATTTAAAAATCAAAATCAAGATATGTACTCTCCGATGGCTTTCCATTGCATTAAAAGTGAAATCCAGTTGCTTTTATTTAGATTTTGACCTACAAGACTCAACAGTATCTGGATACTGGCTACATCTTTAAACTCACTGTGTAGCATCCTGCCCTTACTTAGCACTTGCTGTTCCTTGAACAGACTAAGTCTTCCCCATCCTGGGGTCTTGTTACTTTACCTTTGCTTGGCCTGCAATACCTTACGCTGATAGTCACATGGCTGACTGCCTACTTCATCCATGTGCATAGTCACCCTCTTCTGAAGCACTATTGACTATCCTATGGAAAACAGCTCCCCTACCTGCACTGTATTTTCTGCAAACCCCATGAAGGTGAAAGTACCAGGAGGCTTCCTGGCATCTAATGGTCAGTCATTAAGTATTAAACTAATGAATGCATTAGAGTGCCACTACTGGGGGATATAATTCCAACCGTTTTTCCATTCTACCCCTTGGAGCTTTTCGAATCTCCAAGAGCCCCAGAGACCTAATTTGGGTTGTTTGGCTATCCCTTGGTCTCAGGAAGACAAGTTTCTGTTACAGCCACACCGGCAAGGCTGTGTACAATGCAGGACCTTTGGTTCCCCGAAGGTACATTGGCATGGCCTTACCAAAAGGATGCAGAGGGGACACCAGGCCAGGGGAGCTGGTGTTCAGTCTACATTTCCTTCTCACAGGGTTATTTGAGGATTACATGGGGGTGGTAGCTTTGGTTGTAGTTGTGGTTATAATGGGGCACCGCTGACTTGAAACCTGAGCTGTATCTTTACATATATGACCAACTTTACATTGTTTCATAACATAAGAATCGGTGCTTCTGTGGGACAACTCAAGAAAAACAGCAGACATTATTGGGAGATGTTCCACAATTGTTTTGGAGTTATTTGAGATGTTATTAATGTTTCCCATATGTAACTAATTAATATTGCATACAGGAGGCATTCTTTTCCTTATCCCTTTGAACTTAGGCATAGTTTATGGGCCAGGCTGGCCAATAAAATGTGAGGGAGAGCGCTGCGTGCCCTGTGACAAAAGCCTGTAGGGGCTGCTGCAAGCTCTCCCTGTCACCACCCCTGCTGCACAGCTACAGTCAGACTACCCCTGAGTGCATGAAGCAGAAACCCCAACATACGGTGGACATGGAACATCTGTACAGAGTAAACCTTTGTGTTAGAAAACTGTTCAGATTGATGGCTGTCTATTACTGCAATATAGTCAAGTGTACCCCGACCCAAATGCGAACTTGGCTTTTCCTTTGCTCCCATTAGCTGAGCACCCTCTACACGAGAGGCACCACGTGAGCAAGCAGGTTTCCCGAGGTTAACAGGATAGTTTTCTCTCTCCTTAGCTTCATGGATAGGTTTATTAAATACCTATTAGGAGCCCACTATGTTCCCAAGTTCGAAGATAAGCCCTGGGAAAGTAGAAGTAAACAAAGAAACTTGTGTTTACCTTTAGGGACCGTGTAGTTTGGTGGAACTCACACTGAATAATCACACAAAAATAACTGTTATCACGGTTGTGACGAATGACACGGGGAGAACTAGATTTGAGGTGGGGAGTGATCTAGTGTTGTTAAAGGGGTGGGGCTGCCAAAGAAGGCTTCCATGCGAAGCTGACATTCATGCCGAGACTCAGATAATGAGCAGAGATTTCTTGGCCTCTACCCCTTTCACTCTAAAATTGCTCTCTACCTTCAGCTTCTTGCTAGATACATAATAAGACATTTTGTAGAGAGACAAAGCTTCCTGAGGAAAGCGGTTGTCACCACCAATAGAATTATCTAAACAGTTCCCTGAGTATGGGACAGTAGTAAGTATAGCATAAGGATTTCTATAATATTCATAATCTGCATGTTAGCAAATACAGCTTTTAGTGTTTTTGCCATCCAGAGTATAATGTTTTTGTGCATTTAATTATTGGAAGCCAGTGTTATTATTTATTTCTTATCATATTGCTATCTGATAATGCAATTTAAAATTTTTCCTTTGCACAACATCAATGTTACAGTAGAAATATCAGCTTTTCCACATTTAGGTGTGGAAAATGAGTGTGGGAAAGCTATTGCAGATGGTAATTCTAATATTAATTAGAGTTCGTTAGTCAGTATTATTTGTTAGCATTTTCATTTTGTTTTAGAAAATATTTGAGAAATGATGATGATGATGATGATGATGATGATGAAGATAATTTCTCCTGTTAAACTACAGTGTTTCTTTTGAATATTAAAACAGCCTTTCAAGGTGAACATGGCCAGCAATATTTGTTTTGAATGAGAATACTGTGACTCTGATGGTTTGTGAGATTTTCCTAGTGGCTATAGCTGGTGGGTGACTGAACATAAAGGCAAACTCAGTTCTCTTGATGGCATGGCTGAGACAGATGAGGTGTGTTCATGACCCGGCAGTTGAAATGCATGGACGTGGGTTGCTCTTCTTTTACTGACTGTAATCACTTAACTGTTTGAGCTTCATTTTCCTCATCTCTGAGGTAGAGAATGACAACCAATTCATGGGGCTATTGTAGGTATTAAACAAGATGAACTGCTCTGTATTTATGTACTTATTTACCTACTTATTCATTTTGATATTAATTGAACCCCACTCAGTTCCAGGTATTGTCTAGATCATTGGTTGACAAACCCCGTTTTGGCCTCTTGAGTGTGGCTCTTCCACAAAATACCACAGCCTGGGCAAGTCTATTTTGAAGAAGTGGCATTAGAAGAAGTTTAGGTTTTAAAAAAATTGGCTCTCAAAAGAAATTTCAGTTGTCGTGCTGTTGATATTTGGCTCTGTTGGCTAATGAGTTTGCCGACCACTGGGCTAGATACTCAGAATACAGACCTGAAAGTCAGCCTTTATTGAGCGTCCACACTAGCATTTAACAGTGAAGGTTCTATAAAGCTCACATAGTACTTTCTTTTGCCCAGACTCTTGGGAGAATCTCCTGCATAGACTCACTGGCAGCAATAAGTATGATAATGTGCATGGTAATGAGGAGGAGCATTAAGTATTAAAAGGAAATTGATCCCACTGCTTACTACTACTATTATCACTATTATTCCTAAAGATGCAGATCTCTCGATTTGGAATGATGAGAAAATGCTAACAAATAATATTGACTAACCAACTCTAATTAATATTAGAATTACCATCTGCAATAGCTTTCCCACACTCAGCTCCTATTCATTTCCCCCCATTTTATCTGTCCATCGGTCTAGAAATGTAAACACACTCCTAATAAGGATATTGATGGCCTCTAAAGATCCACTTGTCCTGTTACAGATGAATTATACTTTTGTGCAAAGTATTAAACGAGCTTCTCAGTGTGCTTGGACATTGGTGATACTTTTAAAAATGGGAGAGGTCAGTAGTACAGACTCAAGAGCTTAATGTCAACCAGTGTCAAATAGGTAGATGGCTCTGTGACCATAGGAAAGGAAGAAGGCACACTACAAGTATTAACGTCTCTCTCTCTCTCTCTCTCTCTCTCTCTCTCTCTCTCTCTCTCTCTCTCTCTCTCTCTCTCTCTCTCTTTAAAGGGTTGGACCAGAAAAACATTTGAATACATAGATATAGATCTAAGTAAGGTTTTTCAGAATCACTCAATAAAATTTTGTTTCCAGCTCAGATAAAAGTAATTTAGATGAGGATAGAGTCAGTGAATTCCTAATTGGTCGAACTGGAAAGCGTAGAGTTTGGATTAAAACCAACCAGAGCTCAGTTGGTCTCTGTCCTTGGTCCTGACTCACTGGTAGGGACAACTTGTATTAAGATCTGTTGGAGTGGCTCCCACACAGCCAAATCATCTGGGAAAAAGGAGCAGCTTAGGTCTACTGCTGGAGACTGTGCTTTACTAGGATGACAAGGGACCTGGGATGCTCTGCTTTACACAGGCTACCTCCATCCATTTGTAAATGACAATAGTCGGAGGATAAGTTAATACATTAGGTGACTGAATGATGGTATCCAGTGACCTGAATATACTGAAACAAGGACCAAACTTAATAAAATGGCATTTTTTAAAAACAAGAATTAATACAAAGGTTTACTTTGGAGGGTCTGAAACCATCTGCACAAGCACATGAGGGGAAGCAATAGCTTCCGATCAGTAATTACAGAAAACTTTTAGGGGAAGTCAGCTGACTGCTTAGTAACCATGCACCAGCAGAGGGTGGCCTGCAGCGGAGCTCATGTGAGCTGAAGCACAGAATGTTGACAAAGGGCTGAGGAACTGCATAATTTATAATTCACCCATCACATTCCACTATCTTTGAAGGTTGTGTTCAACAACCAGAATGGCTAGAAAAATAGAATTTACAGCTTAGAATGGTCTACATACTAGTCTTTCTAGTCCAGTGGTATGCAGACAGGGCTCCATGGGTGCCCAGGGTTCCCAAGCAAGTCTTCCTGCCTGGGAAGCGTGGGAAGGGGTTGGGTACGGAAGGCAGTGGGTGGAGCTCAGCTCTCATTCACAAGGAAGCTCCGTAGCTCTGCTGTTGTCTGTTTTACATCCTAGGTGTCCACACAGAGGTACATATGCAGAATTTAATTTAAGTATGGCTGATTAAAATTTAACATATCAAACAAGGCTGAAGAATTGTGTAAGGTATGTCAGGCTTACAATTTGCTGTCAAAGTATCATCAGGGTATATTTCTTCAAAAGATGCCGAAAGCTTTTGGCTTTCTGCTTGGAGGAGGCTCAGGTGCAACTTTCTTCGGTCATCCCGAATCCGGGTTCATCCGACACCAGCTGCCTCCACCATGCCACCGAAGTTTGACCCCAATGAGATCAAAGTTGTATAGTGGGTGCCACGTCTGCCCTGGCCCCCAAGAGCGGCCCCCTGGGCCTGTCTCCAAAAAAGGTTGGTGATGACATCGCCAAAGCAACTGTGATTGGAAGGGTCTGAGGGTTACAGTGAAACTGATCATTCAGAACAGACAGGCCTTCTGCCTCTGCACTGATCATCAAAGCCCTCAAAGAACCGCTAAGAGACAGAAAGAAGCAATAAAACATTAAGCACATTGGAAATATCACTTTCGATAGATGCAGCACTGATCTTTAGCTAGAGAACTCTCTGAAATCATTAAAGAGATCCTGGGGACTGCCCAGTCTGTGGGTTGCAATGTTGATGGCCACCACCCTCATGACATCATGAGGTGCAGTGGAATGTCCGGCTAGTTAAGAACTACAAAGGAAAGGGACTCAATTAAAGATCATTTTGACAAACAAAAAAAGAAAAGAAAAGAAAAATAGATGCTGAAAGAGGAACAGCAGTGCTCTTTCTGTTAATCTGAGGGAAAACTGTTACCAAGAGCAAGAAGGGCCAGTGTTTATTCAAAGGAGATTATATCCAGAGACATAGAAGCATAAACAGACTGTTGAACTTGAGGGGAGGGTGGGTGGGAAGAGATCATGAACGTGTATACATACATGCACAAAATGTGGACACAGACAATGAGGTGGTGAGGGCCTGGGGTGGGATGGGGGTACAGGAGTAGGCTGGAAGAAGTTAATGGGGGAAAAAGGAGGACCTATGTCATACTTTCAACAATAAAGATTTTTAAGAAGAGAAATATATGTATATGAAAACATTCTCATTTTTTAAAATTCTATAATATATTATCTGTCTATTGTATTGTGTGTTCATCAACCAACCCAAGCCAAATCTCCTTCCATCACCATTTATCCCCCCATACCTTCCTCCACCTCCCCATCCTGCTTCCTCTCCAAAAATCACCACGTTGAAAATTATTCTTTTATTACATTTTCTATGCAGCTCAAAAGCAATGAATATGTTTTATCCTTGGTACCACTTTAGTATGATGAGTCTATTAATAGGAACACACCTCATATTATAATATTCTAATCATTTCTCACATAAAGGCAGTGAGCAAATGATCTGTGGGAAGTTTTTGATGTATTTTTTTATTTCCTTTGTTACAACAATTACTTTTTGCTACTTTAAATTACACTGGACGTTGTCTGTACAATGTACAAATATTCACATTTAGTTATTATATTAATAAAAGACTTCATTATGCTGAATCAATTTTATTTTCTGCAAAAAAAACCAGAATCTTAATTAGCTTTGCTTTTGGACTTATTAACCTACATATAATCTCTGGTGATGTATTAAATTTAAGTAGAATTTAAATCTTTTCAAGATTTTCTTGGTATAAAATTCAGTTCCTCACTCCCACCCCTTGTAGACTTGTTTTTCCTCTAAAATGCTAATTTTTGTGGGGGTGAGAAGAGGAATACTTGTGGCATTAGATACATTTAGACAGTCTCTATTGCTATAATTACAGAGCTGGAAGACAGTAACTTCACAAAGCTGTGAGAGGAAAAATGGGAAGGAGGGAGTGAGAGGCTAAGGATGATATAAACCACAGAAGGAAGACCATACTCAGAAACCATCTGGATCACAACTTCAAGTACAGGGTGTGTACCTTCAGAGATAAGAGTGTTACCTGGTTATTCATTCATTACGTTCACAGAGCAGCTGTTTGCTCTGGTTTTTATAAACTGTTAGGAAAACAGAGGAAACACAAGACAGAGCTCCTTCTCTCTGGAAGGTTATCACTTCAGGTTAAGAAATGGGAGTTGGATTTGGTATAATGGACTTAGTTTTGCAGGCTCCAACCAGGACCTGCCGTGTGTGCTGCAGAGTGAGGGTCCCAGGACTGCTGCTGAGAACATCCTCTGGGCAGGTGGCAATTGGCATGTGTTACCACATTCTCTCCTCACCACACCTATTTTGGAAATTGGAGGGGGGGAAAAAAGAGCCATAGAGTGGTTAAGAAACTTTCCCCAAGGCCACATAGCTAGTACGTAGAGGGGGGAGTAACGGAGCGCCTGAATAGTAAGTAGTAATGATAGTGCCAGGCGTCCTTCATGAACATTAGCTCAAGGATGGGGCAGTAGTGGTGGCAGAAATAACAGTGTGTCAGTGTCCTTCATCATAAACCTATGAGCAAATTACCATTTTTAATTCTGATATTTCCGTTGAGAAACGGGTTCAAAAAGTGTGAATTACTTTCTTGGGGCCACCAAGCCTTGATGTGACCAAGCAGGAATTCAAATCTGTAATTTTCTCCCAGCCTTCCCAGCTCTGAAGTTTAGATTTTACTTTTCAGAGGGCCAGTATACACGCTGAAAAATGTCTGCGGGAGTGACAATGATAGCGCGGGCAGTTAAAGGCTGCAGTGATATTCAGGAGAGATGGGGTGGGAGGATCCAGGAAGGGAGAGATTGGAGGCATAGACTTAGCTTCAGTATGGAAGATATCACATCAATCCAAGTGGGATAAAATCAATGTAATGAGACAGAAGATTTTGGGGGGCGGGGGGAGGAGAGAGAGAGAGAGAGAGAGAGAGAGAGAGAGAGAGAGAGAGAGAGAGAGAGAGAGAGAGAGAGAGAGAGAGAGAGAGAGAGAAGAGAAAAGTGAAACATGGAGTTTAGTGACAGGCTATTGGGCATGAAAGGGAGAGTTCACCTGGACCAACAGCAATGCAATGCTGAGACCATCTTTCTCATTCACCCGGTACCCTATTGATTAGTTCAGCATGTGCCTCCCAGGAGGCTCTGCAAACACTGTAGAACACATTAGTCAGTGACCAGAGATAATGCCAGGCATAGAGCTTGTGCCCTGCACTGAAGCAAAGAGAGCACAGGAAAGGGCTCTGATTTGAGAAAAAGAGGAATGTGATTTTGCATGAGATGAGTTTGAGCTGAACAATTGCAAAGAACCTGGAATTGAATGTGAGAGACCCAGTTCTCAGGCAGTGCAGGGCAGGCAGCTCAGCTCCCTGGGAAGGAGGTGATGGTTGAATAGTCCAAATAAAGAGTTTTCTTAAGGAAACTCTGGAGACAGGAGCCATGATGGAAGGAGGGACCAGGAAGGGATAACAGGAAGTGGCCCCTTAAGATGTAAAGTCATGGTCCACCAGGAAGTAGCACAAGGGTGTCCAATGCTGTTTGCCGAACCAGCGTGAGTAGAATGGAGAGATGCTCCTTGAAGTGGCCAAAAGAATTTACTTACAGCTTTGAAAAGAGTTTGTTGGCTCTCTGGTGTTACTCTAAGTCAGATTGCAAAGAGTTGATGCAGTGATTGTGGTGAGAAAATGAAGAGCACTTGTGAATAGATGTTCAAGTCAGACCTGAGCCAGGGGTTCTTAGAGTGGAGAAGTAAGTATTATGTGAAGATGATGTTATTTTCAAGACTAGGAAAAACAAATGATCCATGCTTATGGTCTATGTTATGGGCTGAATTATGTGTCACAGAATTTACATAATGTCTCACCCCCAGTAACTCAGAATGTAATCATATTTGGAAATAATTTCTTTAAAGAGGTGATTGAATTAAAATGAGCCATTGGTATGGGGACCAAATCTAATATGATTGGTGCCCTTGTAAGAAGAGGAAGAGACACCAGGGGTACGTGTACACAAAAGATGACCATGTGAAGAGGCAGTAAGAGGATGGTCATCTGCAGGCCATGGTGTGAGGCCTCAGGAGAAACCAAACCCACCAACACCTTGACCTTACACTTCCAGCCCCCAGAACTGTGAGAAAATAAATTTCTATTATTTAAACTCCCCAGTCTGTTGTGTTCTATTAGGGCAGCCACCACCACTAAGGCAATCTGTGAGTCGGAGGGTGAGGCCAAGTGTGGAAAGAGGGACAGATAGTGAAGGGGAAATGGACCATGGAGAATACATGAGCATGCAAAACAACATAGCCAGCCAAGCAATGAAAATGATGAAGTGCTTATTACCAAATAATCTAACCTACATGGTATTTCTTACTCATTTACTTTTAAAATATTTCAATATTTGCCTTTTCCCACTGAATATACCAGTTCAATCCTTTGAAATTTGAAACCTGGTATTCAAGCTCCCTATTTTTCCATTCTGCTGCCTTTTGTGGCTATTGTCATTTAATAAGTCACCACCTACTGCTGGGAAGGTGACGGACAGAAAGGACATTGCTCTCGAGGCCTCCCATGTCATTAGTTTTTATTTTCTCATAATCGGGGTATTGGTCATCAGTTATATAATACTGTGTCTTAGTTATTGCTTTTAAAAATATATATATAGTTTTATTGATTTCAGAGAGGAAAGTAGAGGAAGAGGGAGATAGAAACATCAATGATGGGAGATAACTACTGATTGGTTGCCTCCTGCACACCCCCTTTTGGGGATTGAGCCCACAACCTGGGCATGTACCTTGACCAGGAATTGAATCATGACCTCCTGGTTCACAGGTCAATGCTCAACCATTTAACCACACCAGCTGGGCTACTTATTGCTTTAAAACAGTTCTGGCCCTAGCTGGTTTGGCTCAGTGGATAGAGCATCAGCCTATGGACTGAAGGGTCCCAGGTTTGATTCTGGTCAAGGGCACATGCCCAGGTAGTGGGCTCAATTCCTAGGTGGGGGGTATGCAGGAGGCAGCTGATCAATGATTCTCTTTCATCATTGATGTTTCTATCTCTCTCCCCGTCTCCCTTCCTCTCTGAAATCACTAAAAATATGTTAAAAAAAAAAAAAACAGTTCTGGATTCCCCTCTTGTTTCTTTACCACTGTATAGGATTCTGAGATTGAATTTTAAGAAGAATTCCATTCCCCACCTGTGAGATCTAAAGACTCAGAAACTCAGAGCTTCTTCAAGTCCCTTCCTTATCTCTTGACGATTTTGTGATGGTCATGAATGAACCCCTTCAAGTTAACTCCTTTGAATCTTACTGTCTAAAGCAGAGAACAAAACACATTGTGTGGCTCCATCCTTGTGGATTAGGCACATTTTTTTCCTGAATTTTTGGGAGTCCAAAGGATCGGCCAGTGGCTAGGTAGATGGAAATGTCCACAGGAAGAAGACCAGTTGATCCTCATTTGCTCTCTGAGTTCCCTGCCCTCTGGAAGAAGCTTCCTCCAAATGTAGCCCAAGATGGGAACAACGATATTTAAAAATATGTGATAAAACTTCATGTAGAAAACCAGGCCCATGAGGGAGTTCTGAGAGGATAGACTGCCATGGTCTGAGATTTCTTGAAGCCTTTGGTCATCTTTGAGGTGAATTAAAAATATATATATATTGACAAGATGCCTAGTATGCCAATAAATAATCTATTTGATATGTCCTTTTAATAGAACTTGATAATCTCTTTTGCAGAGGTGTAAAAATGGAATTAGTACTCATCCAAAAAATTGTCCTGGAATTCAACTGTGACCAGTTCTTGCTGTGATATTTAAAATGGACCAATACCACATGGTCTTTGTATATGGTTTGTAGGCATAGCTGGGAGTTTCTAGTCCTGAGGTCACATACCATTTTTTGAGTTTCAAAAATACATTATATGATCACTTGTCCATCTCTCTTCCTTATTATACTAGTAGACCTCCTCAAAATAAATACATCTTCTACTCTCTAGCAATTTAGAAATTGTTTGGATTTTATTCAGAGCCATTAGTAAACCAAGGAGGAGTTGGATATTTCATATTCTCAGATTGAGTTTTAAATTCATGAGTGAAACTTTCCCTTCCTCTCCCCTTCCTTTTCTTCCCTTCCGCTCTCCTCCGTTCTTTTTCAAATTTGTCAGCAAGATCTATCAGTAGCATCTTTTGGCTGTATCTCAAACTCATCCACTTCTCTGCATCTTCGCTACTCCTACCCTAATCCAAACCATCACCATCTTTCAAGAGGGTTCCTGCATAGCCTTCTAACTTGAACCATCTTCTAGTTTGCCCTTCTAAAATCTGTTCTCCACACAGCTGCAATAACCATCTTCTTGCAGTTTTAATCAGTTCACATATGTCTCTCTTTACACTTTGAATAACATACAGACTTTTTATGGCCTACAAAGGCCGACATCATATAACCACTTGCCCATCTCCCTTCCTCATTATATTGGTAGACCTCCTCTGTGTTTGTTACTATTCTCCCACCACTCTGAGCTTTTTGCTGTTTCTGTAAAGGGACACTCACCCCAGTGCCTTTGCGCTTCCTGATCTCTCAGTCTCACACATGCCCTGCCACCATCACCTTCTCCTCCCAGAACTTGACAAGATTGGGGCTTTCTCCTCATTCAGGCTTTAGCTCAAGTGCCATCTAAAAGAGTGACCTTTCTTGATCATCGCATCCAAAGTAGCCACACACATCACTTTATTCTTCTCTCACTTCCCTTTTGTTTGATTTATGGTACCGGTTATTGTCTGAAATTATTGACTTGTTTATTGACTTCTCCATTTCAGTGTGGGCTTTGCAAAAGCCAGGAGCATACCTGTTTGATTTGCCAGCATATTCCTAATGCACAAAACAGCCCTTGGTGTAGAGTCATGTCAGTATTGTATTCTCATTATCGCATTTTTCACAAAGTCATACCTCAGACAAATCTCCTTCCTTAACATTTTTTTCCTTAAAAAATCATTTCACCAAGAAAACTGACTGGGCTCTATATATGTTGAAGTGACTGCTTCATTTTTAAACTGACAGCATAACATTAAGAGAAAAATGGCAAAAATAATGTGATCCATTTGATAGATTCTACTGCTGTACTTTTTTTTTTTTTTATTAAGGTAGCATTTATGAAACACGTATGCTGTTAAATGAGGTAAATATTTATTTAGTCAAGAGCACATGATAAAATAATTCTGTTTACTTAAGGCACCAGAAAAAAATGTTTTCTATTTGAAATATCTCAAAAGGATGTGGCACTTTATTACCAGCTTTTCAGCCAGTGGGTTCCCTGAGGCATAAACAGACAAATTTTACAATTTTGGGTTTAAAAAGCAACTTGCTCCAATGTTAGAAGTCACTTTCAGGCAAGTCTCATTTTATAAGTAAATTAACAAGGTTTAAGTGAAACTGACAGCCTGGAAAGGTACAATAAAATAGCTTCAGGACAATAGCAAATTTGAGTAAGGAAATGCCAACCTATCATCTTTAATGAACTCACTGGCCTTGAGTTAAAGTCTTTGTCTTAGCATACTCTAAAATAAAAGGGAGGGAAAATGAAGGACTCAAGAGCAAGCAAACCAACTGAGATAATTTTAGATGCTTTAAAAAACACACAACAATACCTTTTCAAGGAAACACAGTGCTCCAGAAAATTGGAATTTATGTTATTAAACAAAAACATTAATTACATGGTTTTATACTTTGGAGAGTTATTATACAGAATGCTTCGTTTCCCAATTTGTTTCCCTTACTGCCAAGATGAATTTTCTTTTTTGCTTTTTCATATTTTTTATTTGCTCATTTTACATTTATTTTTTATTGTTGACAGTATGACACATGTCCCTGTAGACCCCCCATTTACCTCCCTCCATCCCGCCCTTATCACTCCCCAGGCGTTCATCACACCATTATCTGTGTCCATGGGCTGTGCATATATGCATACAAGTTCTTGGTTAATCTCTTCCTGTCCACCACCTTCCCCTCTGAGTTCTTTCAGTCTGTTCCATGTTTCCATGCCTTTGGTTCTATTTTATTCATCAGTTTACTTTGTTCAATAGATTCCACATGTAAGTGAGATCATGTGCTATTTGTCTTTCTCTGACTAGCTTGTTTCACTTAGCAGAATGATCTTCAGGTCCACCCCATCACAAAGGATAAATGATCCTTTCTTAGTTTTTTTTTTTGTTTTTTTGTTTTTTACTGCTGCATAGTATTCATTGGGTCGATAGGTCACAGCTTTGTTATCCATTCATCTACTGATGGGCTCTTGGGCTGTTTCTAGATCTTAGCTATTTTAAATTGCGCTGCTATGCACACAAGGGTGCATATATTCTTTCTGATTGGTGTTTTGGGATTCTTAGAATATATTCTCAGAAGTGGGATCATTGGGTCAAATGTCAGTTCCATTTTTTAATTTTTTTGAGGAAAGTCCATACTGCTTTCTACAGTGGATGCACCAGTCTGCATTCCCATCAGCAGTGCACTAGGGTTCCTTTTTTTGTTTGTTTGTTGTTGATCTTCACCCGATGATATTTTTCCATTAACTTTTAGAAAGTGGAAGGGAAGGGGAGAGAAAGAAAGAGACAAACATTGATGTGAGAGACACATTGATTTGTTGCCTCCCACACATGCCCTGACCAGGGCCAGGGATCTAGCCTGCAACTGAGGTACATTCCCTTGTCCCATCAGTCTGCAGGCCGAAGCTCTATTCACTGAGCCAAAGCAGCTATGGCTAGGGTTCCCTTTTTCCCACATTCTCCACAGCACTTGTTGTTCATTGATTTATTGATAGTCACCATTTTGGCAGATGTGAGGTGATGTCTGATTGTACTTTCAATTTGCATCTCTCTGATGATTAGTGACATTGAACATTTTTTCACATGTCTAGTGGCCATCTTCATGTCCTCTTTGGAGAAATCTCTATTCAGATCATTTGCCCATTTTTTTTTTTTTTTAAACTGGATTGCTTATCTTCCTAGTGTTGAGTTGTATTAAGTTCTTTATATATTTTGGAAATTAACCCCTTATCAAATGTATCATTGTATTCCATCCAGTAGCTTTCCTTTCCATTTTTTTGATGGTTTATTTTGCTGTGAAGAAGCTTTTTAGTTTGATGTAGTCTCATTTTTCAAATGTTACCCCCCACATCCCGCATGGTTCAGGGTTCAAGTTCAGGGTTTGGGTTCTGGAGGAGACCTCATACAAATGAAAGAGACAAGACAAGAAATGCTAATTTGGGAATTAGGGGCCAGGCAGAAGCCCAAGAAAGTACTCTACTTTGCTCTGGCTTTACCATCCTTTTTATTCAGGTTTGGGATACACCCATATTCCTTAGGCAGGCAATTCCAGTACCAGGCAGACTATCTTATCAGTATGGATTTACTTGAGACTAAAAGGTGGAAGTTGCTTCAGCTACCATTGTCTTCACTAAACAGTGGGTACATAGCTCTGACCCTTGCCTGAGCCTCAAGGTTGACCAGCCTTCTGGATTCCTTGTCCCCCATTTCTGCTCGTGAAGGCAATGGGCAGCTTACAGCATCATTTGTTTATTTTTTCCCTTGTTACCCTTGCCTAGGACTGTGGTCGGCAAACTGTGGCTAACAAGCCACATGCGGCTCTTTGGCCTCTTGAGTGTGGCTCTTCCACAAAATACCACGGCCTGGGCTAGGCTATTTGAATAAGTGGTGATAGAAGTTTAAGTTTAAAAAAGTTGGCTCTCAAAAGAAATTCCAATCTTTATACTGTTGATATTTGGCTCTGTTGACTAATGTGTTTGCAGACCACTGTGTATCAGAGAAAATACTGCTACTTGAGATGTCTGAGATTTTATAGCCTATGTTTTCTGTTAAGATGTTTATGGTTCTGCAACGTACATTTACATCTTTTATCCATTTTGACTTTATTCTTGTGTACGGTGTAAGTTGGTGGTGTAGTTTCATTTTTCCCCCCCTATATACCCATATTTTCTGGCGTATAAGACAACTTTTGAAACAAAAAAAAAGTCAACCGAAAATCGGGGACAAAAGACCAAAATTGCACAAAAATTACCTGCAGATCCTGACGGCAAAGTAAGTCTTTTCTTTGAAGTGGGGGGTAGTCTTATACAGCGAATATAGGCCTAAACCTATGTTTTAACTGTAAAATTAGGGGGTCGTCTTATACGCCGGAAAATACGGCCTGTCTAATTTTCCCAACCATTTATTGAAGAAACTGTCTTTACTCCATTGTATGCTCTTGCCTCCTTTGTCAAATATTCATTGACCACAGTATGCATGGGTCTGTTTCTTGGCTCTTGGTTCTGTTTTATTTATCTATGTGTCCATTTTTATGCCTTACTATACTGTTTTGATTACTATAGTTTTGCAATATAGTTTGAAATAGGTGTGATGCCTCCAGCTTTGTACAATATTTTGAGCAGACATTTATGGAGCTCTTATGTTTGTGCAACCATGCTAATGCTAGATAGCAATTTTTTTCATTGATACACCATAACTATCCTATGAGTTAGGTGCTATTATTATTATTTCCTTTTCTAAAAGATAGATAGGGCAGGGTTAGAGATGTTAAGTAACTCAACCAATAGAGCATAACTAGTGTTGTTGAAGGTGGACTCAATTTCAGATTTTCCTACCTAAAGATGAGAGCTTTTAACCTCTATTCAAATTTATCCTTGAAATAATTTAATAATTTAGAAGATTTTCTTGAGGTAGAAAGAGCAAAAGATATAGAGTTTGAGGATCCCTTGGTTCCAGCTTTCAGATTTATAGCTTTATGTCTTGATGCAAAATATGAATATATATTTCAGTAATTTAAAACTATTTCCTCAGTTTTTGTATTATATTGATACCTCTTATATGATCATTTACTTAATATGTACTTGATACTCTTCTTGGAGTAGATAACTATGAAGATAATACAATGAAGAGAACAATGTTGTTAAATTTTTCCTCAATACTGCAAAATGCTTAGAAGGAGACAATTACATGTTACCCGACCACTCCATTGACTTTTCTTCCTCTTCTCTCCCTTCTTTCTTCATTTCTTTTCTCTCAGAGATTTTTAGCAACTCTTATTGAGGTGTTAAGAAAGTGCTAGGGTCCAATGGAGACTTTTCCTGGTTGTAATAAGAAATATCCTAGGTAATAAAACCCTAATATGCAAACTGATGGAAGGGCAGAATGATCAGTCGCTATGATGCACACTGACCACCAGGGGACAGATGCTCAAGGCAGGAGCTGCCCCTTGTGGTCAGTGCGCTTCCACAGGGGGAGTGCAGCTCAGCCAGAAGCCGGGCTCATGGCTGGCAAGCGCAGCAGTGGTGGTGGGAGCCTTTCACGTCCCCAAGGGGTCCGGGACAGCCAGACAGCGAGAGGGCACAGGTCGGGCTGAGGGACCCCTCTGTCTCTAGTGCATGAATGTCAGGCCTCTAGTTAAAAGATAATTGAAAAGGGAATGCTTTTTAGATGATGTGACTCGGTGTCATTTAATACTGTATATTGCCTAGAATATCCTCTTATTCTAAGAATATACCCCACAATTTGAGAATCACTGTCTTAAACTCTTTGAGAATTACTGTGAAATCGAATAACGGAATGCCTGTGGAATCATTATTACACTGCAAAGATCTACTGCTCTTCCCTTCGGACTGAAGAAACATAAACTCATAATTTGGCTGTAACATTAATGGCACCTCTAGCTCTTATCCTTGGGACCACTAATGTTTTTGTTGTTTTCAAAAATCATTTAGAAAATGCTTTCAAATGATGAAGTGGCTGAGGATTGCAGGTATGTGATGAGTCCTTATGTGAGACCAAGTAGAAGAAAACCTGTTGCAAATTTGGAGGAACATATATGATGTGCCCTATACCCTTTTAATGATCTGGTCAGTCAGCAGCTGTTTTGAAGCATATGGCCCGTGTAAGTCCCTCCGCAGAGAAAAACCAAATGCGGTTCTTCACCTCACAGAGCTCAAAGTCTTGGCAAACTCTATTAAAGCTGAGCGACTTTAGACCAAAGGTTATCCCTGCCAAGACCTTGCTGCACGAACGCTGAAGAATATCTGGGGAACTGTAAGCAGCTAGAAGTTCATTTACTTTTATTTCCTCTCATCCAATATCAGCTGGGCCCTTACACATGCCTCGAGCCTATGGTCAGCGCTAATTATTTTGATGCCCACAGCTACTGTATGCAGAGTGCTTACTACAAAGGTGGCTCATGGTGGACAGCTTTGCCCATTTCTCGTAACAGTGTTATTAACCCTTATTTTATAGATAAGAAATGGGTCTCAGAGCATGCATATGCAAAGTGGCTGAGTGCGAGGTGAACTCAGGTTTTAATTGACCTCACAGCTTCTGCCTGAGCTACTAAGCTTGATTATCTCATTCCAAAAATAAAGAAATAAATGCCCTCTACACCATGGGAGTCCACCATTCCATCGCGCATGCAGACTTAGCGAGTGCGGGGCAGAGCCAAGTTCTGGGGTAATGACAAGGTGTCCGCTCGCCTCGTTCACAGGCTTTGTGTGAATCATTTAGGTGGCATTCCGAATGTTCCCGAAACCTGCTTTGTGTTTGTTTAATTATAATACAGTCTGGCACTTTGACATTTAATTTTCTTGTTTGGTTGTAATTATCTTCTATGAGAGTAAGAGCAGAGTTGGATTATATTTACCTCCTTTCTTGACTCTTTTCCTAAATATGCAAATCTGACTGTGAGTCACTGTGTCCCGCTGAGCCTCCTTTCTGGGTGACTGACCTGGGATCGGCCTTCAAGGATGTGGCTGTGCAGCCAGCCAGGTCCACCTGGTGGGAGTCGGAAGCTGGCCGTGCAGACGTGGTGCAGTCCTGCCCTCAGCACATCGGCTGTGCCACAAAGACCCCACCAGCCTGGGCACTGATTGTGCGTCTCAGGTCACAGGAGAACCTCGACAAGATGGTGGGGATCCTGCCAGTGGTCTTTGCTGCTCTTTCCAAATAATTAGAATTTTTCTAAACAAATGGCCTTGTCCATTAAGAATTCCAATTCTCTGGTGTCAGCTTTTACTTGGCTTGGTAGTCCTGCTAGGAGAACTGCCATTTCTTAAATCAGAACTGTCCTTTAATGATCACCCAATGTTTCATGGAGGAAAACAAATGTCTTCACACACACACACACACACACACACACACACACACACAGAGTTTATGCTTGCATAGGGATCTGATTTGATCCCCATGAAAACCCGTAAGAAAGACTTTCCAATACATTAGTTGTCTGAAAATCACATGTATAATTTTCACCACCTCCATGTACTACTTTTATAATTTTCTTTGAATCACTCTGTTTTTGTTTTTGTTTTTTTAATAAATGTACATCACTTCAGAATATTTAGAAGGGAGGGTATGAGTCTGTGATTTTTCTGTAAATGAGCTTCACATCTCTTAACCTTTAGAGTGTCCCATTGGCATTTTCAACTTGCTGATCTGCAAATGCCACCCGTCCCCACAGCTTCCATCCCCTTCCATTCTGGAGTTTGGTGCTATGTGGAGAGAACTTTAGCATTGCTAAGAACTGTGTGATTAGAAAAAGTCTGAATGTACCTCCTAAGTTTTCCTCATCCCTCCAGCCAGCCAAAGACTGAACTTTATCAGATTCAGAGCGTGAATGGGGGTAGGGAAAGGAGGCGGGGGAACCCATTCATAGTCAGAGAGGCCAGGATTGTCAAAGAGCTGGGCCAGATGACAGGTGGGGGAAACAGGAAGAAAGGCTTGTAGGGTGAGGGCTACTGAGGGATTTGGGGGTGTAAAGTGGGAGGTTCTGAAGCAGATGTAGGTGTGAGTGTTCAAGGAAGGGGAAAGCTTTGGGGCTATACTGGTGGGTGTTAAAGGTTGGGTTTCCCAGGAAGTGGACCCTGAGTCAGGACATTTCTCAGTGAGGACTTGGATAACACCTGGGGAGAGGAAGCAGGATCGGGCAGAGGAAGAAGATGAGCTACAGTGTAGTCATAAGAAAGACTTCCACTGACTCTGTAGGGAGTCCCGAAGTCAGAATGACCCTTCAGAACTGTCCCCAATTGGGTTGAGGGGCCCAGGCCATTGTGCCCATAATTAGTCGCTTAATATGGGTTGTCCCAGGAAGAGGGTAAGAGTTTGGGTAAGGTCTGCCAGCAGCAGGACCTACATCATAGCTAAGGTGGCATGTTCTTTATACCTGAAGGGGTATCAGGTGGCATCTCACAGCAACCTCAACACTGTGCATGATGAACTGGATTCCATTTAAAATTTTAATGTTCCCAACTAAAGCCTGGCCTTACTTTTTAAGCAATATACTGTATATACACATATATACACATATATCTATACTAATAAAAGCGTAATATGATAATTAGACTGGACAGTCGTACAACCTTCCATACTTCCTTCCAGGCGACCTTCCGGATGAAGCTGGGGCTGCAAGGGTCGAGCCCCTCACAAGAATTTCATGCCTCGTGCCTCGTGTGTGTGTGTATTAAAACATTTAAAGTGTGACTACAAAGACTGAGACCCACGAGATCCCAGGAGTTATTAGATTTATACCCAGAAACTTGATATGAGATTGCCAAAGCTATTAACAAATACCTGCTCACAAAATGCAAATTCCAATGAAGAGAAAATAAAAAGGGTGTAGGGAGAAGTGGTTTTTATTATCTATATATGTAAAAGCCAAGCAACTGGAATGATTGATCACTATGGTCCACACTGCAGCCAGCCAACCAGCCTGATGGAGACAGGCTGGCTGGCCAACCTCCTGTGTCCCCTCTCCCCAGCCGGCTGCCCTGACTCCACCTGTGCATGAATTCATGCACTGGGCCTCTAGTCCTATATAATAAAAGGCTAATATGCAAATAGACCAAATGGCAGAACAACTGGAACAACCAGTTGCTATGACATACGCTGATCACCAGGGAGCGTGTGGGGAACGTGGAGGGTGTTGGCCTTGGTAGGATGGTGGAGCAGGTGAGCAGGGGTACCAGACCAAGGTGGGGTGCCATCACTGTCATTGGGGTGAGCCTCTGGTAGTTACAGAAAATTCTTTGCTCCCTGTGTGCTGTGGTCCCGTCTATTGCTCACCCGTGCTGCCAATGCAGGAGCTGGAGGTGGAGAAAACCTCAGGGGTGTTCAGGACCAGCAGCCGCTGCTTGCACCCACTGATGGTGCTGAGTGATCAGGACCAGCGCCAGGCATCAGCAGCAGATGCAAGCAATGGCTCTGGCGCCGGCTGCAGGTTCTCTTTGGCTCACTGCCCATATACCAAATGCAGCTGATAATTCTGAATTGGTGAGATCGGTACATAGGAGGTGCTCCCTGGTTAACGATCATTCTAGTTAGTAGCAAGCACACTCTGGACTCTATACTAGCGTTTTTGCAAATGTTATCTCACTTTCAGTTAGGAACCTGTAAGAGCCTTTAAATTGAACCAAGCACTAATGACTTCCATCTTTTTGCAGGCTATTGAATTTTGTCTGAGCCGTGAAGAGAAAAACTTACGGTATCTCAGCATTTTTCACGTCGCACACTAATTGGCAATGGGGGATATTGTTCTCTCTAAAGATTGTGATAAATAAATGTGTTTTGCAGCCTAATTTTGGATTTTAATTCAAAGATTGAACAGGAGTAGATAAGAGTTCCAGTCTGGCCTTTCTCTTGAGGGTACATTTAGCAAATGCGAGAAGCAAGAATACATCCTCCAAATGGCACCCTGGTGGCTGTTAAATACATCAAAGCGGGAAGCCCAGGCGAGATGAATGGCTATGAATTTCAAGTGTGATGGTGTTTTGAAGTGAGTGACTGAAAGGTTAGGGATAAAGGAGTCTGTCTAGCCAAAAGAGAGGGGCCTGAGCTGATCCCTCAAAGAGGATCAGTGTCATCACTGATTGCTCCTGGGGACATGTGCCACTGGGGAAGGCAGTGTCCGCAGCACCACGTGCCAGGAAGTGGAGCAGCCTGTGGCCAGACAGACAAGGCGAGCGTCCTGTTTTAATGCCCTAGGCCTCTGATCCTCCTTACTTCTCCACGCATTCCTTGTGCAGCTCTGATTCCAGCCTCATTATACTTTTTTACTCTTAAAAGTGTACTCCTCCCCAGAGCTTCCTTCCCAAATGTTCCCTCTGCCTAGAACCTTTATCCCTGACTTCTCCTGGCTTCTCAGCCAACACCTTCTCTTTCTTGGAAGTTCTCTCTGATCGCCTGGGTTCCCTCATGCCCTGGTAGCTCATTGTTCTCCTCCGGAGCCCTCGGCTCTCTCTTCTGTGTCTCCCCTAAGACCTTCAGCCCTGGAACACTGGGGCCATGTCTGCTATACTCCCCGTCGTATGCCCAGCGCCAGGGACAGTGCTGGGCCATAGTTAGTCCTCAATATTTTTTGAATGGATTATATCATTAAAATGAGATATACTGGATTTCATCACAACCCCCCTGATTCCAAAAATAAGCTTTTGGATTACTTACGGGGAAGAACATTGAGGATGCTTTGTTCTAGAATTCGCTCATCTATTCAGAGCTCTAGCTGGACGTGAAAGTGGTCTAATGGGGCTCTAGGCATCTTTCTCAGTTCCTCCCTGGGTATTATCAATAGCACCATTAGCATCTACTACCACTTATTGAGGATCTACTATATTTACTATATGCTGCATACTATGTTAAGGCAATAAAAATAGTTGCTGACATCTATGCAAATGTATGGGTGAGACAACATACAAAGATATTATTACCACATTTAATTCTCTCAAAAACCTATAAGGTGGCACAATTATTACCTCTCACACAGATGAGAAAAGTGAGTCCAAGAAAGATTAAGTAGCTTGTCCATGGTCATATAGGCAGATAGCGGTAAAGCTGAGACATGGACCAAGATGAGTGGGTGGGTTCAGAGGCTGATTTTTTAACTCCTATGCTCACCCCATTTTACAGATGAGAAAATTGAGGTTACAAAGGTAACTTAAGCTATCCATAAACTGTGGCTAGTCAGCAGCAGGTGTGCCGACTCGAGCACTTGGTCCTTAATGACCTCGTGCCACCCTTTTCTAAGCTCCCAGTATGCTGCCTTTTGTCAGTCCTGAGCAGAGAGCAGAGCCTTCTGAGTGTGACTCATGTTATAAGTAATCTCCAACCCCACTGGGACCAGCAACTCTATTGCCCAAGTAAAACTCACTACCAATAATTATTATCTGTGTGATCATAGATGCACCATGGAGAAGACAGGAGGATGAGTCCCAGAAATGTTACTACATGTGTCTCCTTCTTCAAAGTCTTCCATTAATATACTCAAAGTGGAATAATAGATTGCTTACTTCCAGGTAGTCAGGGTCAAGCTTTCAGAAATGATACTGCTCTCTGGTTCCAGAGGCAAAAATTGAACAGATTCTCGGGTTACATCATTGTGCACAAACTCTCCAAATTACCATTTTCCAGTTCACATTTTGCTCAATCAGAGATGGTTGCATATACAAAGGACCGCTAAAATAAGGTTATTCCAGATGCTCAAGGAAATGCCATTTTGTGTATGTGTATGCTCCTTTATGGACTTTTGGAAACCTGTTAAATTTAGTGTGCTCTTGAGCATCATCAGGGGACTAGAGCTGCATTCTCATAAGGCTGTTGTGAGAATCCAGGGAAATAATGTGTTGGAAAAGTGCTTTGAAAATGGCAAAGTGCTGAACAAATGGAGAGTGGTATTATCATTGTCGTCCCTGGAATTCAGTTACACCTCAGGTGTCTGACAGTTCAGCCATAATATCCAACCCAAGTGGAAACTTTTTTCTTCTTTTTCAGAACCAGGTCTCCACTTTCTCATTGAGAATGCTGACATTCAGTAAACAGCATTTTTTAAATTAGCTTATGTTTATACAAGTAATTTATGAATGAATTTATATGCCAGAAATTCCACTTTTTATTATGTGAAAATTTTTTAATTTTTTCATTTCTGTGGGAAGAAAACTGTACTAAAGTATCACAGGTAAATTTCTATTTTTTCTTAAATCGCACTCCAATTTTCATCTCCCCTCCTTCCTCAGAGGCAAGCACTGTAGTGAATATATTGTGAATGTTCTATACATATTTTGAAAGATAAAGTTTCATTATTATTATTATTTTTAAAGAGTTTTAAAAATTGATTTGAGAGAGAGGAAAAAAAATATCGATGTGATACAGGAAAATGGATTTGCTGCTTCCTGCATGTTCCTTACTGGGGATCGAACCCAAAACCTGGGCATGTGTCTTGACTAGAATCAAAATGTCAGCCTTTAGATGCATGAGACTAACCAACTAAGCCACACTGGCCAGGGCTTTCTATACATTTTTAAGGCTTTCCTATAAGTGCATATGGCCCTAGAAAGCTAAATGGTGTGGTTGGGAGTCTTTAGCATAAATGATATCATTCTGTGTTTATCATCCTACAACTTGGACTCCACCAAAATTACTGAAAATATGTGTTGGATATTTACTTATTAGTTATATATAGACCTACACCAATCATTGGAAAAATGTGTGATACTGAACTGGATCAAATACACCAAAATATATCTTACCCATCTCCCTAATAATGATGATCTGGCTAAAATAAACAGTATCATACATATCTTCCTGTGCGTGTTTCTGAATGAGTCTTTTTTAATCCTCACCCAAGGATATGTTTTTATTGATTTTAGAGAGAGATAAAGAGAGAGGGAGAAAGATAGAGAAAAACATTGAATTTGCAACCTCGGTATATGCCATGACCAGGAATTGAACCTGCAGTGTTCTAACTAACTGAGCCACGCTGGCCAGGGCTCTGAGCATTTTTCTTGAGATAAATACTAAAAAATATAATCATTGGGTCACATATAACATGAATATTCCAATGGCAGCACATTTTATATTTACTCCTTTCTCTAGTCTTAGAGAGCGACTATTTACCCACATTAGCATGGAACTATTGCCAAACTTCTTCATGTTGCTAATTTAATAAATAATAAAAAAATATTCTGTTGTCTCCTTGTTGGTAGAGAGACTTTTCTGTTAATAACTTATATTTATTTGTCTATTGAACTTTTTCATACTGATTTGTAGAAGCTCTTTATGTATTATGGCTAATAACTATTTGTCATTGTAACATTTTTCAAGCAGTTATAATTTATTTTTAAGAAACAATTTTTAATTCTTTTTTAAAAAATTGATTTCAGAGAGAGGACATGAGAAAGAGAGAGATAGAGAAACATCAATGATGAGAGAGAATCATTGATCAACTGCCTTCTGCACATCCCCCACTGGGGATCAAGCACCCCCCAAAATAATAAAAATAACAATCAGCATAGGAGGGAAAAACATGAAAAAAAAATTAACACCCATATAAATGTCTATGTAAAAAGGATTCGGCAGATTATAATATAGTGTGGATAACTTCTTTTCTTCCTTCAGGCCCCAAGGTACATATCTTTTCCTCAGGGAGATCTTTGACTTCCCAGATCAGATGAGATTCCTTGCTATACCATTTCATGTCACAGTATGCTTTTCCTTCATTGCATCTGGGATAATGCTATGTAGTTACCTGCCTAATGATTATTTTTATATATATTTCCCAAGTCAGAATGTAATCTACCCAAGGTCAGGATTGTGTTTAATCTTAGCCAACCTTTTTTTTGGAATTGAATAGACCTAAATTCAAAGCTTAGCTCTTCCCCTTTCCTACCTGTATGACTTTGAACAAATCTCTTAAACCCCTTAGCCTAAATTTTCTTAACTATAACACACCATTATCTGCTTAATCTTCCTTTTTAAAAAATTTGATATTGAAATCTAGCTTTTACTCTATTTATTCTAACCCTGCATTTAGAGTAAATAAAATCTTGTTTTAGCCGAAACCGGTTTGGCTCAGTGGTAGAGCGTCGGTCTGCGGACTGAAAGGTCCCAGGTTCGATTCTGGTCAAATGCATGTACATTGGTTGCGGGCACATCCCCGGCAGGGGGTGTGCAAGAAGCAGCTGGTCGATGTTTCTCTCTCATCGACGTTTCTAACTCTCTCTCCCTCTCCCTTCCTCTCTGTAAAAAATCAATAAACTATATATATATATATAATATATATTAAAAAAAAATCTTGTTTTGCCGAAACCGGTTTGGCTCAATGGATAGAGCGTCGGCTTGTGGACTGAAAGGTCCTGGGTTCGATTCCGGTCAAGGGCATGTACCTTGGTTGTGAGCACATCTTCCATGGGGGGTGTGCAAGAGGCAGCTAATCGATAATTCTCTCTCATCTATGTTTCTAACTCTCTATCCTTCTCTCTTCCTCTCTGTAAAAAATCAATAAAATATATATTTAAAAAAATCTTGTTTTGACTCTATTATTATTAAATCTGGATTATTACTAGAAAAATGATCCTCATATTGAGGATCTCCTGGTTTAGTCCCTGAAGACAACACTATTTGAGATTCTAAGTATACTTAACTTCTCATTCTTGCTGTCCCAAAAATTGGGCAGTTGCATTTACAATTATACTTTATCATGGCAACATCTTTTACCTTTAAAACAAACCATTCTCAACCTTTCTGCATCAAAGAAGCCAGTAACCAAAGCTTTCTTTCATAGTAAAAAAATGCTCCCAGATTTCCCTGGGCAGTAAGTATGTTAAGTTGTTATGGCTACGCTGCCAAGACATAACCAAATGAGCTAAAACACCAAGTCTCATCCTGTTCAGAATCACTTCTCCAGAATTTTAGCACTAAGAAATAGGAATATGTTTAAAGAAACAAAAATGCCTTAAGTAATCATGCTTTAAACAATTTTTTAATATATTTTATTGATTTTTTACAGAGCGGAAGGGAGAGAGAGATAGAGAGCTAGAAACATCCATGAGAGAGAAACATCGACCAGCTGCCTCTTGCACAACCCCTACTGGGGATGTGCCTGCAACCAATGTACATGCCCTTGACCGGAACCGAACCTGGGACCTTTCAGTCCGCAGACCGACGCTCTACCACTGAGCCAAACCGGCTTCGGCGCTTTAAACAAATTTTTAACCAAAAGCCAATATTAACCACTAAAGCTATTCTGAGCATTAGCATCAGATAAAGTTTGCAATTATCTCATATTTATGGGGAAATTTTATGTAATAAAAATCATCAGTACAAATAGGCACATCCATCAAAATATACATCTATTATTCTGTCCCACTCTATGAGAAGCAGTGCATTATTTAACCCACTGTTGTGCTGAGGAATAACAGATTTAAAAGCTCTAAATTGATTCACTTCAGGGTGTGACCACTGATTATCAAACAGTTTTGAAGTTTGAGAGGAAAATCACTCGTGTTGGTTTCTGATTCTGGCTTTTATGTTATTCAGAGAGTTAAATAGATGGTCATATTTCTTTGCCTAAACCACAGGATAATTGAAGAAAATGCTGCCACAGGCAGTGTACACATCTCTTCTTGACTCTGTTGAACTACCTATATATATAAAAGCCTAAACAGCCGGCCAACCGGCCGACTGTCCATAGCTATGACGTGCACTGACCACCAGGGGACAGATGATCAATGCAGGAATGGAAACCATAGGCATGGAAACATGGAATAGACTGATGAATCTCAGAGGGAAGGGTGGAGGGGGGTTGGCGGGAAGAGATTAACCAAAGATCTTATATGCATACTAGAGGCCTGGTGCATGGGTTCGTGTACTGGTGGAGTCACTTGGCCTGGCCTGCAGGGATCAGGCTGAAATTGGTTGTCCTAGATACCCCAAGGGGTCCTAGATTATAAGAGGGCACAGGCCAAACTGAAGGACTCCACCAGTGTATGAATTCATGCACCAGGCCTCTAATTTCTTTATAATAAACTTCCCAAAAATGTAAATAAACCTCTTTGTGATTCATAATATGTGAGTTGATTCTAGTATTTCTTCAGAAGGGTGCATACATTTTCAGTGCTGCTGGCAGAATGTGTGTATTAACAACATAACCAAATGGCTGGCTTCTGTGTATGTGTGTGTGTGTGGGGGGGTGTACCAGGCATACAACCGTGGTATATTAGATACAATGATGATGCCTATTTCCAGATGGAAATGATGAGAATTTGAGAGGTTAAGCAAGTTGCCTAGGGTTACACAGCTCATGAGTGTTGCCTTTCCATTACATATGAAGTAAAATAGCAATAACTAGCAACAGCAGATAACAAGCATCGCATGTCTAATGTATAATGTCTATTGTACACAGTGTATTATATATTACTAGAGGTCTGATGCATGAAATTTGTGCAAGAGTAGGCCTTCACAGCCACAGTGGCTACCTGGATCCCTCCCTCGCAGCTACAGCAGCTACCTTGATCCCACAGCTGTAGCCCCAGCTCATCTAATTAGCATATTATGCTTTTATTATTATAGACTAGAGGCCCAGTGCATGAAATTCATGCATTGGGGGGTGATGAGTTCCTCAGCCCGGTCTGCATTCTCCAATCTGAGACATCTTTCTTGCATTCTGGGACTGCTGGCTCTTAACTGCTCACCTGCCTACTGGCCTGATCACTCCTAACCCCTCAATCTGATCACCCTTAACTGCCTCTGCCTGCCAGCCTGATTGACCCTAACTTGCCCCCTGCTGGCCTGATCAACCCTACCTTGCCCCCCTGCTGGCCTGATCAATGCTAACATGCTCTCCTGCTGGCCTGATTGTTCCTACCTTGTCCCCCTGCCAGCCTGATCCACCCTAACTTGCTCCCTGGCAACCTGATTGCCCCTAACTTGCTCCCCTGCTGACCTGATTGCTCCTAACCACCTCTGCCTCTGCTCCTGGCCTAAGCTACAGTCTGGCCTCCTTCTGTTGGAGGCGACCTGGTGGATCAGGGGAAGGCGCTGGCCTCATTACTCCGCTGCTGCTTCCACTGCCATCCTGAGCCTCGGCCCTTGGCAGCCACACCTCAGCCCTTCATAGCCGCTGCGGCTTTGTCCGGAAGGTCACCTGGAAGACATTCACCCTAATTAGCATATACTCTTTTATTAGTATAGATGTGTACATTATGTCTTTCAGTGTATGTAGAGTTATCACTATAACTTTAGCTGCATTGGGTGTTGTATTTCAAATTTTCTCTTTCTCTTTCTCTCTCTCTCTCTCTCTCTCTCTCTCTCTCTCTCTCTCTCTCTCTCTCTTTTTTTTAGAGGGTACAAAATTGTCCATTGGGATTTAACAGTTTTTTCCTTTAGTTAATTGTAAAGATGAGCATCTTTTCTGTTTTACAGCTTGAATTAAAACCCTAGAGATGCCTTGCATTATCTAAAGCCCAGCTCCCTGTGTTACTTAATCTCTCTTTTCCTCAATTTTCTCATCTTCTTGTGAGGATTAAACGAGAAGAAATGCATGTCAAGCATTTGAGCAGTTCCTGGTTACGCTAAGCAGCCAGTGAGGAAGGCTTTCACCTGATGAGGAATAACCACACAAGCGTGCCCACCATTTACACTTGAACTCCTGCACAGAGGGACCAGCTACTGCTGGTTGCATCCTTACCTCCCTAGAGTGACTCCGTCTGCACGCTGGGCAGTCCCTTGTGTAACGTCAGTTCCACCACTAATTCCTTCTGGAGCTGGCATGACCCTAAGAACCCCAATTGCTCTTCAATTCAGTGATTAAGCTCATCACTTGGCTCCCCAAGACCTTTTTCTAAGAAAAACTATTAGCCTAAAAATGAAACTCTGAGGGCCCCCTTTCTGACAAAACAAGCTTTATGGACGTAGTCAAACCTTAGGAAGAAAATTACAAAGCCAACTCTGGGAAAGTCGTTATCTCATGTCTAGAGGGAGGGAGAAGCTTCCAATCCCTCCTTTCTCAGACATCCAAAATTAGTATCGATTCAGTTTCTCATTTGCAAACTACAAGTTTAGGTATGGCCTCTGTTCAGCCACCATCTTCATCCTAAGGATGACAACATCCTTTTCCCTTAACATGTCGAGAACCCTTCTGCGTAAGTCTGAAAAGATGTGTCATGGCTAGCCGAGTTCTCCCTCAAAACTCAAAACTTGGCAAAAAGGCAAACAGTAAAATGTAAATATTTCATACCTGTGTCTTATTTACTTCCAGTGGGAACTGTACTATAATTTCAGGCTTCTCTAGGAAATATTCTGAAGGGAATAGTCTGAAGCTTAAGGACTTCGACAGGATCCATGGGCCAGCTTTGGGCGGCTTTACAGGAGGGAGAGAAGTGAAAGGCCTCCTGGGTGACCAGGCAGCTGGAATAATAGTCTAGGCATTGCTACTTATGGAGACCCAGAACCAACCACTTAACCCAGTGGTCGGCAAACTAATTAGTCAACAGAGCCAAATATCATCAGTACAATTGAAATTTCTTTTGAAAGCCAAAGTTTTAAACTTAAACTATATAGGTAGGTACATTGTTATTAACTTAATTAGGATACTCCTAAGCGAGCCGCAGTTTGCCGACCACTGACCTAACCTAACTCCAGATATAGGTCTAGAAAATGAGAGAGTTAATTGCTATTGCTAGTTTTTTAAATTTTTAGTGCAGTAGAGCCTTTTAAGAAAATCTTTGTTAAAATAGATCTGAGAGGCCCAAAGCACTATCTATTTGGCTTCTATTTCACTTATTTTTTCTCTTCCTTCCTTCCCCCCTCCCCCTCAACCTTTTCCTATTCTCCTCCTTCTAGCAGCTTCCAAGGCACCTTTGAATAGCTCTTGGGCCTCGAGGATCACAGTTCCAGAGTCACTGCTTTCAGCAATTCCTTACTAGCTCTGAAGGTCCAGGGTGTCAGGTCCAAGCTCTGCCCTGGCTAGCTGTAGGTCTTGGGACACGTCAACTACTTTTGCAAAAATCCTTTTCTCATATCAGGAAGATGATAGGTTCCTATGACTATGGTAATTGCCATGAGCGATGTTCAAGAGATATTAATTCTCTTCTGTATCCCGAGAATTACCTTTGAAGAAAATAAAAAGTGACATGGAGACAGGCATCCAGATAGCTTCAGCAAAGAATATTTTGGGGTATGTAAGATAATCAGAACATAATGGAAAACAGCATCTCCCATTACTCACAGGCGTGGCAGAGGAGGGAGGAGCTGTTCGCTGTTCTGAGAAGTGACTAAGAGGAGAGGTGAACGTTTTCTTAGAAAACCTGAGGGGAAAAAAGGAATCAAGTGACCAATTTGCTTTTGGGACAATGACTCACCCCACATTTGATTATTCTTCATCACCTTCTATAAATGAATTCAACTCCCTTCTGTAAGGACTCCACAGTTCGAAAGATGGCAGAGTAACTGCATCATTGACGTCTGGGGAAGTGTCTTAGAAGTGCCTTAAGAAAAGATTTTGAATTTGTGGTAAACCAACTAGAATCTTTTTAAAATATATATATTGTATATATATTTTATTGATTTTTTTACAGAGAGGAAGAGAGAGGGATAGAGAGTTAGAAACATTGATGAGAATCATCCACCAGCTGCCTCTTGCACACCCCCTACTGAGGATGTGCCCCACAACCGAGGTACATGCCCTTGACCAGAATTGAACCTGGGACCTTTCAGTCCGCAGGCCAAGGCTCTATCCACTGAGCCAAACCGATTTCAGCACCAACTGGAATCTTAGACTCCATTAACAGAAGCCCATTCTCCATTGCAAAGATGACCTCTTTCCCCCCTGAGAAAAGTGGGACCCAGAAGGTACTGCATTTGAATCTGACCACTTTAGCACCCATGAGGTAGTGCATTTGAATCTGACCACTTTAGAGTATGCTCTCAGAGGAAACGATCAGCCGATAGCCACAAAGTGATGAGGGAATTAAAACCACATTCCATGAGGAATGATTGAAGGGACTGGAGAACCAACAGAAGAGACAAGGAAGAGAGGAACTCACTTTGGTGCTAGGAAACAGAAACACATGGCTGCTCTCAGGGTGGGAAAAGTCTCATCAGGACCTACAGCCAGAATGAAATACGCAATGTCAGAGAACGTTTCTCAAGCCCGGCACCATTCAGCTCGAGATCTGAGCCCTGGAGGAGACCATGGACTGGTCAGCTCAGTGCACAATGGCTGCTGCCGCTAGAGTAAAGAGGATCTAGCTGTGGTGGGCCAGACCATCATGGCCGACTTCCCAGGAGCAGAATTAAACATCCATATCTTTGCCATGTGACTTTGCACTTCCTCACGCTAGTTTCTTCTGTTGCATCTTGACTTTGTATTCAACTGTGTAACTTGCTTTGACCAATTGAGGCAGAAGTGAAAGTGTGTCAGTTCTTAGCCTAGGCCTTATCAGGTTTCCCATATTTTTGCTCATTCTTTTGTGATTCTGCCATTTTCACGAAAAGACAATGCCTAACCCACGCTGTTGTTCAATGGACATAAATCACCCGAAGCAGAGCCATGTAGCTGTGTCAGCCCCCAACTCACTTCTGAGGAAGAGAGTCTGAGCTCAGCCAGGGTCTTCAGAGCCACCCCAGCTGAGCAGTAGATGGATGCACAAGGAAAAGAATGCTAATACTCAGATGCAAATAAGAGTTTTTGAGTCTTACACACCAATAGCTTGTTTTCTCAGTGAGATACAGTGTACTGCATTATCTATTGCTGCATTACAAATTGCTCCCAAACTTAAAGGCTTAAAAGAATTATAAATACAGGGTGAGGCAAAAGTAGGTTTACAGTTGTGAGTACACAAAACACAGTTTACTGTTGTGTTATTATTTGTCAGTTATAGTATTATTTTCACATGAGCAACTGTACCCTACTTTTGTCCCATTCTGTACTCATGTGGGTGGGGAATCCGGCAGCAGCTTAGCTGAGAGGGTCTGCCTCGGGGCTTCACATGAGGCCACAGTCCAGTCCGCAGGCCGGGCTGCTCTTATCTGAAGGGCTGGATGACTCACTTCCAGATGGCTTTCTCACCTGGAGGGCGAGCTGGAACTGTCTGGGCTGAATGCTTCATTCCTTTGCACGTGGACTTCTCCATAGGCTGCTGGTGTCCTCAGGGCAAGGCAGCTGGCATCGCCCACAGCGAGAGTTCCTAAGGGAGAGATTAAGGAAGAAGCTACAGTGCCCTTTATGAGATCCTCTGGGAGGCCACACACCATCGTTGTTGGAACCTTCTATTGGAAGGGAGTCACTAAGGTCAGCCCACGCTCACAGGGAGGAGAATCAGAGCCTGCCATCCAAAAGTAGGCGTATCAAAGAATTGGTGACATATTTTAAAACCACCACAGGCAGGTACCAGCTCATGTGATCATGGAACTGAACAAAATGGAAGACAGGTAGTTTCTCAGAATAAAATAAGGTAATCCCCCCAACCCTAATAACATATTTGAGTAATTTCTGAAAATAAAATGCTGTGGGAAGTAGAAGTAGAAGCAGAGTTGTAAAAAATTAAAATAAAATAAATAGAAAAGAAGGAACTCTCCACTTGAAGTAGGCTTAGACTCATTTGGTGTGGCCACAGGGAAAGGCCAGGGCCAGGGGGAAAGAGCCAGAGTAAGACAGAATGGCTTGGTATGTGTGATGGAAGAGGCTGGGACTGTCCAAAAGGAAAGCAGAATTGGCGGTAGAGTGGCCAATGGCAGAGACAAGGTGCGAGTGCAGGAACTAGGTGTAATACACACAAAAGGAGTAAGCATGATGCTGCCTAAAAAGGACCCATTTTGAGAGGCAGAGGTTTATAAAACCCACAGCGCTTGAGACCTGTAGTGCAGATGGATAAAAGGAGAGATGGAATTCGTGTACTCATAAAGGTATTATGAGGAAATCTGTTAAGGGAGCTCCAAGTGAGAAAACAAAGTAAGTGCTAAAGAAGATAATTGGATTTGCTGATGAGTGGCCTGCAGGTGTGCACTCAACAGACTGGCCACGGATCAAATAGATGCTTGATGAGAGCCATTCAGTTAAGAGCACGCAATCGTCGTCGTCAATGAGAAGGAAGAAGAAAAGGGTGGTGATGCTCATCATGGTTCCTGCCGAGTAGACCTGTATCATGGTGAGGGTGAGGCCAGGAAGCTCTGCCCCGGTCACTAGCTGTGGATGGTCAGCCCTCCCATCTCCCACCACGCTGCAGGTGAACTAGCCAAAGGACAAACAGCAAGAGGGCAGGAGAAAAACGCAATAAAGCCTTGTTATTTGAGCACGGACTTAGCCAACATTTTTCTGTGCAAAGTTTGAATGTCATTAACTGCAGACTTTTAGAGAGTCATGCATCTAGCCCAGAGGAGAAGACAAACTGTGGATCAGGTTAGTGACAGAATGAAAGCTACCATATTTATTCTATTACGAAAGACAGCACATACCTGCTGCTGAGCCTGAGTCCATGTGGGCATTCTTAGTTGTCGGCTCTCTTGGAAGGTCTGAGCTCGCTCTTGGAAAGTCTGAGCGTAGCCTTGGGAATCATTACAGGAATGAAAACAGTGCTCCAAACATCTGCTACCAGTGAGTCAGAGCTGCAGTGCAGTTGAGCCCAATTTGCACTTCCTAGGGCCAACCTCTGAGAGTTGAGGAATTGTTGGCCAGCAGTGTCCTTGCCAAGGGGACACCTAGAGAACCAAGTATTTTCCAGTCCGCTGATCCTCAGAGGCACAGATTGCTCCTCTGAAATAAAGAGGTTCCTGCTTTTCATCATTAATTTCATGTTTTCAAGCCCATCTGCCCACAAAGGAAGAGCTCCATTGCAGAAGGGACCTTACCGTCCCCAGGGAAGATAGAGTCAGAAGCAGGGGGAGGGTTTGAAGGCCACTTTCTAGATCAGGTAATCTTTGCATTTAGGGCTGGATAATGTTGTTGTAAGATGCTGCTAAATGTCCCTGGCACTATGGGACATTTACTCTCTCAATGCCAGATATCTGTGACAATAAAATGTCTCCAGACAATGTCAAGTTTCCCAGGGTAGGGGTGGTGGGAATATGGTTTAAAATCCGCCCCCATTGAGAGCTACTGCTCTAAATGATAAAAACAACGGAGTAGAAATCCAACATGAATTCCAGTTTCTCTCTAAAAACATAAGCTAGTATTGTCCTAGCCCAGTGGTCGGCAAACTCAGTCAACAGAGCCAAATATCATCAGTACAACGATTGAAATTTCTTTTGAGAGCCAAATTTTTTAAACTTAAATTATATAGGTAGGTACATTGTTATTAACTTAATTAGGATACTCCTAAGCTGGCCTTTGCTAAAAACTCAAGGGGCCAAAGAGCCACATGTGGCTCGTGAGCTGCAGTTTTCGAACCACTGTCCTAGCCAGATAGCTCAGTTGGTTAAAGAGTTGTCCTAATATGTCAAGGTTGTGGGTTTAATCCCCCTTCATCACACATACAAGAAGCAACCTATGAATGCATAAGTGGAACAACAAAATCAATGTCTCTCTGTCTTCACCCCTTTACTCTTTCTCTCTAAAATCAATTAATAAAACAAAATGATATTTTATAACTCAGTGGCCATGATGATAAGAACCAGAGGAATTATGACAATTCTGTCCTTTTACCATTTTATATATAACCACACCCATTTTTATGGCAAAATCTTAACAGGAAAAAGAGCCAGTCTCTTTGTGGGCCTATCTGGGGAGACGCCTTCCCACTGTAACTTCGAGATAGGGGATGCAGGTGGGGTCTGGATTGTGCACTCACTGAAGGAGAGGGGAAGAATGGGCCGCAGGGGTAGGTCAGTCACACCTACAAGTCTTTGTTCTAGCCATGCCTCTGCCTGGAGCTGTCTTCCCTCAGATTTGGGTAAGGCGAGGTTTTTATTTGTGTGTTTTTTGTTTTTGTTCTAATCAAACAGAACTCAGTTCAAATGTCACCATTTCATAGGCCACCCAACTGAAGACAGTGCGCCCCTGCAGTCATGCTTATCCCATTATACTGTTGCATTTTCCTTATAGTAATTAATCTCTGAATTTGTTTTTCTTAGTTTTAGGATATGCATATTTTATATCTCTAGACACTCATTAGTGCATGAGTTCAACTGGAGCAAGGATCTAATCTTTCTCACTTATTGCTATATACCCATGCCTGATATCGAGTGGCAGCTCAAGGGATATTTGTTGCACAAAGGCATGGTGTACTTGACATATTCATTACAATTTACAATTGTAATGGTAACACAAATTTGGAAGTACAGGGGGCTTGTGGGAGCACACTCCATGGAGACCTATATGTCCCATTACATGAAGGAAGGAAGCTTTTCTAGAAAAGTGGCCTCGAATATAAGATCATAATTCTCTGGCTGGGAGAAGAGACCAAAACATGGGGGGAGAAATATATATATTGAGTGGACAGATTATTATGACCTCTGAACACATAATAACATAATAACCTGGCCACTCAGTGTGTGTGTGTGTGTGTGTGTGTGTGTGTGTATGTGTGTGTGTGTGTGTGTGTGTGTGTGTGTGTGTGTTTATATTTATATAAATTAAAGGCCTGGTGCATGAATTTGTGCATGGATATGATTCAGCCAGCCTGGCCAGGGGGAAGGGACATGGGGCTGATCAAACTCCTGGTCGAGGGAACAATTTGCATATTAGTCTTTTATTACATAGGATATACACTGAGTGGCCATATTATTATGCATAATAATATGGCCACTCAGTATATATATATATATATACACACACTTTGAACAATTAAACAATTATTAATTCCAATGGGTTAAGTCTGAAAAGAAGCATCAATTGATCTATCAGCTATTAAAGTGTGTATATACTTTTGGGGGGGACACCCTGTATATATACTTTATCAATGTATACATTAACATATTTAATCCTTACAATAATCCCATGAAGTGGGTACATTTGTTGGATCACTATTTACCACCATCACCATCACCATCATATTTAACAAATGGGAAAACAGGTACCCAGAGGCTAGGCTAACTTGCTCAAGGTCATATTATGCACAGTTTGGAGAACTGAGGTATGGAATTGGATATTCTAGTTTGAGAGCCCACACCCTTCACCATTACACTAATGAGGAAAGACAGAGAAGCAGTATGGGTAATGACCCAGAGGAGAAAGAGGCCAGGAAGCTAGAAGGAGTCCAGGGTGTATTATACAGAGAGAACAAAGTAAAGGATGGGGTGAGTGATGAAGTAAGTCAGATAGAAAGGAGCCAAATCAGGGAAGAGCTCATCAAAAAAAACAAGCATGAGCATGCTCTGGGATGAATCCATAATTGACCGCAGTTCTTAGATTGGTGATCCTATAAGCTGTAGGATGGATTTAATTTCTTGTGACCTGTCCAATTCATCAGTTGGTAATATTTAGAAAAGTGTTCCTAGTAGCTGTTCTATCTCCAATCACCACTTATAGGGAGAACAAAAACACTGAGCCCAGGTGTTTAGCATCCTGGTTTATTTTATTTTGAAGAAAAGGCAACAGAGCATTAGTTTTGATCCTGGAATAGATGGTTTGTCCAGCTGTAGATGCTGTAGAAAGGAAGCTGAATGTTAATTAGATGTCAACAGTAATTATAGTGATTATGTTTTTTTGAATAGCTATTGGGAATGGCTGGATTCCCATCTAGAATGTGATGTGAATGACATTTTAATAGTTTTTAAAAGAAAAAACCAGAGCAGCCTGTTACTAAGAAAATTACAGTGAATAAAAAGTATAGTAAAATAGATTTCTTAACAAAGAACAAGAACAATAATAGCCACACCTGTATGTATACTATATATTGAGGGAAATCATGGAAAAATGTTTTTGGGACAGGATCCCTTATTTAAAAGAAAACCAATTGTCTTAAATCTTTGTCTCAAGGTTTCACCGACATGTTTTAGTATGTACAATAAATATCTTTCTGATCTTTCTTAGAATTGGATCAGATAACAGTTTTTATAAACATCATTTTAATGATATTTTAATTACATGCTTTTCATCTATTACAGAGACTCTGGTAGTGTAATAACTTGTATGATCATCTACTTCATGAGACATTTTTATTGAATTAATTTATTTTCAATAAGACTCACAATTTGGAGTATTGATATTGAAGGCAGACATCCTATTTTTATACTGAAGGAGCCTTTCTTTTTTTAAAATTTCTTTATTGAATAAGGTATTACATATATGTCCTCATCCCCTCATTACCTTTCCACCCCCCTCAGCATTTCTTTTTATTAAAAAAAGTCATATGATTCTTTTAAATATGCATTTAACATATTTAATAGAAATCTCAGGACTAAAGCAAGATTAACCTGCCCTCTCAAGCCAGAATTGAGAAATCTACCTAAGGGAGACACATTACCCTAACTCTTTGTAATCACAAATTACAAGCCTGCAGTGGACCTGAGTATACTAGCATTTATTTAATCATTCATTCAACAAATGTTTGTTGAGCACATACCACGTGTTACCATGAGATGAGTGGGCAGTAATCCACACCAGTTTCTGGTGACCTTCCTAAGAGAAAGAACGTACTTCCATCAGAATTAGGGGCTCTTACCTCAATTACTGCAACCCAAGTGGTCTCTGTCCCACCTCCTTCCAGCTAGAAATGTGACTGATTTACAATGACAGGTAAGGAATAAATAGCTTGGAGGTCTTCAGTGTTCAGTGGGCAAATAGCAAGCAATATGATATTATAGATCCTCTAACATGATAAACACATGAAGCTGTGAGATCATATTCCTTAGGGAAGCATACAGCCCAACTTAGAGAACTTTTGTAAGAAATATTGTATAATATGCTATGAAGGTGAGGCAAATGCAGAGGTAAGGTACAAGCGAAGAGCAAACACAGAGTCCTGAAGGTAAAGGAGTGCTGCACACATTCAAGGGAGGAAAATAGTTGTGGATGGCCAAGTCATAAAGGATAGAGAAGAAGCTGGATTAGTGTTGAATCTAGATCAGTTCTGGGCCTGTGGACCATGTTAAAGACAGGACTTGAGAGTAATCAGACACAGATAAAGGATGTGGAGCAAGAGAGTGAAATGATTAAATTACCTTTGAGAAGGGTCCCTTAGGGCCCAGTGGTCGGAAAACTGCGGCTCATGAGCCACATGTGGCTCTTTGACCCCTTGAGTGTGGCTCTTCCACAAAATACCACAACCTAAACGAGTCTATTTTGAAGTAGTGACATTAGAAGAAGTTTAAGTTTTAAAAATTTGGCTCTCAAAAGAGATTTCAATTGTTGTCCTGTTGATATTTGGCTCTGTTGACTAATGAGTTTGCCGACCAATGCTTAGGCTGTCATGTGGAGAGTGCTTGGTGAGACCAAAGTTGGCCACAGAGAGAGCAGTTGGGAGTCTACCTGCTGTAAGAGTCGAGGAAAGAGATAGGGTTGGCTTGTGCTAGGAGACAGAAACAAATAAATGCAATTGAACTGAAGATGAAGTAATAAAATCTGTAGAACTTGTTGGTTTTGTAGCCTGAATTCTGTGTTAGTGGAGAATATTTTAATATGCAGGTTTTAATAACAATGAAATAATAGCAGCAATCAAATAATAGCACTTATTGGGCATTTGCTCTATTGTAGGCACCTGATTATGCTTCTTATTTCATCTTCCTAGCACCACCACCAATTAGACATCTTTATGTTGTTCTTCCTGCCCCATAGAGAGAAAACTGGGAATCAGAGAAGTTGAATTTCTTACCCAGGATCTGCTGGTAGTTGGCAGAGCCAGGAATTGGCAGTTGACCCCAGGGCCCATGTCCCTGCTGAGAATGAATGTTGGAGAACAATAATGGGATTCATGTAAATCTTAGTCTTGGGGTGTATAGGATAAGAGCGCAGCTTTTTACCACCAATATAATGTGTACTTGGACCAACATGCTTGCATTTTCAGTGAGATTTGTTCCTTTTGCTATAGAGAAAACATAGGTTTAGGGTAAAAAAGAGAAAAAATAAGGAAGAAATTGAATAATTAATAGAAAATCATGGGCTAGGTATCCTGCACCTTCTCTATACCAGGTAGTCTCCTGTTTTTATTTCTTGCTGTGCTGTGTGCAGAGGATGTGTTATTTTTAATCTTTCAAGCATCTTGAAGGCAGGTGGTATGGTTCCGTTTGATGAATTTACAACCTGAGATGGAGAGAGGTTTAGCTTTCTGCCCAAGGTCAACGTGAGGACAGGGCAGAGCCCCACCTGGCTCCTGCTCGCTTTGCAGAGAGTACTGCTGCTTCTCACAGAGAGGAGGAAGACAGAGATGCCTGAGGCAGGTGGACATTTAGGCACAAAGAAACAAGGATTACAAAAGCGGGAAAGAAGAAAGAAAAATTTTCGAGTGTAGAATTTGGATCTGGGCAATCTTACACGCAGTTCTCATTAGAATAACAGGAGTCTCCTCTCTTCATTTTGCCAAGTTCCTTGATAGCAGGAATGGGTTCTTAACTTTAGTGCCCCACTTTGGCTCCACAACAATTAGAAGGCAGGACCAGAATGTAAGTTCCGGTCTAGATACTTTTACTGCTGGTAGAAGTGACTTGATGCTCTTTGGATTGTCATAGATCAGTCCAGGCTGAATAACTGAGACTCCTAAGAATGTTAGTTGACATCTGAATTTTCTTGGTATAGATGATAACTTGGACTCACAGTTTATCTGTCCTAGTCTCAGGACCATGTAATTGGAGGAATGAAAATATGAAACAGGGAACAAAGCACAGGTAGTTTAAATGATTTATTTACTTGCTGAGAGTTCTACATCTACCTGGTGGCGAAGCTTACAGAGTTATTTCCATTGCATCTTGGTTACTCATAAAGAAATCACACTAAGAGTCCAGGGCTGTGGCAGTAATGAACCACTGCAGGATAGACCAGGGGTGATTCCAGAGTACTGTTGGGTCCAACAGGCTTCTTTATCCCTGTGATTAACACAGTACCTAATTTATAGTATACTCTCAAAAAATGCCTAAGTGAATGTAGGATAGCAAGAGTTATGAGCAACTTATGCTATATAATAAAAGTGTAGTATGTAAATTATCCCCTCGACGAGGAGTTGTCCAGGAGTTCGACCAGGGGTTGGAGCCGGCCAGGGGAAGGGAGCTAGCAGCTCCTAGGGACCCTACCAGTGCACACATTTCTTGCACTGAGCCTCTAGTTTATGTATAATAAAGGGGAGACATAGAATAGTGGCCAAGTTTATGAATGTTGAGCTCAGTCTGCCTGGGTTAAAAGCACTCTGGCTACATCTTTGACATTTAGCTCTCTCACCTTCAATTTCCCCATATATCAAATGGAGAAAATACTGTTGTAAGGTATTCATTCCACTTAAAGTGCTTAATAGGGACTGATGTATTGGAAGTACTCGATAAGTGTTAGCTGTTACTTATCTATCAGCATTAATAACTTACAAGCTAAGGGCCTTACTTTGTAATATCATTTCCCAAAGATACCTTTGCTCAAGAGAAAAAGAAATACACAACTAGAAATCATTCATTTGTGAGGTGGATCCAGAGGTTCAATCCAGTCTTGTTTGGGAGCAAGACAAATAGTGGGGTGAGTAGAAAGGGTACTAGAAGTTGGGCTGTAACCCAGAGCAGTGTCTCCACTTCCCCATCCAAATACAGTTGCTAGGGCTTTTCCTTCCCATACCACCTGTTGACACTGATGGCCTGCCTTTCAGAAGGTTAGAGTGCCCAGGTACTTTGGAAGGGTGAGAATGCCCATTTGGGTGGGGCTTAGCAAAAATCCTAGACATACTGAAGGCATCTCTGTATTGATTAGTTCACAGGGGTCTTTGGACAACTGACCAACATGGCCCCTCAGTATGTGGACATGTAGTGCTCACCCTCAGGTTCTGGCATGGCTTCCCTGGGGCTGCTCACAGAGAGCTCTCATCACCACGCTGGCTCTACGTCCACTCCTCTTCATGAGGGCTCTCACTCTGACCCAACCAACCTCCCTCAAGATTCTGAGCTCCCTACTCTTTTCCTCTCTCATCTATCTGTCCCACAGAGTGGGTCTTTTCTGCCTACAGATTGATTGGCCTGCAGCTTTCTTTCTTCTTGAGCTCATAGAATCACAGCATAAACCCTAAATCTCTTGTTTATTCCTCAGGGCCTTCCATTTTGATTCTCAAAAGCCTGTTCTTCTCTGGCTAAAACTCCTGGTGCATCAAAAGCCATGGCTATAAAAGCCATTGTTTCTGTTGTGGGCTTCAACAATGTATTTTGGAATTCAGAAATACTAAACATCGATTTTTTTGGTTCTCCTTACATTTCTGCTCTAACCACTCCAGTTCTTCTTGAAGCAGTGTAATGCTTCTGATCGACAGGAGGAGGCTTCAGGTCAAGGAGGGGACAGATGGGCAGAGGCTGATGCCTCAGGATCCTATCTTGCTGTATCACATCCACTCATGAATCCTATTTTTAAGGGTCGGCAAGTTGGCTCCATCTCGGACACATTGCTGACACTCATCCCTGGGCTTTCTGGCTTGCCCCTATGGAGATGTAAAGTGATGACTGCTGGTGAAGTTCTCCTGAAATTCACACTCCTTCTTCATATCGTTCATTGTAAGAATTTTCCAATGTTTAAATACTGTTTCTAAGATATGTATTTGGGTGCTTACTATGTGTGTCTCATTTAGTTTTCACAATGACTCTAGGAGGTAGATGCTATTATTGTCTTTATTTTACAGATGAGGGAACTGAGATTCAGAAAAGTGGAGGCCATCATTTTTGCTATTTGTCATGTAATGTCAGCTCCCCCTTTGAGCACTGATGCCCCCTTGGAGTTAAGTGTGCCCATTTGTTTTGATAAATAAAAAAATGAGAAGAAGTGGTACATGTCTCTTCTGGGTGGAAGCTTTAGGAGCCACTGCATAGTTCAGCCTGCTCTCCGTCCCCGAGTCTCAGAGATGTCCCAGGTACTGAAAACTCCATTTGCTTGCAATCTGGAATAGGGTGACATGGAAAGAGCCCTGCCCCCCCTACCCCCATAGGGGACAGGTAACAACATATAAGAAGGATAACTTTGTTGTTTTAAGCCACCAGGTTGTGATAGTTGTTTGTAAGCACAGCTTAACCTTGCTCACCCCAATTAATACAGAAGTCACTCATTTATGCAATTATTTATCCATTTATTTAGCCAACTAATAATTATTGTGTGCCAGATGTGGGCTAGGTGCTACCATATCTTAGTTCAAGTCATTATACCTGCTTTTATAGCCTCCATAATTTACCTGCCAAAGTCATACACTTAAATAAATGATGGAGTCGGGTTTCTAAGTCAGACCTTCATGTCTCAGAGTTTGTGCTCTGAAGTGCTGCATTCTCTGATCTCAAATAGAGATTTCTAGAACAGTTAAATTGGTTTTTAACAGTCTTCCAGGTTCTGGGTCTGATCTGTCTCCGACAACATAGCAGGCTAAATTCCTTAATGAGTTGTCAGTTCAGTTGTGATGGGCAATGTAAACTGGCCCAGCCTCACCACCAAAGGGAGGTTGAACATATGTCAACATGTTGACAGTGATTTATGGGGTGGGCATCAGTCATGTTTCCTGGATGACCAGCATTATTAAATACCGTGTTATGTTTGCTGGACTTTCCCATTTGATGGACTCCCCTTCCTCAATGCCAGAACCTGAAAACTCACTTCCACCCTTCTTTGCAGCTAAACAGGAAAGTGTCCATTCTTCACTGATCAAATTCACTCTCTAGACTCCAGTTCAGAAGTGAGCAATCTGAGGGAAAAGGCTTGCTGTCAAGTGCTGTGTGCTGGGGGAAGCAGGGGCCCCGGGCTGTAAGGACAGCGATGGCAGAGCTGAGTGCCTGCCTGGCACGCAGGGGCGTCTATAATGAGACTGCAGTGTTACAAGGAGCTCAGTCAATAGCCCCAGTGCTGGGAGGGAGCAGCGGTCTTCTGATCAGGCTAGTTCGGGAGCATGATTGGGGGATTATTTCTGAAATCTGGCATTAGCCCAGTTCTCTGAACCTCCCAATAAATCTGTGAGTTTTACCTGATCTCCTTTAATGAATGTGTTTTCTGTTTAACCACCCACAGTCAGTTCTGCTTCTTGCAAGTAAGAACCCCAATTGATGGAATGTGGAGTCTGACTCAGAAAAGTTTTGAGCCCAGATCTTGGGAAAAGAGAACAGCAAATGTCTAACCTAAGGGTGGGTGGGTGCGTGGAGAATTAAAGTCAAAGGAATCTGAAATCAAAGGTGGTAAGGGCTAAAAATGAGTTGAGCTTCAGTTCCACCTGGGACGTATTGGTGTGGCAGCATCCATCTTCAGGCAATTGTCCTGTTAGATGTGGTCACTCAGTCACAACAGATTGTTTACAGAGCGCCTATGAGATGCCTAGCCAATGGGGCTTGTAATGATGAATAAGCTAGAGAATACTTCCAGTAGTTTTATGTAATGGAAAGGCTTATCATAACCAAACAATCACCGAAATGAACAAATACATAATTATGAATTGATAATAAAAGAAGTTGTATTCTAAGTGCATATTGATAGAATGACATGAGCAAGTGCGGAAGATCAGGAAGCCTTCCTAGGAAGTGGTTTGGAGCTGATGACTGAAGGGTAAGAGAAGCAGGGGACAGGAGAGAGCAGAAGAGCATTCCAGAGACATGACAGCATGTGCAAAGACTGGAGACTGAACACTGAACGCGGCACATTTGAAGAACGGTAGAGCTGATGAGATTGAAGTGAAGGGAAAGGTGAAATGGAGTGACATAAGGTAGTGGGGAGTCAGGGAAGCTCATGCAGAGCCTGGGAACTCTATTAAGGATTCTGATGTTTTTCCCCTAAAATCAATAGATCATTGAGGAATTTTAAGCCTGCCAGTTTCACTGTTAGATTTGCATTCTGAAATGCCATGCTGAATACAGTGGGGTCAAAGGATGAGGTAGTAGAGTGGAATGAATAAGAAGCCCTTTATTATATAGGGTATATTTAATTGATTTTTTTTACAGAGAGGAAGGGAGAAGGATAGAGAGTTAAAAACATCGATGAGAGAGAAACATCTATCAGCTTCTTCCTGCATACCCCCTACTGGGGATGTGCCCACAACCAAGGTACATGCCCTTGACTGGAATGAACCCGGGACTCCTCAGTCCACAGGCTGATGCTTTATCCATTGAGCCAAACTGGTTAGAACTCCTGAATTGTAAATAATGTTGAATGTCAACTGTAGTTGAAAAGTTTAAAAAAAAATTTTTTTTAAAGGATTGCCTGGAACCACTGAAGCATTTTATGCAGTGGCAGAATGGTGTCAGGATTTGTGTTTCATGCAGATTAGATAACTGCTGGAGTCATGGTGGATGGCTTTAATGAGGACCAATATCCAGTATCCAGGCTTGCTATCTACAGAGTTTCGGTAGGCAGACTTTACATTTGTTAGTGCCCTGAGGGTTCCAGGTGTTCATGCCATTATCTTATCTCATCTGAAGTACTGCAGCAGGAAATGCTACAAATCACTGTGCTTTTATACTTGATCCTTTTCATGGTTAGATTAGATAATGAGCTCAAGTGGAGTTGGTTTGCTCACTTGTAAGAAGCTGTCAAGTAACCTTCCTCATTAAGGAACATTTTCCTTATCACAAAGCAAATTTGAACCAGGTACGGTGTGACTTTAATATCTCTTTAATTGATATGCATTACCTCCAATCACATTCCATGGCTCACCATGTCTTAACTATAGGTGACTTGAGCTAAAATGGTCTTTTATCTTTCTGCCACAATTTCCAAAGGCCCAGGAAGAAGCAGTCAATGAGAATATTGAGGTGAAAGTTTGGCTTGACTTGGTGTTAATTTAAATAATGAGTAAATAATTGAATTCTAAGAAGGTGTCCCTGAAGGCTTATATAATGGTTATTTGGTCCACAAATAAAGCAAGATAGAAAAGTAAGTTTTGCTAATTAGACTAAAGCCATTTTATTTTCCTCCATTAACAAAGATGATGAGGACAAGAAATCAAGACAAGGCCATTAGAACAAACAGAGTGCTAAGTACCACTTCAGCAGGGAAAGCTATACTAAGCTAGAACTTTACCAGCAATGCTTTGGGATGCTTTTGGTTTACCCCATTTAAAATCACTGAGAGCTATTGTCTGCGATGTGTAAGTTCTGGCAGTCACTGCTAATGGTAATGGCTGCTTGGGGAAGAGGGATTGGGAAGAAAAATCCCCCACCAACTGTGTTTTCAATGCTTCCCAGATGGTAAAGTTTCTCGTGCTCTGGAAGAATACTATAATGGGGGAGTTGAACATTAATAAAAGAAATGACCTGAAAGCTAGGAGCTGCCAAGTCATTAAGTAAGGAGCCTTTTCCATTTATTTCCTTAGTAACAATGGAGGTGAGACTAAGAAACCCTAAGAGGAATATATATATATATATATATATATATATATATATATATATATATATATATATACTTGAAACAAAAACAAAGAATCTTGGTCATTTCTTTTTCAGGCTGTAACTTGTGTGTCTTGATTGACAATCTATGTTATGAAGCCAATATGTGGATAGAATAATGGTTCTTAAGTGGGAATAACAGCAAAGCAGGCTTACAGTGGTTTAATAATGGCTTTGTGCTGGCTGGATGGCTGAAAACTTAAAATCTAGTTGACAGTAATTAGTTTTTTGTTTTTTTGTTTTTTTCTTAAAAACACAAAACACAAAACATCTTTAAAAAAAAAAAAACAGGGAAAAAAAACAACCATGCACAGCAGAGACCCATTTGATGAATTCCTTGTTCTTTGGAGTTTATGAGGCTGTGAGTGCTTCACCTTAGCCCTGGTTCCAAATTTATTGAACTGGAAGAAATGGGAAAAGAGACTTTGCATAGCAAATCAGCCAAGAGCCTTCTCCATGGGAACAGTGATAGTGAGATGCTGCAAAAAGAACAAAACCAAAAAAACTACCCCGGCCTCGTCATTACTGCAATTCAGATGTTTTGTGCATATTCACATTGATCACAAAAACTTAAAAAAAACAACCTGCACTAATGAAAAGACTGGAAATTTTATCCACTAAATATTTTGACACAATCAAAATCTAATCCACCTGCTACTGAGTTTGTTTTCTTGAAGTTAAAAGAAAATTTATTTGAGGGTAGAGAATTTGTGAGTCTGATTGTCAACTGACTATATAACCTGCTTATATGCTAAATACAACCAATATCATTTGCACATACAATGAAGTTAATTAGCTAATATGTTATGGTTTTAAATTTAAATTCTTTGTTGCTTAAAGTATTACATGTCTCCTTTCCCCCGTTGACCTCTCCCCAGCTGTTCCCCCTCCCCAAGCACATGCCCTCACCCCTCCACTGTCTGTGTCCATGGGTTATGTTTATATGCATGCATACAAGCCTTTTGGTTGATCTCTTACCCTCTCACTCCTGCCTTCCCTCTGAGGTTGAGTAGTCTGTTTCATGTTTCTATGTCTCTGGATCTACTTTTGTTCATCAGTTTATATTGTTTGTTATATTCCAAAAATTAGTGAGATAATGTGATATTTATCTTTCTCTGACTGGCTTATTTTGCTTAGCATAATGCTATCCAGTCCATTCATGCTATTGCAAAGAGTAAAAGTTCCTTTTTTTTTTTTTTTTTTTTTTTTTTTTTTTTTTTTTTTTTTTTTTTACAGCATAGTATTCCATTGTGTAAAAATACCTTGCTTAAGTCTTCCCCTCAAGTATATGTGCATACTTTGAAATTTATCACTTTTGAACTTACAGTATGGTAGTAAAGTACTTTCTCTTTATCCCTAAGTGGGGAAAAGTTTCCTTAAATTCAATGATATGCTGTAGGAGGTTTGTACTGGCTCACTAGAACCAGTTTTTAAGTTTTCAAATATTTTGTGTGCTGGTTGTTAAACATGGTCATTATTAAAAATTAAAACATACAAATTTATAGTTGAATAAGTTATATTTTAAAATAATGACAAACACTTAAAATACATCATCTTCTAATTAGTTTACTACATTTTACTGGTACCTGTGCCCCCTGAGGTTATTAGGGTATATAGTATCTGTGTGGAGAAGATACTCTGAAATGGCAGGCCAATGCTCATCTCTTTCCACCACAGTGTTTGAAGATGCATGTTGGTAGCTTGAAATTGGTCAGTATTTACACCATGGAAATAGGCAAATGCTAGACATGAGAGTTTGATTTATTGTTTTCTTGATTGTCTAGACTGGAAATTGGCAAACTACATCCAAAAAGACAATTTGTGTCCCAAAGAATTAAGAATGTTTTATACATTTTAAAAGTTTTTGTTGTTCTTTTTCAAATCTTTATTGTGGAGAGTATTACAGATGTCTACTGTTCCCCTCCCTGCTCCCATTTGCCTCCTCCACCTGGTTCCCAGGCCTTCACTCTGTATTGTCTGTATCCATAATGCATGTGTACGTATAAGATCTTTGGTTAATTTCTTCCCCCTTCTTTTTGAGATTTGTCAAGCTGTTCCATATTCCCATACCTCTGATTCTATTTTATTCTTCAGTTTATTTTGTTCATTAGATTGCTTATTCTGCTCCTTGAGTGTGTCACTTGCGAATGTGTTATAATTTGGATGATCTGAAGCTGTCCACTGGGTGCATCAGCTCTGGGGCCTTCTGGGCTATGCAAAGTCAGCCACTGCCTGGGGCCACCCAGCAGGAGCTACAGAGAGGTCTGCAGATGGCTGCTACTTATATTGGGCTTGGAAGTACCCATGCAAGGTCCATCTGTGAAGCAAAGTAGACTGGTGCTAGTGCCTGTTCTTGGGCCTTTTATTGATAGGTTTGGCATACACTGGTGCAAGCTGTTGCTTGTTAGAGAGATTTTAACCTGAAGATTTAAGTCTGAAGCCTGAGCCAGGACAGGCCATTTCTATGGAAAAGCTGCTGCAAACGGATTGAGTTTGGTGAGGTCTTAGGGAATCACCAGGGCAGAGCAAAATGGTGATCTAGGCTGATGTAAGATCATGTATGGTTGCTAGTTAGCTCTGTGATAGGTCTCAGCATAGGAACAATTACCCCTGTCTGGGAGAAAGCTACCCCCAAGTTCTTGCTCCAGTGTCAGACAATCCAGTTTCTCCCTGTATGTCCCTGGATTCCCCAAAGCCAGTGCCCCAGCACTGGAGCTCAGATGGATCATGCACAGTCCCTTTAAGAGGAACTGCCTGGATCTCCAGCAGCCTCCAGGTCACTCAGCCACAATCCTCACTGTCTTTTACAACCCGAATATAGAGGGACTTCTCTTCCAAGCTCTGGAACCCTGGGCTGGGGGGTCTGGTGTGAGGCTGTGAACCTTTGCTCCTCATTGGGGACTTCTGCTGATTTAAAAATAATGACACGTGGATGTCAGATCAGCCTGTTCCATGCCTCTACCCTCCATCCCTCCTACCAGTTTCAGGGTGCTTTCATCTTTACTTTCCTAGTTGTAGGACTTCCATTCAGCCAGATTTCAGGTCGTTCTGAATGATGGCTGTTTTGTATTTTAGTTGTGATTTTGATTTGTTTGTAGGATGTGGTGAGTACTGGCATTTACCAATGCTGCCATGTTGGTTCTTAAGAGTTTGTTGTGGGATTTTTTGTTTTGTTTTTTTAAGAAATAATATGTGACAGACTATAAGTGGCAAGCTTTTTCTGTAAAGGGCTGGTAGTAAATGTGTTAGGTTTTGAGGGCCAGCGAGCCTCTGCAAGAACTATTTAGTTCTGCCATTTTAGCACAGAAGCAGCCGCAGGCAGTATGTAAACAAATGGACATGGCTGTATTCCAATAAAAACGTATTCACAAAAACAGCGTGTGGCCTGATTTGACTCACAGGCCATAGCTTTCCAACCACTGGCATAAATTCTAAACAGGAATAATTAAGTTTATGGTCTGCAAGTGTTCTTCTAATCAACAAATAATAACTGTGATAATAATATTTAAATCTGAGTAATGCCCTTAAGGAATTAAACTATCGGTGATCTTTTGCTGTGGCAACTTGCCACACAGTTTTACTCCCCATTTTCATTAAAGGAAAATTCCATCTCTGAAGGCTCATTGATCAATTATGAAATGACAGTTGTGAAATGAAACTTTATGGTTTAAAGCCCTTTAACTTTGCCTGATTACTAAGCCACACAGGGAACTCTCAAGCACTGGAAGTTTACAAGTAAGACACAGATACACTCATTCAACCCACTGATCTTGTAAGCGATCCGAAGGCAAATGTTTGGGTGTGGACTTTAGTGAGCCTCTTTCCTGTTGAACTATTGGACATTACATTTCATTTCACAGGGCTACCTGCAGAAGGAATGTTGGCCTTATAGATGGTGGTATTTCATTCTACTGTATATGAGTGTGCTGATGTGTACCTACCTACACATGCCCATATACGGGATCTGTATTAAACATGCCTAAAGCACAACTGTTATTGCTGTGTTCAATCTCTTTCAAGAATCTGGTCACAGTTGCCCAGATTTTACGTCCATGAGCCAATAAGAATTAATAGAATCCAGTCATGTGCTGCTTAATAATGGAAATATGTTAGAGAACTGCATAGTTAGGTGGTTTTGTTATATGAACTTACACAAACTTAGGTGGGTTAGCCTAGTAAGAGCCCCTAGACTAAATGGATTAGCCTGAACCCCTAAGCTGCAAGCCTGAATGGAACAACACAAGATTAAATCAAGCACAAGAAAAAATGATGCAATCAGAGACTCAGCAAACATAAGGTGAGGCAACTGTGGTGTAATACCGTGTATATTTTACAGCAAACCTTTTTTTATAAGTAGTAAGAGTACACTCTAAAATAATAATTGGAAGTGTAGTAAATACATAAGCCAGTAACATAGTTGCTTAATATTATCCTCATCTATGTGTATATATATATATATATATATACTAGTAGCCCTGTGCATGAATCCATGCACCAGAAGCTTTCTGCCACTTGCCTCAGGTCACTGGTAGCTCTCCCCACTCCCAGCTCGCTGCCCCGCCCTCTTGTAGCTCTCCACACTTGTAGATTAGTTATGGCATATTAATTAGCATATTCCTTTCTTATTATATAGGATACACACACACACATACACACACACACACACATATATCTCAATATATATATATCTCAATATATATATATATATATATATATATATATTTTTTTTTTTTTTTTTTTTTTTTTTTTTTTCCAATTGATTTCAGAGGAAGGGAGCGGGACAGAAAGATAGAAACATCAATGATGAGATAGAATTATTGATTGGCTGCCTCCTGCATGGCCCCTACAGGGGATCGAGCCTGTAGTTCAGGCATGCATCCTGACCAGTTATTGACCTATGACCTTCTAGTTCATAGATTGACATTCAACCACTGGGCCACACTGGCTGGGCTGGGCTGTACTTTTGTATGTCTGCCAGCACAGTAGGTTTGTTTACACCAGCATCACCATAAACACCTGAGGAATGCCGTGTGCAGGACTTTATGATGGCTTCAATGTCACCAGACATATTTCTCAGCTCTCCCACCATAGTATATGTAGTCTGCTGTTGACCAAAACATGTTTATGCAGCACATAAATGTATAATAGTCAGTTTAATTGAGGCTTAATAGTTTGTATGTATATTAATATATTTTTGGAAAGCAACATATATGTGCCTGGATACATTCTCTCCACTTGCTCATGTGCTGCTCCCCCACATGCACACTGGAAAGGAGCAGTCCTTCAATAAACTCTTGCCTGTCAGATTCTCACTCACTTCAGGCCTTGTGGGAAGGATCCACCTGTTCCTGAAGGCTCTGTAAATAGTCCCACCGTGGCCTGATGCCAAAGCTGCAGGACATGGCCTCGGCCCCCTGCATTCCAGGCCTGACTTTATCTCTGGGATAGCTGCTTCCCTGAGTTATCCCAAAAGTCAAAACTGCTTAAGAATTAGACTAACTCTAACCTCCCTTATAGCTCATATTTTGTGATACTAGATGGTATATCTCAGGCACAGCATTACTGTCCTGCTCACACTGTGGGCTGACGGAGCATGGCACAAGGCATAGAACCTGAATGGAAAGCCTTGTGGGGATGGATTACCCCACAGAGTGGACACTGGCAGCCCTTGTGGCACATCAGGTCTCAGGCCTGTTTAATTGGGCCCATAAAATGTTAGTTTTTAAAAATTATTTCTTAATATTTAAAAGTCATAACATGTCATAAAATTTGGATTGTCAGCTTTTGTCTAGGTCCCCACATTTCCTCATTGCAATGATCTGGAGCTGAGTAGCAGCATCCACATAAAGCTGGTAGGATATCTGTACCTTGAATACAGATGATTTTCCAGGAAAGGCACGTGACACTCTCCTGAGAGGGACCATAGTGAGCTCTGCTTTCTAATCACAGAATAGATAAAATACCACTGTAGACATCAGCTCATAAACAATAGTAGAAATAGGTTTATTTTCTCTGTTGAAAAAGTCCACTTGGTGAGATTCCAATTTCTTCACATTATAACTTTCTGAAATAGCTATGATGGTTTGCATAAATTTCAAGACTATAACTACCTATGAATAAATCTAACAAGGGAAGTGCAAGCTCTTTATGAGAAAAAATAGTTGTTAATGTTATGATATCTAAAAAAAGTCAAGGAAAATGGGTTAGATATATGTATATATAATATACTGTGGATGAGAAGACAGATGTAAATATTCTTCCAAATTAGTCTACAAATGTAATGCAGTTCTCATTTTAAAAAGCATCACCGATTTGTAAGTAAATTTACTCTCAATTTTATGTAAAGGAGTAAAACCCAGGAAAGGACAAGATAATTCTGAAAAAGAAGACAGGAGAAGAGAAAATGTCATAACACATATGAGACTCATTGCAAATATATTATAATTAAAACCGCATGGTATTGGTTCAGTAATAATCAAATACACCAGTGAATCATAATAGAAAGCTGAGAAACAGATCTGTGCATCTATGAGAATTTCTATTCCTGACATTGAAAATCAGTGGATTAAGGATGAATTATTTGATATGTAGAGTTAAGTAAATTTGCTTTCTTTATAGAAAAACTACTTGTATTGTTACTTCTCTTCATGAGAAAAACAAAATGCTTAAACTATGATAAAAAATAGGAAAATATTTTTATAATCTCAGGTCTTAAAGCTGTTTCTTGAAACAAGTAATAAAAGCTAAAGTTTTTTAAAAGATAGATTACTTAGACTTTATTGAAATGTAAATTTTCATATTGCAAAAGATATCTTAGACAAAGTTAAAAAACAATAACAGGCAAATAAGTTGCATTCAGAATATAGAAAAATTCCTACATTCAGTGAGGGAAAATATACAAGTAATCCAATAAAATAATGAGCAGGAGATAAATACTAAGATGGAAAAGGATAACCCAAGTAGGTGATAAAATATGAAAATATAACCAATCTTACTAATACTCAGAAAATTTAAATTAAGAGAAATGAAAAGTGCCATACAAACACTGTTTTTATTTGTAATTGCCAAAAAACCTGAAACCACCTAAAAGTCCATTAACATTGGACAATGTATAGACAATATGTGGTATATCCATGCACTGAATAGATAGAAACTAAGTACTGCCGAAACCGGTTTGGCTCAGTGGATAGAGGGTCGGCCTTCAGACTAAAAGGTCCCAGGTTTGATTCCAGTCAAGGGCATGTACCTTGGTTGCAGGCACATCCCCAGCAAGGGGTGTACAAGAGGCAGCTGATCGATGTTTCTCATCAATGTTTCTAGCTTTCTATCCCTCTTTCTTCCTCTCTGTAAAAACTCAATAAAATATATTAAAAAAAAGAAACTAAGTACTGATACAGAACAACATGGATGAATGTTATCATTATGTTAAATGAAAAAATTTGGCCCCAAAATCAAATATATGACATTTATTTATCTATGGTGAATGACAGCAGATTATTTCTCATGTATTAATTTCCTATTGCTATATGGAAAATTACAACATACTTAAAGACCTAAAGCAATTAATTTATATCCATGATCTCACAGCTTCCCCGAGGCAGGGTAAGCTGGAGTATCTGCTCAGGTTGAAATCTGGGCTGCGAACTCTTCTGAGGCTCTGGGTCCTCTTTCAAGCTCTTGAGTTGCTGGCAGTATTCAGTTCCTTGCAATTGTAGGATTAAGACCAGGAACTTTTCAGGCACCTCTTATTCTCTGCTGCATGCCCTGCTCCACAACATGTCAGTTTGCTTCTTCAAGGCTAACAGGAGAATTGGTCTGCTTTTTCAAATCTTTATGGCTTTCTTCTCTGACCTTTAGAACCTCTATTAAAGAGCGCCAATGAATTTAGATCAGGCCCCATCTGAGTGACCTCCTTTTGATTAACTTAATCAAAATAACTTGATTAGGGACCTTAAGTCAACTTAATTACATTTATGAAGTCCCTTCATCTTTGCCACATAATGTAATTTAGTCACTGTAGTATACCACAACAGGGGTCAGATGATTTGCAAAGAAGTGTGAGGAAACTATTGGTGGTAATGGAAATATTCAATATCTTGATTGTGGTGCTGGTATCAGGGGTATATACACCTCTCATAATTCATCAACTTGTACCATTAAATATTTATTATATGTGCAAATTATTATATGTCAATTATGCCTCAATAAATTTATAAATTAAGAAAAAAAATTTTCATTCATCAGATTGCCAAATTATTGAAAGTCTAAAAGTAACAAATATAAGCACTAATATGGCATAACTGAGACACTCATACAGTGCTGGGACAGGGGAGTGTAAACTGGAGAAGAAAAAAAAGATTAATATGACCATATCTCAAGGTAAGTACTATCTAGATAAGTACTTATTAGCCCTGCTAGATAAGCATTCTAAAGCAACTCACATATCTCCACCAAAAATACACTGTTTATTGTGCACTGTTTTAGTAACAAAAATGGAAAGCAACTCAAGTGTCCATAATCAGAAAAGTGTATAAACATAGCCTATTCATAAAATGAAACACCATGAAGGGATTTTTATAAATGAATGAATTAGGTCCATATATATCAATGATTGTTCATTATGATAATATCTATAGAAAAGGACATTAGGTTAAAAGTGAAGGAAATTGGAATAAAGAATGAACTTTACTTACTAATAATATATCAATATTGACTCAATAGTTTTGAGAAATGTATCCTAAGTGATGTCAACAATAGGGGAAACCAAGTCCAAGGTGTACAGAACTCTATAATATTCTGGCAACTTTTCTGTAAATCTAAAACTATTCTAAATGAAATGTTGTTGTTTTAAGTGTCACCTATAGCACCAAGAAAGCAGCATGGGATGGGGGTTTGTTGGAGACGTGCTGCTCTGAAGGCCAATGAGTTTGCATGGAAATCCTGGCTCTACTACCCACTAACCTTGTTGCCTTTGATCAGTCAGATAACTACTTCCAGCTTTCATTTTCCTTTTTTCAAAATATGAATAATCTCTAACTTACAGATTCATTAAGACATTGAAGGAGGCAACTGTGTAAAACACTTAGTATACAGTAATGGCTGAATAACAATTACCCATCACTACCATTATAATTTTTATATTACTATTACCTAGGGTATCTTTGTGTCAGATAAGAACATCATGGTACCCACATCTGTATTTACTTAGTTTTTTAAAAAGCAAGTTTGAGTTGTCTAATTTTAATCTATCAGTGCCCCAGGACAGGTTTATAATCACTTTATTAACAAATATTTAAAAATGTACAAGATGTTAACAGTCTCTTGGACAATATCGGGTACTTTGGAAAAGGGGGCATATTAATAAGTTGTCCTGAAGATTATGCTTATGTAGGAGAATTTTCTTTCCCACTCTTCCTAAGTCCCAACCAAAATCTCAGCATACCACTTTCTGTCCAACTAAGAGAGAGAACACAAAGGAAAAAGTGTATATAGTGATGATCTTCTTCCTCCAAAGACAAAGCAAGAGCCCTGTGTGTAAAGTTTTTAACCTAGTAATCTTACTAGTGTCTGTGCCTGATCCAGTCCCCTTAGATCCATCCTCTCAGGGGGAAGGAAGGGGAAGGGCAGAGCCTGCCTACAGTTTGTTCACAGTTTATAACCTGGAATGCTGTGCTGACATAAGAAATCCTATTTCACAGGATGAGTAAAATGCTCAGCAGGGGGAAAGGCAGGATTAAACCTTATTTATAGTGTAATTCAAATTGGATGGGGGGATGAGCAAATATTTGCTTGCAAATAGAAAAGACTAGAAAAATATACTTTACCCAGAGAATGGTCTTCTGAATGGGAGAATTCTTTACTTTGATCTTTATACTTTTCTGTATTTTCCAGACCATAATTGACATTATTTAAGGGAGAACAAGAGGAGAAAAGGCAGGTGTAAGTTAACTTGTTATTATGGGCACAGCACTAGGAATCATGAAAGGCAATGATGGTATGAAAATAGTTTAAGGCCCAGCAGAGGATGCCTCGCACAAGTATGTGCCTCAAGGTAATCCTCTGCCAAAATGTGGCATTAGAGACACCGTTTTATGAGCTCACACCATTTCTAAGCATACTTCCAAGCATTTGGCTGAGAATCTTTTATTTAATCCTTATTTAGTATTTTATTTAATCTAGCAACTGCATAAAGACCTTTGTACTCTAGCCTAGTTGCTACCAGCTTGGGCTCTGGGACCAGCCTGCCCTGGTTCACATTCAGGCTTTATCCCTCACTATCTATGTGGATTGAGCAAGTTTTTTAACCCCTCTGAGCCTCAGCGTCTGCCTCTGTGAAGTGGAGTTATTATAAGTACTAAATGAAATAAGGGAAGCAGAGTATCTTGGTGTGTTGTAAATGTTTAATGTTCAACAAAATTGTGCTATAATTATTCCCATTATGTGAAAGAATATGTTAAAGCTGTTATTGTCTAAGGTCACAGGTCTGTAAGTCAGAAAGCATTCAAACCCCTGTCTCACTGAAGAGGCAAGCTTTCAATCATTACACCAGGAATTACTTTTATCAGGAAACCACATGCAGCTTAATACTTAACAGACAATTAACTTGAGCTGGAATTTTTCTTTTGCCTCTGTAAAAAATATTTAGCTGCTTTGAGCTTGAATTCAACTTTCCAGTTTATTTAAGATAACTTTTAAATAACTCTAATAAGCCATCGAGGCCTACCAAAATAAATATACCTGTTGGGTATATCTACCTTGATGGCAACATTTCTTAAAGAAATCATACGAGAGCCAAAACAGGTTTGGCTCAGTGGATAGAGCGTTGGCCTGCGAACTCAAGGGTCCCAGGATAGATTCTGGTCAAGGGCATGTATCGTGGTTGCAGGCACATTCCCAGTAAGGGGTGTGCAGCAGACAGCTGATCGATGTGTCTCTCTCATCGATGTTTCTAACTCTCTATCCCTCTCCCGTCCTCTCTGTAAAAAGTCAATAAAAATATTTTTTTAAAAAAAGAGAAATTATACAAGAGAAAAGTGTCCTCCCAAACCTTGAATTTAGAAGAAAAGAAAAGAAAAGAAGAAAAAAAAGGCTTGTGCTATTTGTTTGAAAGGATAAGTTATATAGAATGGTAAATTTTTTGTCTTAAAATACATATTTCAAAGCCCAAAGGAAACAATACAATTTAAAATAACCTATTACTTTGATTTTATTTACTGCTCTTTTTTTTTTTTTGAAAGCTAACACTGAGCTTTATATTGACATACAAGATAAGCCATTTCTTGGTGTATTTCAACTTGTCTGAAAGTCAGTTTCTTTGGTTACACTTCAGAGGACATGTTCTCAGTGAGAATAAAAGATGCATTCACATTAATCATATCCCAGTGTAATAGAGTGTGTATTGATTGGATGAGGTGAAGGCTGGCCTTGGGAAGAAAAGTAAGTACTTTGAACAAAAGTCCTAGCAGATTTCTTTCCTTTGATGAACTCAGCATAACTCTCCCAGTTGGAAGCCATATGGAGTCATGTCTCAGAAATCCCAGGAATTGGGTTCTAGTGTGAGCTCAGCCATTGGTGGATTCCCCCAGGAGATATGAGCTTCTTATTTAATCCAGCTTAGTCTTGCTCTCCCACCTAAAAGGTGAGAGGAGGGTGGGGGCGCAGATAATAAGGCAGTGGTTTCCCAAACTGACTACATCGGAATCTCCTGACCTGGGGGAAATCTTCAAAAGTACAGGCTCAACTCCAGATCTACTCAATCAGAACTCCAGGCTTTTGTGGCTTGAGAATCTGTATATTAATCATCCTCATTAGCTCATTTGTGTACAGCCATTTAATTTTTGCCATGCACTTGTGTGTGGTAACAACTGGACTGATGATTTCTTTTTCTTTCCTTTTTTAATTTATTGGGGGGACTTATAGGATCAGATAGGTTTCAGATGTAGATTTCTATGATACAAGATCTGTATATTGCACTGTGTGCCCACCACCTGAAGTCAAATCTTCTGTCACCATATATTAGATCCCTTTCAACAACCCCTCTCCACATGCACACTCACACATACACACAAACACACACACACACACACACACACACACACACACTAGACTGATGATTTCTGATATCCTAGATCGAAGTCAATTCTATTGTTCAGGGCACTGATTCAGTGCTTTTTATCTCAAGAAATGGAAGCTGAGTAAATCCATAATTGCCTCTAAGCATTGGTTTATTCAGATCTATTGTTGTCTGTCTATGTATTTATATATAGCCTGTGACACTGTGATCTCACAAGATATATATACTTCTTCTTCATCCCCAGTTCCTTATTCAGAGATCTTAAAACCTTATAAATTCTGAGTGATGGAGGTGTTGGCACTTTCACAGAGCTATTAAATCCCTCGGAATGTGCTGGGCGATAAGTATGTCTTTTGCTCTTATTAAGTAACTCGTGGCAGGCACTGAGATAGATTTAGCATGGGGGCTGGTCCTGATCGCCAGAAAGAACAAATCTTGATTAGAAGGCTGGAACTTTCAGCCCACCCATAACCTCTGGGAAATGGAAAGGGACTGGAGATTGAGTTAATAATCCATCATACCTGAGTGATAAAATCTCCATAAAAGTCCTAAATAGTGGGGTTCAAGGAGCTTCTGGATTTATGAACCCATCCACATGTTGGGAGAGTGTCACACCCCAGTTCCACAGGGATAGAAGCTCCTGTGCACAGGACACTTCCAACCTCTACCTATGTTATCTCTTCATGTGGCCCTTCATTTGAACCCTTTATAATATTCTTTATAATAATCCTGTTATAGTAAGTAAAAAAAGTTCTGTGAGCCATTATGGCAAATGAGAAGACAGATAACTTGTGCTTGTTACATTGCATTATTGCTCCTCCTAAAAAACTGTAGATAATTTAAATATCCATCAATACAGGGAACATTTAAATAAGTTATTGCAATACCCACTGTATGATGTATTAGATAGCCACTAAACAGCATGATTTATAGCACACGTTCCACTAGGTCAACTGTATGCATGCACATTGTGTCAGCTATCCTACATAATAAAAGAGTAATATGCAAATTAACCATCACACTGCTACACAAAAAGCCACACCCACAAACCAATCAGAATGATTATGCAAATTAACCCAATTAAGATGGTGGCTAATTTGTGTATATAGGCTCCCAGTGGCCTTAATCAGGAAATAGAAAACATCTTCAGCACCCAGAGCGAAAGGGAGCCAGTCATCAGTCAGAACAAGAGGGAGCCAGCCATTGGGGGGAAAGGGAGCCAGCCATAGGAGCCAGCGGGAACCAGCAATCATAGAGAGCAGGAGAACACCCATTGGAGAGAGAGGGAGCTAGCCAGAAATCTGAGGGAGATGGAGCCAGAGGTTGGAATGAGAGGGAACCAGTGATTGGAGGGAGCTGGAGGACCCCATAGGCTTTAGGCCTGGGCAGGGGCAGAGCCAGAGATTGGAAGGAGCTGGAGGGCACTTGCCCAGGACCTGAGGGTTTAGGCCTGGGCAAGTGCAGAGCAGGAGATCAGTGTAAACTGAGTTTCTAACCCATTTCATCTATGTACCTTTTCCGATTGCTCATTGACAAAGCTCTCTGTATGCCACTGTAATATTCTTAGTAACTTGGGTAATAAGAATCCAAAAAGGTGATGTAGGGTTTTTCCACCACACTCTTACAGAAAAAAACATGAAGGTATGCTGCTGGAGGGCTAAGTAATGTCATATCCTGCCCTAGCCTGATTGGCTCAGTGAATAATGCGTTGGCCTACCCACAGCAGGGTCTGGGTTCAAATCTGATTAAGGGCATGCACTTAGGTTGCAGGCTCCTCCATGGACAGGCCTCAGGTCAGGGCTCATGCAGGAAGCAACCAATCAAAGTGTTTCTTCTCACTTTGATGTTTCTCTCTGTCTCTCCCTTTCTCTTCCACTTTCTCTAAAAATCAATGGAAACATATTCTCAGATGAGGGTTAAAAAAAGAAAGAAAGAAGTGTCATATCCTATGAAAGACACATCTTGAAAATACCTAAAGAAAGTTGTCATTTTTTCATGGTGAAGGGACTCAAGTCCATGTTGATGAAAACACCGTGGTGGTCGCAGTGACTGGCAGTGGCTGCAGAAGAGGGGTGATGGGGCTGGCATCTTCCTCTGATCATCCCATTTGCCTCCCACAAAGGGAGCAGGCCTAAGCCATCAGTAGGACATCCCCTGAGGGCTTCCAGTATGTGAGAGCGGGCACACTGGGCTGAGGGACACCCCTCCCCCATGCACAAATTTTGTGCACCGGGCCCATAGTGGCTGCATAACAAGCCACATAACAGTGCTTCCAACAATAGGCACTATTATTTCTCATTGCTCTTTGGGTAAACAGGCTTGTTGATCAGCTGGGCTTGCTCTTTCATCTGTACTCAGCTATCAAGTGAGCCAGATACTGACTAACCTAGATGACTTCATCAGCATGGTTAGTGGTCTGTTGGCTGTTGGTTGGGTGGTGGGGATGAGTACACCGTGTGTCTTTCAGTTCATTCATCAGGCTAGCCCAGCTTATTTTCACACTTGCTTGGAAAAGTTATAAGAAAGAGCAGAAACTGCAAGGAAACTTGGGACATAGACTCAGGATAGGCACATGTTCACTTCTGCCACATTCTTATGGCCAAAGCAAGATACAAGGTGAACCCAGGTTCAAGAGTCCAGAAGTAGACTCTACTTCTTGCATAAGAAGAGCTGCAAAGTCACACTGAGTGAAGGTGGATACAGGAAAAAAAAATAAGAAGGTCTCTCTCTCTCTCTCTCTCCCCTCCCTCTCTCTCAATTAATGTACTCTGTAGATAAACAAGAACTGGAAGGCATATAAAAATGCAAAGAGTTCATGTATGGTAAAGGCAAGGGGTCTTAGAGCTGTGAGGTAGCTGTAACATTATGCAATAAACAATGATTGAAAGCAGTAATAATAATAATAATAATTGTTATTATTGGTGAAAATAAGATCAACAACTTCATTACTCACTATACTGAAAGAATTGTATCAATAATTTGCATGTCATAAACCACCATAGCCTTCTGTTCTGTAATGCATGCAGATGGATAACAATGGAAGGATTTTCAAATTGCTGAAGCCATAGCTCTCTAAGATAGATCCAGTGTCCTTGGATCTCAAGTGGACTTTAACCGTGAGATACCCACTAATTCTTAGCACTTGTGCACACTCTGCATATTATGAAGGCTGGCACTGTCTCAGGGCTGTAACACTTCAGCAATCTCAGGAATCTCTAGGGAACAATTCCTACTTAATAGCCACAATTTTCAATAGTTGAATTGCCCATTTAAGAACCAAAATCTTAATGTGTTTTTTTTTAAAAGGATTATAACTATTTTTAATAAAAGTCATTATTTAAAAGTAAAAGTTGTTCATCTCCTTGTGTTTTAAAATAGAGTTGATGGAAAACATTTTAATCATTTTTTACCATATTGTTCTTTGCCATAATACAATGATCTCCTCAGAGCCCAGGGAGCAAAGCAGGTTTTATTCTCCCTCTCCCCTCCCCCCTGCCTCTTACATTACATTTTCTGAGAATGGTATGCTTTCAAGTTCTTATTTATGTCCTTTTTATTGTTTCTGTGCTCTCGCTTCTCCCATGGGCTCGAAGTTATATCTGCCTCTGATAGTCTGATCTGTTTTACTTGGCTTCTTCTCATATGTTGTCATCTTAGAAAAACCAGCTATATTAGGATTATTTGGAAAGTAAGAGTAATTATTCCCTGAATACTGTCCAGGGAACCTCTAATCTGAGTTAGGTGCATAACCTTTAATGTATGAAGCTTGGTTTCACATCCTTTATCTGATTATTTCCTGATTCTTGCCAATATCCAGAGCCAGAGCCAGCTTGTTGGGAATCCAAAGCCTTGGCTCACTACCAGGTGTCAAGGAGATAAAGGTATGAGTGATCTGAATTAATAAATAGAATAAATACATTACAGATGGGCTCACTATGCTCAGGGGGTTAAGCATTCCATAACCTTATTTTGTCAAAGGTTAGATTGTTCAGATAAATTAGGGACTTTTTCAAAGCACTGACTTATTTTTACAGTATGTTTTAGAGTGCAGGGTGGAATTTGTTTGTTCATTCACCCCACACCTTCATTCATTAGCTCATACACTGAGGATGTACATGCATGTACACAAACAGACACATAATGATAGAAATTATATTCACATTTGGAAGATAGAAATATAAGCACATAATTGTAAAATATTAACACAAATACTATAAGTGAGATTATGTCAACCATTACGGAAGAACAGAAAATGAAGGCAGAAAAAGACACCCCTAGGCCTCTCTATCCATGTAAAATGTAGTTGATAATATTCTACTAACAGATTTATTATAAGGATTAATAATGATATGTATCTCTTAAAAGTTTATTATATAAATAATTATATGTAAGGACTGACAGACTTGGATTCAAATCTTGATTCTATCACATATTAGCTAGGATTTTACTTAGCTCCACTTTTTTTTCCCCTGGGGTTAATTCCTGCCTTGCTACATTGCTAGGGGAAGAAAATAAAAGAATATAATTAGAGTGCCTCATATAGTACCTGCAGAGAGTACTTTTTACAGAGGTGATACATGCGATGGGTTTGGAAGATGAGGAGAAGTTCAAAAACAAATAATAAATCCCTAACAGAGAAAGAGACTTTCACCAAGAAAATGTGGAGAATTGCTTCCAAAAATGAAAGATGATTTGTGAAGCTGTTGACCCTGCCCAGCAGACCCAATATACCTTTTTTCTCTTTTTGTCTTCAATAATGCTCATTTTTGGTGGATTTTTCAACTTACCTAGACCACCTCACTAATAAAATATATTTGAGTCCTCATTAAAATCAAACTATGATATGGCACTTATGAAGGAGAGGAAAACAGTAGAAGTCAATAATACTGAATGAGCCCTGGCCAGTGTGGCTCAGTTGGTTAAGTGTCATCACAGGCACCAAAAGATCATAGGTTCAATTCTTAGTCAGGGCATATGCTGGGGTTGCAAACTTGATCCACAGTAGAGGATGTGCAGGAGGCAGCTGATTAATGTTTCTCTTTCACATCAAGGAGAAACAAGATTTCCCTTTCACAGGCATATTTCTAGGGTTTGAGAATCATATGGAAGAAGCTTGATATACCTTTGTATATCAATATGTTTTTTCTATACATACTAGTACATACCTATGATAAGGTTTAATTTATACATTAGGCATATTGAGGGATTAATAACAATAACTAATAGTAACATAGAACAGTTATAACAATGTATTGTAATAAAAAATTATGTGACCTCTCTCTGAAAATATTGCCCTGCACTCACCTTTTTAATGAAAGGGAGCACTTTATGGCTTCTCTTTGGCGTGTCTGAAGTGCCATCACTTTTCTTGTGCTTTGTGGCCATTGCTAAGTAAAATAAGCATTCTTGAACATAAGCACTCTGATACCACCACAGTCAATCTGATAACCGAGGGCTATTAAGTGACTAATGGGCAGGTGGTGTATATACAAGTGTGAATACACTGGAAAAGAAGGTGATTCATGTCCTGGGGCGGTGTAGGGGTGGGGCAGACAGAGCAGTTCTCTGGAGATTTCTTCACACTACTCAGAATGGCACACAGCTTAAAATGGATGAATTGTTTACTTCTGGAATTTTCCATACAAGAACTGTTGTATTTAGAAGTGCTCTATCCATCCATTTATTGAGCACCTGTCACTTGCAAAATATTAGGATAAAGGAAAGACAAACGTAAAGATAGCTAACTATGACCCAAAGAGAAGGAGATAGGGTTAATACAAGAAAAACCAGAAAGGGATGGCAGTGACAATTTACTTGGTCTTTAAGGAGCCAGTGGGATCTACTGGTGGGAACAGCAGGAGCAAAGGGGCCAAGGCACTAAAGCAAATGGCTGGAATGAGAAGCCTGATCTGTTACATGAATCACCAAGCCCATTAAAAACAAATCAATCCCAACATAAACGTCACACAGGAGAGGGCGAGCCAGACCAACACCATCTTTCCTTGGAGCCCTCATTAAAAAGTCATAGTTAAAAAAAGTTTATGGTTTCCTTTTCATGTTTCCTTCTCTGCTGTGACTTAGGCATTTCCAAAGCGCCTGAGGCATTGCAGCTTTTACTGCCAATGGTGTGCGTACCCCCAGCACTCAGGGATTCAGTGTTGTTCTGTTGGGACTGGGTCTGTCTGCCTGAAGACCTTAGGTGGTCAAGCAGTAAAGGCAGATTTAATGCTTCCATGAGCCAAGAAGGGAAGGGAGTTGGAGCAGAAATGAACCAGCTTCCTGCACCTCAGTAACCTGTGCATCCAGACGTTTTATGCTAGCATCCTTTGCTTCCCTACCGCAACCCCCCACTTCCTTCTCTGGAATCACATCTCAGATAAACTACTGGCACTTAAATCTTTGTTTCAAGGGGAACTGGTTGGAGAGGACAATCGAAAACACACTGTCAGAGCAGCAGAGGTGATGAGCTGACTTGGGAAAAGTTGGCGCTGGTTTGAGGCGAGAGAGCATAATCCAAGCCGATTCTAGAAATGGTTGGAGGTGCCTTTCTGTTGTCTTTGGGCTTTGGCTTTTTAGTGAGTTGTATTTTAAGGAGGATGGAATGAGTGAGTTCCTATAAAGGGTTTAGACAAGAGCCTGTTGTGTAAATATCAGCTAAGGTCATTGCTGCTATCACATTTTCATTGCTTCCTCCTCTTGTTCTTGTGAGTGACAGCATGCTTACTGATGGAGGAAGACCCTAAGACACAGCAGAGGTGTGAGAAGGGGAGGCGGGCATGGGGATGCATTATCATCTACCTCATGGCTCAGATCCCAGGAGACAGCCTTTCTGCCTTTGGATGAGACTCCTCTTCTTACTCAGAGACTTGGTTGACTATGGGCCTCCCTTTATGTGACCAGCCACGTAGGCCTTGTTGACTATAACTTAATCCAAGTGCTGCCCTTGTGCACCGAGCAGAGGTTCCCTCACCCCGGGCCTTGGCAAATTCCCAGTGTGAAGAGGGGTTTGAAGACCCTCCTGGCTATCATTGGGGTGGTCTGGGTTTGAAACAGGCTATTCGAGATTCTTATAAGCTGCCCAGGGGATTCAGATGTGCAGTCAGGTTTGAGAAGCATGTTGCTGAATGGCTTTGATCCCCAGGATTTGCAGCCAGGTTTACTGGCACTGGGAAGTGGCTTTGATGCACAGAGCATTGATTGTGGTGCTATAATAGAAGGGTGGACTTTTCCCCTCGAAACAGAATCCAAGGCTCGCTCTCCTCAGACTGCAACTTTGTCAGAACAAGTCTTGTTTTGGCCTTTTATAGGGAGTGCCTGTCTCCACACTTTCATGGAGATGAGAGGAAAAGGGTTGCTCTTGGCATTGAGATAAGTGACATTCTGCAAATATCAGAATGTCCTGTGCTTCAGATTCACTCTCTTAATTCGTATCATTTAACAACTTGGGGATGATTTAAGAAGGAACTAACATTTTAAGGAAGACACTGGTAAAGGATTCTATTTTAAAAATAGATGCACAGCTGAACAGGAAAACTGGTTTCTCTCCCTGTGAGTGCACATGGCATTTTGAACTTCTAAGCAGGCCTGAGGTGATAAATAACCAACTATCCGAGGAAGAAGAGTTCTATCTTATGTTTGTGGGGGGAGACGCTGAACACAGAAACTAACAGGAACTGTTTAGATTGTAAATTTCACTACTCAAAGTTCCTTTGCAGGAGCTGTCTCTGATTGGCATCACAGCTGCCCTGGGGGATGGCCAAGGCTGCAGCATCTCTCCTTGTAGCCCTGACTCCAAGGGTGTTGGGAAAATGTAACTTAAGGATGCAGGAAGCATCCCACAGGTAGGAGGGATTTTTTATTTTGTTTGTTTTGTTAATAAAATTATAGAAAACTTATTGGCCAAATAGATTAGCTAAATGGATTTCACTGGCCAACAAAGATTTATTTGCTATCAGCCAAATGGCCAAATCCCTTATCAGAGGGATCCAGAGACACCTCTGGCATAAGGCATCCTAGGGCAAAAGAGAGTGGTTTTACAAAGATTTCATAAGCCCTCGAATTAAAATAATGCCCCAGGTTCTTTTGACCAGCTCCATTCTCTTGGGACACAGCATCATAACCATACACATTCCTGAGACTGGGAAGGGAGCCCAGTGGGCAGAATGCTTTCAGCTGGAATTATAACCACTTAGACCAGGGCTAGAGTCCTTGGGGCACCATGAAAGGACTCAAATGTTATAAAAATTCTACAGTTTGTAAACTACTTGGGAGGAAACAGACTTTCATCCTTTTTTCCACCTACGTCCTGTTTTATTAAGAGCCATAATTTGATCCGGGTTTTGGAGTCATGTTTGTGTAACAGAAGGATTTTTAACACAACTTGTCAGGAAGAAAAGGCAAACCAGAGAGCCACTTTGTGAGTGTTTGATTCTTAAATCTATCTTGCCTTGAGCATCAGCAGGAAGAGAGAACGCATGTCACTTGTGTTGTTACAATAAACACTAGGCTACTATATGTTATTTGTAAAAGTCAGTATTATCATTCCCATTTTACTGGTGAAAAAACAAGTTTAGAAAGGCTAAAGTCACACAAGTATCTATAGTTTGATATGACAGGGCCCTTCATGGGGAAATGATCAATGAAAAAGTCACACAGTTCTTGGTCTAATTTACTGTTCATTTCTGTGTACTAGGCAAGGTTGTTGAAAATGGTCTCTATGGTTCCCTTTTCTCCCTCTTATTACAGCACTAACAAGATTCATGTAAAAATAGATCTTATGGATTCTTTCTGACATAAAGTATTCATCCTTAATCATAATAACAACTACTCATCTCTGATTTCACACCAGTCTTTAAGGAAGACATGTGTCAGAAATAGCCAACTTATAAGCCATCTACTTGCTGATGGAACTCTCACTATTATAAAAAGACTAAAGGCCCGGTGGATGAAAATTCATGCACTGGAGGAGTGGGGCCCCTCAGTCTGGCCTGCCCCCTTTCACAGTCCAGGAGCCCTCAGGGGCAGGAGGCAACCCAGCAATCAGGGAAGAGCGATGTCCCCATCACACCTCTGCTGCTGCCACTGCTGGCAGTGCAAGCCTCAGCTAGCTGTGGTTACCTGAGCCTCAGGCAGCCATGGGCAGCTGGGCAGCAGACATCCAAGGCTTACCTGCACCTTGGGCCAGCCTAGAGTGGCTGAGGGGCTGAGGGCGGGTCAAGCCACACTGTGTGCCTGCTTCCCCTCCCCCCACCCTGGGCTGGGCTGAAAGGACTGTGGGACTCTGGCGGGGCTGAGGGGACTGTATGCCGCCATCTTGTGGCTATGGGCACTGCCATCTTTGTCTTGGCATAATGGTTGATTTACATATTCCCGCTTTCTTAGATAGGATAGGTAGAAAACAGAGAGCTGTGTCTTTGCTATTTCTTATTAGAATTATGAATGTAATTAATAAAGGTAATTTATTTTCTCTTCTTTAATTATTTAAAAAAGACTTATTTAGTACTTACTACATGCAAAGCAACTTTGGGTACTGCACAAAATAGCAGGAAGAATGATTCTACTGCTCAGAGGCTTATGGTAGGACCACTTTTAACTCTCTACACCAATATAGCAGATGTAATCACCAAAAATTATGCAGTTGAAATATGCATGTCTTGCTTTTGAGTAACTATAAGGTCATTCCGAGGTCATGTCCAGTTGCCTACCTGGTAAATGCAAAACTTGCACACAGTAGCAAGGCTGATAATATGGAGCCTTACAGAGTAGACTTTTGCATCTGACAATCTGGTTCAAAACCCAGCTCTTTTTCTTTTTAGCTGTGCAAATTTGGACAACCTCCTGAACCGCATAATACCTTAGCTTCCTCACTTGTAAAATGAATGTAACAAGAGATTCTAGATGATCGGGTTGAATATTAATCAAATGAGATAATGCATCAACATTGCTTAGGCTAGTAATAATACTCAGGAAAAGAATATTAGCACCATTATAACAGGAAGATCCTCTGCAGAAAATGGCAATTGCCACATTAGTCTGTTAGATCAGTGGTTTTCCATTCCTTTTCACTTAAGACTTAAAACTTTTTGTTCAAGTTAAACCAGGCACAGAAGCCTGGAATATAGGACAACAAACAGTGGTGGGGAGTAGGGAGGAGCAGAGAGGGAATGCGGCCTAAGCACCATCTCTTTTGTGTGCCATGAGCATTTCCACAGAATTCCTGGTCCTCAGCCTAAATGCTAGGATAGTAAAGATAATTTTTAATTAGATTAGGACATAAGATGATTTGGTCATTTGAATGTGCTATGTATACTCTAGTATATATATAAGAAATTTTCCCAAATATTTGTTTTACTAGAGGCCCAGTGCATGAAAATTCATGCACTGAAGCAGGGGTTCCCTCAGCCTAGCCTGCCCCCTCCCACAGCCCGGGAGCCACAGTCCGGGAGCCAATAGGGGCAGGAGGCAATCCTGTGATCAGGGGAAGGCAATGCCCTATCACATCTCTGCTGCTGCCACTGCTGGCAGTGCAAGCCTCAGCTGGCCCTGGTTACCTGAGTCTCAGACAGCCCTGGGCAGTGTGGCAGCCACCATCTGAGGCTTGCCTGCACCTTGGGCATTGGCTGGGCACAGCCAACTGAGGCTTGCCTGTGCCTTAGGCCGGCCCTGGGCAGTTGGGGTGTTGAGGGGACTGGGGGACTCCAGAGGAAGGTGCCCTGGTGGGACTGAGGAGACTGAGCACAGCCATCTTGTGACTGTGGGCACCGCCATCTTTGAGAGCGTGACAGTCAGTTAGCATATTCCCTCCTATTAGCTGTGGCTGCCGCCATCTTTGTGAGAGCATTTTCCCTCTTTATTAGATAGGATGGTTCTATTGTACATTTTAAAAATTGTGAGTCTATAATATGTTCACATGTTTACTTCATCCAATAATTCAACAAATATGTAATGAGTATCATTTATACAGCAGGCGCTAGCATGTTCCTGCCTTGTGTAAATCAATCAGAAGCGTCCCAAGTTTCTTTTGGACAGTGACCATGTTTATCTCTTTCTTTGCGGTATCCACAGAACTTAGCATGTGCCTGGCATAGAGCACCCACACCCTAAACAATTACTAAACTGAAATTAAGGCTCATGAACGATTTCCTTTTTGTGTAGGATAGTAACAAAGTTCTCATGGATTTGAGAACTGCTCTTCCTTGTTGAGAACATGAGCCCTGAGTAGGCTTTTTCTGTGATATAGAAAAACCAAGTGCCCCTCCTTCTGGAGTCAAAGTCTTTCTGGGATACTGAGGGCAATTCTCAAGGCACTCAGTCCTCTGTTGTTTGCAGTATTTATTTAGAGCAGATGTAAAAGCAGAAGGCTAATCAGCTATTGCCTGAGGCCCCAGGGGTCCTGGGTAGACCCCAGGAATCTGTCAACTGCCCTCCATTAAGTGTCAGCAAGAAGCAACTTCTCACAGATCTGCTCTGAGTCCATTGACCAGTGTACTATGAATATTCAGAAATTCCAACACTCCAAACCACTTTCAACAAATATTTGCTTTCAGTCAGATGCCTCGATTTGGTCTTTTCTATACTCCCTCATATTCCAGTGAGGGAAAATTGCTAAATCTTTTTGGATAGGACGTAGGTTTTCCTTTCTTTTTCAAGACACAAGAGACTCTTCCTTCTAAAGGAGAAATAAAAGAGCCACTCGTTATCTCTGTAAAGCAAACATGAGCTGGTGAAGAGCATCGCTATCAAGATTAGAATGATCACTGTTACATCGCTATCAAGATTAGAATGATCACTGTTCGTCAATGTTTGCTATGTATTTAGCAATCATTAAAATCACTTTCCAAACTACCCAGTTCTATAGGTGAGGGCACGTGAGTGTGACAAGACTACATAAGCAGCAAAGGACACAGTGGAACTTGAGACCACCTGTTGGACAGTCAGGTAGGAAAGAGCTGCCTCATTCCAAACTGGATAATGGAGGGAGTACGAAGAGGGACATATGAAAGGGGGCAGGATTTAAGTAAAGCACCAAGAGGTAGTGCAATGTATTTGAAAAGAAAAAGAGACAGAGTTGGGGAAAAAAACAAAAAACCGTATTTCCCCTATGAGGGAAATAGAAAACGAGGTCTCGAAAGTTCTGCCCTAACTCGATATCTCCTACCCACCCAAATCAAACTAAATTGCATTTTCGCCCTGCTAAGAACTGAGCCCAGCCAGAGCAGGAAGGCACAGTTACAGATGCAGCGTGTGCCTGAGTGGATTGGATGTAAGTGCTCTCATTGCTAGAGCTTGAAAGAGTTGAAATTGTTTTTGCAGCAAAATGGAAGAACCTTCGCTAACTCCATTGGTCATTTATTAGTGTGGCCAGAGTAATCTTCTTGTCTTCAATACTTCCCTTCCCCCATAACAATGGAGATCTCAGGGCACTGGAATTTTCCTCTCAGTCTTTGCCAAATGCTTAGAAAGCTGGGTCTCCCACTGTTCAGCCCCTGAGCAGGCAGGCCTGAAAGGACCCCTCGTGAGAAGCCACATGTTTAGGAATAGAAGCTGTAAGGGAAAGGAACTATGGCATTTGCAGGAGGAGGTGTGTTCAAGGGGACACGAGCTTTACACTACAGAGAAAAACAACTCATTTGAAGTTGTCTGAAGGCCATGCTCAGTTGAAAGGTCAGAGTTGAAGATCTGACCATACTGGACATTAGCATTGCTAATGAGGTTTGTAGAGATTCATAGATTATTCTAATCTATTGAACCTCTATCAATGCTCAAGTTAGAAAACATTGTACTTCTATTTTTAATAATATAAGAATGGACAAATGCTATTTTTAAGATTCAAGGCTATATCATTGTTTTCAAACAAGAACCATCAAATAATGGCATATTATTGCTTTATTTTTGTCAGTTCCAATAACATCTTAGAGAGTGGTAGCCACCTTTATGATATGTCTGATAAATTGGAAGGTCAGACAGTCTAAGTGCCTAGCTGACAAGACCATTTGCTCAATAATGACAAATGTACAGTCAAGTGTCCAGTATCGGCTGCTCTTTGTAGGCCCCGGTGAAATGGCTGCTAGGAACCCAAGCTCCTTACAGTATTTGGTCAGTATGATCTACAGCAGGAGCTCCCCACTATCTTTGACATGTCCTCCACTTAAATCAATATGATGCAGCATTTCAAGAACATCCCTCGAATAAGGAAGTGAAAATAGCCTTTGTCCATTAATATGAATGATTCAATCACCCTTGTTCACCTGCCCTGCATTTCAAGGCTAAGTTCCTGTGATACACTTGGGTTTTTGTGCCTTTATTGGAAACATAATTTGTTTTCTGTTGATTTATTCATTCATTCATGAGATGTGATTAAGCATCTATTGTGTGCCACGCAGTCTTAAACACTAAGTATATGGTGATGTCAAAACAAACAAGATTCCTACTTTCCGAGAGGTTATCTCCCATAGAAGGAAGATAAGCAATAATTAAACAAGTGAATAAGCAAGAACATATCAGGCAATGAGAGGTACAAAAACCCCACATCACACACACACACACAGCACCACTACCATCAATAACAACTAAGCACAGGGTAATGTGAAAGGGAGTAACAGTAACGGGGCAGAGAAAGGGTTTTTATCAGGTCAGGTGGACTGGGAAGAGCAGACAGTAGCACTGAGAATTCATTGACCAAGGAAGAGACAGTCGGCAAAGATTAGGAGAAACAGTTTTGGGTGGAAGGAAAAGCAAGTGCAAAGGCACAGAGGGCCCATGTGACTGAAGAGTAGTGAGGAGAGGGTTGGAATTATATAAAAACAAAGCGGTAGATAAGAGTCAGGTAACGTCAGGCTTTGAAGGCAAGATAAAGAGTTAGAGTTTTACTTTAAACCTACAGGACAGCTATTGAGATGTATTTCTCAGATAAGAGTTGTGGTCTAATTTATACTTTAACCAGCTCAATTCAGATAATATATGGAAAATGACTTGTAGGGATAAGATAAGGGTAAATGCAGGGAAACCTGTTGGGGTAAATTCAGGGTGCGGGTGGGAGATGGCAGGGGTGGGGTGATAGCAGGAGACATAGAGATGTAAACACTGTATCTGGAATGAAATGTGAGGCAGGGAAAGCTAATCCAACCAGCATATTAGAATCGAGCTGATCTTAGAACCTTATTTAGTCAAAGTTGATCCAAAATGTCCATTAGAGACCATTTGGTGGAAACCCTTCAATTTAAACATGGGAGAAACTGAGTCAAGGACAAATTAAGGGTCCCTGAGCAGACTGCTTGACATCCCAAGATTGAACCTCACAACCCATACCTTCAGGGGGTTCAATAATGTGTCCAAGTCCATAGAAATGCAGCAGATCCCAGGCATGGGTATTGTGGGCCCGGTAAACCTTGGATCGATCCAGAGGTTCCAGTCTCTGTGTATGAATCCATGCAGTGGGGAGAGCTGTCAGGGTATGGTAGCATCTGTGTATCCCTTGGTGGATTGATCGTGCCCTAGAGGCTGGATACATGCAAGTGTAAGTACCATCATGTGACATCTGGAGCGGAGTGGGCAGCATCCTGGAGCCTGGCATCCATCTAAGTTCACATCTTGGTTTTACCAATTATCGACCATGTACCTTCGGATAAGTGGCTGCACTCTTTGGGTCTTGGTTCCCTCCTGGGTAAACTGGAGTAAAAATAGCAACTCTTCCTAATATTGTGAGGCCCACCTAAGGTAATTCACTTAATGACACACAAACACACCTAGCACAGCACAGGTCCAGGAATGTTCCCTGTTATTATGTGGAAGACATACCCATTTTTTCTTTTCTTGAAATGGGGTTCTTACTATTCAAGGCTGACGAGCATGAATCACTCTCCGCCCTGGAGAAACTATTAATATGGCCCCCCTGTGGGTGTGTGGCTGGGACAGCGCCTCTGCCTCTGCCTTGCCTCTGCTCCTCATCAGCCCTGCGCCTGAGCGGGCCTCAGCCAGTCCTTCGGCATTTATTCAGCAAGTGTCTCCTGAGTGCTGGCATCGCCTGGTGTTTCTAAGCCGTTGCCCCTGCTTGAACTGTGCTTGTTCAGTTGATTAATTTACTTCCTTGAGTAACTGCTCTCCTTGAAATGCAGTGAGTTTTCAATCGGCAGGTGTGTGTGTATGAAGAGTATGAAGCTTCCATGAGTACCCTGAAGGGTTATGTATAAGGAACAAGCGGATCACAGGCAGAGAAGGAGGAGAAGGAGGAGGAGGAGGAGGAAGAGGAGGAGGAGGAGGAGGAGGAGGAGGAGGAGGAGGAGGAGGAGGAGGAGGAGGAGGAAGGGGGGGAAGTGGGAGGAAGAAGGGGAGGAGGAGGAGCAAGAGGAGCAGGAGGAAGGCAGCTGAGGAGGGAGCCCGGGTGCATGTGCCTACTGTGGCTTTGAAAGTGCTGCCTTAGTCATCTTTGTCCCCCACGCCTCCGCACCGGCAGCTCTCTGAGGTATTAGTATGCCCATTTCACAGAGGACAGAGTATGGCTCAGAGACCTTAAGGGACTTTCCAAGTCCCAAGTAAGTGAAGAGCCAGGTTAGACTCCAGATGGTCTGACTCATCCCCTCTTTCACCTCCACTGAGCGGTGGCTATGTGTGTGGAAAAGAGGGATGGAAGGGGAAAGGAAGAAAGGGAGATGGTGACAATAATGATTGGGCAGCGGCGGTGGTGGTGGTGGAGGTGGTTGTGGTGTGTGTGTGTGTGTGTGTGTGTGTGTGTGTGTGTGTGTTAGAGACAGAGAGAGGGTCCCCAGAACAGAGGGCCGATGCTGAATTAATAACCACAAACAAAAACCAAGGCCAGCCAACGTGAGCTTTCAGCCCGGCCATCACCAGCTGCCTAGAAGACAAAACAGACGCCTGAGCCCACCCAGTGCTATTCCTGTACGCGCTGAGGTCTTGGAGTGGGGACCACGGGGCGGGGGGTGGGGGGGGTGGAGAAGAAGGCACAGCATTCTCCCTCCTTGGCTGTGGCACAGGGTGAGGGCTTGCCCTCAGGAAGCCAGTGTAAGGAGGGCGCAGTCTTATGCAGCCTCTGCATGAATTCAGTGTCAGCCACTCAATTCAGTATCAGTCACTCCAACCAGGTTGCTCGGGTGCCAGATGTCAACCCCATGAGTGAGTGGAGCTCAGCTCCCTCCTGAGGAGGCCCATTTGCAGCAGAGCCAGGGCACCTCACACCTAAAAACCGGTTCGTTTCAGGCTGTGCGGGAGAAGGCTCCCAGTGACACTCCTGCAAGGAACAAGCAACCCAGCTGTGATCTGTTTCTCCCACAGCTGCCAGAGCCCCCACGGCCCCTCTTCCTTCCCGTCACCCTAACCGGGTAATGCATGGGGTGTGCACATTTCCCAAATGGGGGTCAGCATTACACCCAGGCATCTCCCTAAAAAAACGAGAGCAGTTTTTAAAAAACAAACATGCAAACATCGACCTAATCTATGCAAATCGATTCCTAAGGATTTTATAAAACCACCACTTCCCACTCGCACATCCAGCACACAGAACCCCAGCTCCCTTCGTTCCCAGTTTGCTTTAAGCGCCTGTTTGAGGGAGGAAGGGGCTCGCAGAGAAGCGGGGAGTGGGCTCTCTCCGCATGCAGCCTCTGCGCAGAGCAGGAGCAGCCCTGGAGAGCAGAGCCCGGTGGACGCTCTCCTGGACAGAGGGCAATCCCGCCCCACCGGCAGGCAGCCGCCCCAGGGGGAGCTATCAGGTTGCAGTACTTCACCGGTGGTTGTCACTGTCTAATAACATGACCGTTTTGCCATCTCTCTGCAAATAAGACCGAAGCTGCTACCTGATTGGTATAGCGTCTCACTTTCCCTCCTCATTGATTTTCCCGTTCCCCTCCTCTGCTTCATAAAAAAAAAAAAAAGAAAAAAGAAAAAAAAAAAAGAGGGACAAGTGGCTGGTGCTGCGGACGGAGAAGCTTTATTTTTAGTATGAGACAGCCTCTGCTTTCTTTCAGGAGAGGGAAGTTGGATTATCAATTCTTTTGTAAATGTGTATGGTGATATTTGCTCCGGTAAGTTCTTATCTCTTGATTTGATTTACAGCTGTGTGTGTGTGTGTGTGTGTGTGTGTGTGTGTGTGTGTGATACATTTGGGCTGAACAGTCACTTTTTTTCCCAATAGCATTTTTAAATCTTTGATGATAACGTCTTTTTTTGTTCACTTTGCTTTCTTGTTTGTCTCTGTTTAAACTGGGGGGCTGTGCTGCGATAGTGTGATGCCTACCTCAGTTGCTGGAGGATGTAACGGTTTTCTTTTAACATAGTAAGGGAACTAAGCAAACTTACATTTGGCTTTATAAAAATGTAATGCCGTTCTCCCCCGCTCCCTCTGGAGAGTTTAACATCCCGAGGATGTTCATTGTGCTACCACCTGCTTACTGTTTCCATTAAAGTTTCTTCATCGGTGTCAGAGCAGGGGTTTCTTAAACTCCTTAGGTAGTGCCAAATACTGTGTGCGGTGCCGACAGCGGCGTGCTGATCTCAGGTCCTCTCCTGCAGCAGGGTGAAGGAGTGGGTCTTCTCTCAGACTGGGCACATGCACCTTTAAAAGACAGGAATGTATGAGCAGTATTGGGATCAGTAAAGTCAATCGCTAGCATTCCGTGAAGAGATGCGATCTCCAGTGGCTGCTCCTCTGCCTTTCTTTGCATTTGTGTCACCATCTGTCAAATACCCAGCCCTGGCTCTCGTGTTTCTGTATCGGAAGCTGACGAAGAGAAAAGTTGCTGTGATTAAATTCAAAACAGTGCAAAAATGACTGTCGAGCCACCACTGCTAGTGATGATTTTTAAGTGCATTACCTGGTTCACTGCTAGTGCTTCTTTTCTGGACAGTAGTGAGGGGGTCTGAGTTTTTCGTTGTTAATTCAGAAGTCTGGGAGGCAGTCTATTAATATAATTATCCTAGACAAACATGATAAGATGATTAAGTAATTGCTCTAGTGGAAAAAAAATGGTGTTTTCTTTAATGTCTTCTTTCTTTTGTCACACAATCAACAAATCTGCATCATCTTTTTCATGTAATGAACTAAATAATATACCAGGTGTCCCAAAAAATGTATACATACTTTGAATAATTATTAATTCCAATGGGTTAAATCTGAAAAGAAAGAAACATTGGAATGAATAATTATTCAAAGTGTGTATATATTTTTGGGACACCCTCCACGTTATATATTTATTTATAATGGGAGTTATAGGCATCGTTGATGAGAAGTAAGAGGAGAAATGACTGTATTTTTCAGAGATTTCAAAACTTGGGAACATCATGCGTGTCTAGATTTCTCGGGCATGGAATCTTTCCCAGAATAACAATTCTTCAGATCCCGAGGCAGGCTAAGGGCAGCTTCTGGAGACAGTAATGAGCTTCCCAATGCTCCCATGATCCTGAGTCTGCTTGCTTTCAGGCATCCTGCCCTTCACACATTCTTTGCATGTTGGAATGAAACTCTTCATTCTGACAAACAAGAGTTCTGGATTTTAATTAATCTAGTTCAGCCTCAAAAATAGACAAATCCTCCAAACCCAGGGGAACTTATTATGTTGCCTCATTCTGTGTCACAATAAGCATCTATACATATAAAAGTCTAATATGCAAAGTGTCCCCTTGGGAGTTAGACCTACCAGGAGTTCAATCGCTTGCTATGATGTGGGCTGACCAACAGGGGGCATCATTGAATGAAGGAAGGCCCTGGTCAGTGCTGGCAGCTGATAACCAAGGCCCTGATCGGCCCTGATCACTGGCCAGGCCTTGGGACTCCACCGGTGCACAAATTTTGTGCACCAGGATTCTAGTGTTCCTATAACAGCCTTCAATGCCATAAACGCTCCCAGAACAAAGAGTTCCTTAGCAGAGAGTTTGTTGGAAAAACAAATGAAATTTTAACGTTTGGCTGTTGGCAATGACTGCAGAGTAAACTCAACAGCAGTAAGCATCCCTCTCCCTCCCCAACATCCCTTGATGTTTTTGTCATCACTCTCCTTTCACAGCTATTGTAACAGGTTATGTTCAGAATCGTGAGGGAGTTTATGATGTGAGGATGACATCCTGTGGGTGAACAGGTTGCCAGCTCACAAAAGTGTTAGTGCTCCCAGTGTGTTCAGACCCAGTGACACAGGAAGGACAATGGGGCATTTGTCTCTGAAAAAGGTCAGTACCTTTAGATTGACTTAGGATGAGTGTGCCCAGCTTCCTTTAAAAGCACCACTTGGGAAAAGTCCAGAATGTCATAGCCAAAACATGATGTTCATCTGGTCCAAGGAATAAAATTCTGTGCCAAGATGGGGGAATAATAAAGGGGATTTTTATTTCATAATGAGATTATTAATTATTTTTAGCAAAATGAAGATGGCAACAGTGACACGTGTTCATTGAGTAAGTACCTTCTATGTGCCAGGCACTGTGCTCAGCATTTACGTGGCTTATTTCCTCCCATCTTCACAACCATTCCACAAAGGCAGTAACATTATCTCCCAGTTTACAGGTGAGACAGTGGCGGCCTACAGCAAGTATGTAGTATGTATGCTTGAGGCAACGTAATGATGACAGGGACACTCAATCGGGTAGGCTCCTTCCCAGCCATGTGTTTCTGTCTGCCCTCTGTCAGGGTGTCAGTTCATCTACATCATGTCCTACGGTTGAAAACTGCTAGCAGGGTCACCTGACCATTGAAAACCACAGATATTTACATTACAATTCATAACAGTAGCAATTCATACAGTTATAAAGTAGCATCAAAAATAATTTTATGGTTGAGAGTCACCACAACATGAGGAACTGTATTAAAGGGTTGCGGCATTGGAAAGGTTGAGAACTGCTGCTCTACAATCTATAACCAACGCCTAGGTTGGGATGATATCAGGGCCTTACAGTAACACAGCAGATCTTTGTTAGTTTTTCTCCCTGCTGACACTACATACCCCACTTTTTCTCAGACTGCTTTTGTGACACCAAGCTAATTATGTGTTTGAAACTGGAGAATGTGTGTTTTATCTCCACTCAACTCTGAAGCTACAAAGATATGGCAATGACCAAAGGGAGCGAGCCTGGGGAGAGATGTATGCAGAAGTGGCTAAATTAAGGTAGCTTTTTCAATTGATGAAAAGGAATTCATCTCTTTAACTTTCAATGTGTTGAACATAGAGTAAAAATGAAGAGGTGACCATAACTTAGAAATACCAATTATCTCAAAGGATCTGGTTTGTCACTGATGCAAAATATAAAAAGCAGGTGCAATTGAATTGATATATTAATGGAGAACTTTGTAGAATTCTCACCTTCCTTGTGCCATTTCCCCCATTCCTCCTCCCCCTGCAACCTCCCACCCCAGCCTGATTTCCTTTCACTATTGGACTAGCTGGAAGGGCTCAGGTGGACTATGCAAAGCACCAGCAGCACCTGGGTAGTTAAGGTATGAGCATTGCTGCGGATGAGTGTGCTGAGCAGCGTTGCCAAGTGGAAATCCAGAACCCCTGATGCATTCTTTTGCACCTGAGCACTAAGCTCTCTATTTGAAATCCATTTAAACGAATAAAATTCAGATGAGTCTTATAGAGGGAAGATGCACTTGACACAGAATCAATATGCTTGCAATTTCTCCTCGGCTAGCAGTTTCAGAAGAGAGGCAGGGCACACCAGTCAGGAGGCGAGTGTGTGAAATGCTGCCTTTGCTTCCCTCCAGTGAGAGAAGGGATTCTGAGTGACGGACATGCTGCTGGGTGATAGACTTAGCTCAGGAGAGCCTTGCATTGCACCAAACAGCAGAGGGATGAATGACCAAAAAGCAAAAACAGTCCACCACAAATTGGAGGCACTTAAGAGGCAAGTTTTGAAGTGTTGACACAATATTGATTTCTTGGTGTGATCTTTTCTGTCCAAGAAGCAATAGCTTTTGAGCTACCCCCAGTATAGACACCCAATTAATTAAAAAGCATCCAAAGGCAATACACAATAAAATATGTTTCCAAAATGGTAGTCATATTTATCAGAGGCAATTGATTCTCTATTGTCCCTTTTTCTTGCTCTTAAAAAACTAATTGGGTGGTTTAATCAGAAAGTGTGATATTAGAGCCAGTCAGGATCAAGGAATTTAAATCAATCTGCTTTTCCCATAAGCACTTATGAGAGTTCTAAAAACAATGAGTCCTAAAATGAGTCCTTTTACTTTAATGATATATGTTGTGCTCAGCCACAGTGCTCATCAAATATAGGCTATCCATAAAACTAAAGTTAGAGGTAATCTTGTAAATGGCATTATACTTCAGTCTCCAACCACACTACATGCTTTCTTCAGAGTGGTGGGCCAAATCCAAAGTACTAGTAAATGGCAGAGATTGTACTTCATTTTACCTATGTTTCCTTCGCCTTTTCTTTGTCTGTGGGTGTGCTGATTATTAAGGGTTTAAAAATAGTCTATTAAATTTGAAGAAAGCAGCTGGTATTAAGACATAATGAGTGTTGGACTAGTCTTGAGTTTGTTATCAAACAGTCTCAACTGGTGTACAAATAGAGCTGGTGTCCTGTTCGGTATTTGTCTAAGAAAATGGAATCAGTGAGGGTTTGAGCCAGGAAGGGCACATGAAGTATTAACTCCTCTAGAAGAGGCTCTTGTTCATTGGCGTGTCCTTAAATAGCGATGAGTTGAAAATGGAAACTCCTCAGTCTCTCTACTCTGCAGACTAATGGATCTTCATAATTAATATATTTTACAGTGATCATTTTTTAACACAGATTGTAGCCAAAAGTAGTAATGGAAAATTGTCCTGGGTCAACTCCAAACACATCCCATTATAGTTTCTGGAAAGCTGATTCCCAACACAGGGCCATCAATGCACTGTGGGGACTGCGGGATGGCCAATATATATGGGTATAGTCATGTCATTGTGGTTCTTTGGAGACTGACGTGTTGAGCATAAAAGATTTCTATTGATAGTCCTCATGTGACTTATTTAGTTCTACTTACAGAATTTTTAATTCCACCCAAATTACCACACATTACCTCAGTGTAGATCTGCTGGCAAAAGATATGACAAATATTTTAGACTTATTTTATTTCTAATAAAATGTGGCTTTAAGAATGCTTGCATTTGAATTATTACTATGAGGACATTTTAATTCAATATGTTTACATCCACTTCTCAATGATGTATCCATATATCCTTATCTGGTTTTGGATCTCCATAAGGGAGGAAAATGTATACAATTTTTCAAATTGTATGCATTCAAATTGCCTTCCTATGAAATTGAATGGTTAATAGAAAACATTGGGGCTACATTTGAGAAAAGGGTTAGTGTATTGATTCACCAGGCTGTTCCTTTATCCATTAAAAATTTAAGGATGCTTACCATGTGCCAGGCACCATGGTAGGCATGGGAGACACAGTGATGAACAGATCATAGCTGCACTCCCAGAACTAAGTGCCTTCAATTTCCATTTTCTCACCTAAACCTAGCTGCTTTTTTATGGCCCACGATGTCTCTTCTTAAAAACATAATGAACTGTTCTAGTAAGATTTATGGGAAGTATGTGCTTTATGTCCTAGCTATTCATGCTCAGTGAAGGAATAAGCACGAACCCATTTATTTACTGTGATGACTGTCTAGCTGACATGGCATGGTTTGAAGGAGCAGCTGGAAGAGGCCTTGCATTGCTTGTGTCTTATAAGCACTCTGGGTTGCTCCCAGGCATTCTCAGATTTGCTGGGTTAGTCTCATTCTTGCTGGGTGTTGAGTGAGGAAGGAAAGGGAAGATGCTTGCTTTGACAGGACAGAAAAGTTAGAAGAGTAAACAGAGAGGGCCTAAGCTTTCCGCTGGCAATCTGAGTTAGATCTGACTCCCATTATCTGACTATCTGTGGGTGTTCATCTGTTCAACAAACATATACGTTGGGTGACCACTTTAACCTGAGTACAGTGCTAGATGCCAAGGCACCAGAATACACAAAGATACTAGTTTCTGGACTCATGGAACTTCTAATAAGCCAGGATCTTTCAGCCTCAACACTGTTACAATTTTGGCCCAGATAGTTCATAATGTAGGGGACTGGTTTATGTACTCTAGGGTATTTAGCAGCATCCCTGGCCTCTACCCACTAGATGTCAGTAGCAACCTCCCCCAAGTTGTACAAAATTCTCTCTAGACAATGCCCGATAACCCCTGGTCTAGAGCCACTGTGATAAATTTAGTAATAACACCAGCTTCGACCAAATATTCTCATTGTATTTCTACTCTTCTTACTTTCAGATACTCTGATCCATGGATTTTTAAGTTTCTTTCTCCAGATACATGGGTTTTTTTTGCTATTATTCCTTACTTCCGTATGATACTTTACCACATTCACTTGGCTTCCAGTGTCTTATTTTATTCCAGCAATCAACAAACAAAACAATATTACACCATTAAACCTTTTAACACGTGAATAAATGGACATTTAGAATTGTTACCCGTCTACATTCTTAAAATTGATAATGGATAGAAACTGATTCACACTCATGTCTTGAATAAAATATGCAGTATTTTTCTACAAAATTATATTGGATGAAGAAAGAAATATATGCTTGAAGGATACCTTTTCTCTTGGAATTGTTTTGGGAATGAAGGCAGTGTAGCAGTGGATGGAGGCCAGGGTGCAGGAGGTCCGCTGACTAGGCCTCCTTACTCAGTGCTTACTAGCCGGGTGGGTTTGGACAGTTCACGGAGAATCTTAGAGTTTTCTCAGTAGTTGAGGGATACATTGCAAAAGCCACAGGAAGCCCTAGAGATGAATCTAGTAGAGTGGATAGAGCACAGGTTTTGAAGTCAGATGAACTTACTGTATGAAAAAGCATCAGCAGGAAACAAGCGACACCCGCAACCCATCTGATCTCTTTCTGGTGACTAGAAAACATTAAACCTTAATTTCTGTAAGTCAGAAAATTGAAGCCCCTTGAGGTGAGTTGAGTTTCCCAAGTCCTTATGACAAATTCTGTACAGAAGGAAGACAAGCAGGGCCCAATGTTCTTCAAGCCAATGAGCTGAGGAATTACTTCAAATAGAAGAAGGCCAACTATGGATCCGGCACATGCCAGAAACGCACATGTTTCAGGTTATTACCAGATGTTTAGGGGCCTGAGATAGGCCCCTGTTTTTTGTTGTTGTTGTTGTTGTTTATATTTTATTTATTTTAGAGAGGAAGGGAGAGGGAGAGAGAGATAGAAACATCAATGATGAGAATCATTGATTGGCTGCCTCCTGCATGCACCCTACTGGGGATCAAGCCTGCAACTCAGCATGTGCCCTTGCCAGAATTGAACCTGGGGCCCTTCAGTTTGAAGACTAACACTCTATTTATTGAGCCAAACCAGCTAGGGCAGGCCCCTTGTTTTTAATTGAATACATGTAAGAATCTTTGGTGTTAGTTCAGCCAAGTTTCAGCCTCATCGGAGGCTACAGAGACAGGAGCTCCTAGCTGGGTCCTGGAAGAGTGGTAGACGTGGAGAACATGTCAACAGCCAGGTTTGAATGTTACTCATCTCATGTGCCTCTGAGCTTGGAAAGATGCAGGGCTTTCCCAGGAGAGATGCTCAGACTATGCCTACCCTTGGTCATCTGGTGAGCTATTAAAAGTTATATGTAACTTTTATTACATTTTAATTTTTTCATAAAAATATGTTTCTATTGATTTTAGAAAGAGAAGGAGAGAGAGAGAAACATCAATGTGAAGAGAGAAACATCAATTCATTGCCTCCTGTACACACCCTAACTACTGAGTGAACCAGCAACCTCAGTATGTGCCCTGACTGGGAATCGAACTGGTGGCCTTTAAGGGCATTGGACAACCCTCAACCAATTGGGCAACCCTGGCCAGGGCTACATGTAACTATTTAAACCCTTGGTGCATTGGCCAAGAGAAAAGGCCTTCCAAGCATAGTGTTCTGGCAGAATGCTCATTAAGAAAACAATTTTCTTATTTTCTGTCTGCATTGTCTTGAAGAACTGAATTGGAATGAGAGGAAACAGGTCCAAATCCTGACTCTGCTACTTACAAGTATGCATGGCCTTAAACATGCCATTTGCCCTCTTTGGGTCTCAAATCTCTTCATCAGGAAAATGGAAATGACGAATCTCCACCCCGGAGTTACAGAGAGGATTGCGGTCCTAGAAGAAATGGGAAAATCCCGTAGAGACCATGCGAGCCTAGACAACAATATTATTATTTTCTTCCCCATGGAGTTAAAGTCCATTTTGTTGTGTGTGTTTTTTTTAAGTAGACATTTATTAATATATTTTATTGATTTTTTACAGAGAGGAAGGGAGAGAGATAGAGAGCTAGAAACGTCGATGAGAGAGAAACATCGACCAGCTGCATCTTGCACACCCCCTACTGGGGATGTGCCTGCAACCAACGTACATGCCCCTGACCAGAATCAAACCCGGGACGGACCTTTCAGTCCGCAGACCGACGCTCTACCACTGAGCCAAACCGGTTTCGGCTAAAGTCCATTTTGCTACTGGTTTTCATTCTGTGCCCTCTATGCATGCACCAGGTCAGGGGGAATGTTTTCCCATCTCTCAGGAAAATGACTGTCGTTATAGATGGGTCTAAAGTAGCCTGGAAATGCTTTGATGGGTAATTCTATCTCCAGAGGAGAATTAAGTTAATATTATAAATTTCAGGGACAGAGCATCATCACTGAAGAGCAACTATAATAACAAAAAAATGCAGCATGGATAAAGCAATTCCCTATGATCATCTCATCTTCAGGAGTGCATCTCAACTTTGTGTTCTGCTCCTTGGAATCCTCCCTCCCTCAGCTGTCCAGGCATAAGCTATTTGTTGCAGTGTGGGGGCTTGGATGTGGGATTGACATGACCCCCTGACCTGGGCCCATCACATTCTAAAACGGTGCAACCCTCACCCTCTCCTCTCTTGGCAAACCCTGCTGTTCTCCTCGCTGGGGAATGAAGCTTGGGAAAGCCCCGGATCCCTCATTAGCTCTGGTGCAGGAGATTCAAAGATTTCTCATTTCTCATGTTTTATTTACCTCCAAGCATTTCCTGACACATCTGTTCAGAAAACTTGGTTAGCTCATATTTTTTCCAAGACTGTTATCAACTGGCAATTCTCTCCCAGACTTGGCTCCCGCTCACTCCCGCGGGTATTTATGAACTCCTCGTACTGGCAACTCTGGAGGACGCCCCCTCTGAACCTCCCCAGCCTGTTAGCTCCCTGATATCATCTTTTCTTCCTCTCCTCTGACTCTCCTCTGACTCTCACTTCTGAGGCTCTCTTCTAAAGGCAAGCATGTTTTCTCACTTGGTCGGTTGCTGATTTGTTCATACGTTCATTCATCACACTTTCCACTGGGTTACTGAGCAGGAAGATTGGGCATCTAGAAGTGGCTGAACCAGATATAGTCCCTGCAGCCTCATAAGGGGACAGTCAATTAAAAGATCCCTCAAAAGTGATTTAATTATTATTGTCCTAAGTGCAGAAGATAAAAGCTAAGCCATCTTGGGTCCTAATTATGTGACAGGCACTATCCCAAGTGTATGAAGCATATTAATTCGCTTAATCCTAACAACCCTTTGAGGGATTTAGAAGAGAAAGGATGGGGGCCCGTACAATCCTGAAGGTCATGGGGCTGTCTATTAATAACCTTAGAAATACTGGAATGAGGGTCATCCAACAGGACAAGTTGCTAGGAGGGCAGCTAGCTGACATGTATGTGGCACTCACTGTTCACCCGGCTCTGGGTGCTGCGCCTCACAGCATTGGTTCCTTCCCAGCAGCACCATGAGGCGTCACTATTACTGTTTGAAGGATGGGGAAGGGACATGTAGAGCCGGAACCACTTGCCCAGGGTCACCCATTTTGTAAGTCACACATTCTGACACAGTAGCATTGGTGTGAATGATGCAAGTCCAGGCTCTTAACATGCTGTTAACCTGTAAAAAGTTGAATAGAAGGCTTCTTATTTGATTTATTTTGTGGAAAGTACTGGTAACTTGGAGGAAAAGAGGATCATTTGAGTGTGTATCTGAGTAAGAACTACAATGGTCCCCGTTGAGTAAAATGGGAGTGCCAAGTTCTTAGCCTTCAAGCACATATCAAGGGAGACAACCATCTTCTCCAGCTTCCTCGTCAAAGGGAGGGCTGAGGACCAGCAGGTGGGCCTCACTGGGGAGCTTGTTAGAGATGCAGAATGTCCGGTCCCAGCCAGACCTACTGAATATCTGCACTACATTTATTATAGATGATCTCCAGCCGACTCACACACACAGTCCAGTTTTAGAAGCTCAGCTCAGAACAAGTTAAAAGATTGGGCTCCTGGCTCTGGTGGTAATGCTAACTGACATGTTGTCTAGTCTCTCCAGATTGTCTCTGCTCAGCTTCTTCAGTGGTGATGACCTCAACCCTCCTCCTGGTGCAATTGAGTCCCCTTTCCTAGAGCTGTTGGGGAGGGAGATTATGTAGAAGCTCTCAGTCTCTTTTACCACCAGAACCCATTTCTCTTAGTGTGGTCCATGGACCACCTATATCAGAATCACCTGAGGGAATTTATTAAAAGTGATGTTCAGGTTAAAAGCAGACTTCTTGGAAAATGCCACTAAACGCCAAAACATATTATAGTATGTTTTCAAACATTAATAGAAAATGACTGTCAGACTAAAATTGAAATATTTCTCCTAAGGTATTTGTCAGAACAAGGATGCAATAAAAACATTTTTAGACAAACATTAAATCACATTTAATTTTTAACATCTAACTAATCCCGTTTTAAGAATGGACTATCACTGTGGATTGTGTACCTTGGATTCCAATTCTGACTTCCATTCCCCACTAGCTGTGTGACTTTTAATTAAGTGATTTACATTTTGAACCTCAATTTTCTTATTTGGCAAAGAGGAAAGAATTCTCACCATTGAGGGGAGGGTGGGTCTGTTGTAAGATTCTCAATAGTGTATATACATATATGGCACATAGTATTATATTAAATCAATCATAACAGTATGATTGATTATTAAACAGAATGGAATTTTACAAAATCACTACTCTCAAATTATCACAATCATGCCATAATCATGAAATTATAGATCAGTTATTATAAATAGAAACCTACTTTGTCTGAATGTTTTAGATGTAATTTTTAATTTAATTTAACATTTAGATCTTGTCATGTATTCTTTCTGATTGATGTTTCAGATTTCTTAGGATATATTCCTAGAATTGGGATCACTGGGTCAAATGGCAGTTCCATATTTAATTTTTTGAGGAAACTCCATACTGTTTTCCAAAGTGGCTGCACCAGTATGCATTCCCACTACCAGTGCACGAGGGTTCCATTTTATCCACATCCTCACCATCCTTGTCATTTGTAGTTTTGTTAATGGTAGCTATTTTGACAGGAGTGAGGTGTGACTTTATTGTAGTTTTAATTTGTTTTTCTCTGATGATCCCTGACATTGAACGTTTTTTCACATGTCTCTTGGCCTTCATGGACACAGACAATATTGTGATGAAGGCCTGGGAGGGTTGGGGTAGGGTAGAGGGGGTCAATGGGAAAAAAGGGAGGGCATTCATAATAGTTTCAACAATAAAGATAAATTTTTTTAAAAAACCTCCACCTACTGATTTGTTCCTGACAGTTTAACTGTTTGGTACACATAGGTTTAATTAACATCTACCTATGACTTAAAATACTTTTTTTTTCCTATTTGATAATAAAATATAGCTCCTTTTGAAAAAAAAAAAGATTATCAGTTAAAAAAATTAGTTCATAAATAAAATAGTACCAAGGGCAGTTTCCCTTTGTGATTACTTACAGTACCAACTTTCTGAAAGCATCTTTCTGTAGCCTCATCTGCACAGTTCTGGCTCCAACCCATCTGCACCCTGATGAACTACAGCTTTGAGAACTGTTTTTACCAGTTGAATATTTGCTCATACAGCCCTACTTATATGAAACCTCAAAAGCATGATCCCATTTCCCTCACATTCTGCCTTTGCTGTTTGTGTGTATATTCAAATGTTCTCAATGCCTAATACCAATTATTTTATCCCATTCCCGTACTAGTAAATTGTTGACTCGGAAAAAGACCTCAAATATCAAGCCCTCCTCCTTTTGCTGTCACTCCCAGTGTCTAAGTCACGGTGCTTGACATGGAGTGGACCCTCAGTAAATGTTTGTTGAGTGAATAAATGACAGCCATGTAGAATTTGCTTTTCTAGCAGAGGCATTCTGTTAAATCAGTCCCGTTAGGCCCCCCTCTGGCCAATCTGCCAGATGAAGAGTAAATCGTTTCATGAAATTTACCGGAAGGATATAAAAATGGGAGATGGGGGTTAGAATTATAACTCCTCTTTTTTCAAGTCCTTTCTGAGGACCAGGCAGGAGGCAGACTGTTGGATACATTTAATCACTGGATCTCACAGCAGTCCTCTAAGTTGGGGGACATCACCCTATGTTTACAGAGGAGAAAATGCAAGGCTTGACAGGTTTGGGAATTTGTTCCAGGACAAAGAACCAGGAATTGAAAGTATGAGCATCACCTACAGGTTGGCCTAAACCCACAGCCTTTGTCCTTAACTTCCCCACATGCTGTTGGGAAGGAGATCTCCTTCATGATTATGGCTCACTCCCCAAAGTCTTGCTGCTGTTCCCCATTCTCTTGGGGAGCCCACGCTCCATGTGGCCAATTTATCTTTTTTTTTGTTGTTTTTGGTCATTCCCTGCCTGTGTGCTGCCCCCAACCCCACCCCCCACCCCCAGCCTTGAATTATAACTCCTCTTTTTTCATGCCGGGACCGGTTTGGCTCAATGGATAGAGCATCGGCTTGGGGACTGAAGGTCCCTGGTTCTATTCCGGTCAAGGGCATGTACCTTGGTTGCAGGCATGTCCTCAGTAGGGGGTGTGCAAGAGGCAGCTGATCGATGACTCTCTCGCATCGATATTTCTAACTCTCTATCTCTCTCCCTTCCTCTCTGTATAAAATAAATAAAAAAATATATTTAAAAAAAAAATAACTCCTCTTTTTTCAAATCCTTACTGAGGACCAGGCAGGAGGCAGGCTGTATTAGATACATTTAATCACTGGATCTCACAGCAGTCCTGTAAGGTGGAAGTCCTTTTCCTCAAATCCATCCTAGGACCCCTCTCAGCTTTTATAAAAATTGGAACCATTTACCTCAAATGAACATTCAATACCAACAAAAACTGCCTTTTATCTACTGCCAGAATGGGTAGACCCAGGAAACTCCCCTGTCTGCTGAGTCACCCCCTCAACAATGCACTTCCCTGACTATCTTGCCAGGGCAGCTCAGCTGGGTGTTAATGGCTGGGGCGAGGGGGGGGGCGCCTTAAAGCCCAGTGCCTTTGCTTGTTTCTCCCTACATGCACTCATCACTTTCCAAGCTAAGCATACCTTCTCTAGCTTGCCTCCAAGTACTACTCCCGGAATTATAGTTGAGGAGTAGCACTTGGAAGCCCCTCACTGCCTGTCCCCTTTCCCAAGGTAAGAATTAGCTTCCTGGCAAATTTGGTGCTTTCTTTTTGAGTCAATTCTGACTTTCCAAGGATAGTTTTCAATTCCAATGAGTTCTGTTCTTATTCCATTGAATTGCTATTTCCACTTAGAATGATTCTTTTTATTATTTCAGTTTTCTTCCGTAAGGTCCTAACAGGTCCTTGTCTTTCCACTGGAACTTAAGGACATCTAAGAACTCACCAACAGGCAGAGCATGAGAAGCACAGAGGAACACTTCAATGAGCTCTTCGTGATGTTCCTTACATCTTCTAAAATAGACTAGGTCAAAATAAGATTGAAGAGAGCTTCCCGTGCTTCCACATCTAACAAAGGGGCTTTCTGAGCTAGCAAACGGGAAGAAGCGAGGAAAAGCTGCAGAATAAGAAAGTCATTAAACTCCTGTACTTAATAAAGGCCAAAAGTCTCAGTGGAGCAATTTCTAATTTGTGCAACCTAAGAAAGAGGGAAGAGGTCCCCTGGAAAGATGCACAGGCCATCAGAGCCCAAACCTCGTCAGGGACACACTGGATGTTTGACGAGCATCGGTCCAGGAAGGTGCTAACACCAGACATGACGCACTTGGTACTGACTTTCTCCTCTTGCCTTTGTTAACTCCGAATGGTGGACTTTTTAACCTACTTCTTATGAACCATTTTCTCCTCTTGAGAACCTCAATTCATCTTTTTCTTACCTGTCTCCTCCTAATTTTAGCTACGCATGCAGCTTTTGTGAAAAACAGACTATTTAGGGCACTGAAATTTGTTTTTATATTTGAAAAGGTACTTTAATTGCTGCATTAATAATATCTAGCAAAATCTGCTAACTAGGTTAATTCTTCTTTGAATGCATATGATTCATTTAGCACTGCCCTCTGCTTTTCTATTTCTTGATATCCTTTCTCTCCTGTACTTTTTTAAATTAGATTTTTAGAGAGAGGAAGGGAGGGAGAGAAACATTTATCAGTTGTCTCCCATACACAGTGCATCCTGACAGGCAACTGAACAGCCACCTTCTGGTGTAAGAAACAATGCTCCAACCAACCAAGCCACACTGGCCAGGGCTCTCTCCTGGAACTTCTGTCATCAGGTCTCTTTCTATGGCTCTGACTCTGACCTCTCTCTCTCTCTCTCTCTCTCTCTCTCTCTCTCTCTCTCTCTCTCTCTCTCTCTCTCTCGGATCCTTGATTGCATTGGATCCACCCAGTTAATCTCCCCAGCTCCAGGTCCTAATGTAATTGTTCTGCCAGGTCCTTTTCACCAGACAGTAAAACCTCGATTGTAATGGCTAATTCAGGGGAGGGGTTTCCGTTAAAGCAGAAAGCCTGTTGTTATATAATAAAGTAGGTTTTCTGAATGCATACGTTAAAAATTTGACAAATTAGTTCACCCATTTTAACTTATGTGGACATGTTTGTATAATTAAAATTAAGTATGTACAAAAAGTCTAATTTGACAGAAAGGTTTTCTATATGTATCATGTAATTTTAAATTTATACTGACTAGGTCTAGTAAATGCATGCATTCACCAGTAACTGTGAATAAACAAATGCACACGGTTGGGCATGGCTTAGTGCACATGGGAACATGGGTGAGAAGGCCTTAAAACTGCTGCAGATAACCATGTCACGCAACAACAGAACCAAGTACTGCATGCAAATCAATGTGATATGTGTTAGTCATTCGCTGAACATTGTTTACCAGTAGTGACTCTTGGATTTAAATATGAAGATTATATTTGTAGATATATAATATTTGTTTATGTCATGAAATTACTACAATGTTTTTCCAACATGTGGTCTATTCACTAAAACGTCTTTTTTTTTTTTTTTAAGATATATTTTTATTGATTTTTCACAGAGAGGAAGAGAGAGGGATAGAGAGTTAGAAACATCGATGAGAGAGAATCATCGGTCAACTGCCTCTTGCACACCCCCTACTGTGGATGTGCCCACAACCAAGGTACATGCCCTTGCCAGAATCAAACCCGGGACCTTTCAGTCTGCAGGCCGACACTCTATCCACTGAGCCAAACCGGTCCCAGCGATTCACTAAAACTTCTTAAAAATTCCAGTGAACACTAGCCAGTTTGGCTCAGTGGAGAGAACATGGATTGAAGGGTTCTGAGTTCAATTCCTGTCAAGGACACATAGTTAAGGCCAGGAGTGAGCCTGCAACCAATGAATGTGTCTCTCTCACATTGATGTTTCACTCTCTCTATATCTCTCCCCCCTCTTTTCCACTGTCTCTAAAAATCAACAGGAAAATATTCTCAGATGAGGATTAACTGGAAAAAAATTATAGTGAATTCATAACAAAAAATAACCTACTAATTGAGTTATAAGCAAATCTTGGTTAAAAACATTTTTTAATTAACAGGGTGTTACTTTTCACATATAACATTCAGACTGGAAATTTTGCCTGTTAAATCCAAAGTCTGTTAAATCAAGCTCTGCAAAATCAAGGGTTTATTGTACAAGGTATTTACATGGAAGGAGATTAGTTCATGGGTATCTTTGGGCAGATCATTATTCTGCCTGCCACAAAATTATAAAGGAATGACCCTATATAATAAAAGAGTAATATACAAATCAGTGGGGGACAGGGCCAGTGAGCAGATGTTGCCAGGCCAGCCAAGGCACATGCCAGTGGGCAGAGGGAGGGGACAGTGATGGGGTGGGGAGAGCGATGGGGGCTGGCACCATCCCCTGATTGTCCACCTCGTCACCTCCCACAGAGGGAGGCCACAGGCAGCAGCAGAGGCAGGCAATTCAGGGCAGGGCCACCAAGCACCGTGCCCAGATAGGCCTGCTGGGGTTGCCTCCTATGGAGGGAGGCCCCCAGTGACTGTGGTGCAATTGAGGGTGGGGCTGGCCGCTTGTTGCCCATGCCATCCCAATCGGCCCTCCGGTCACCTCCCATAGTGAGAGGCCAGACTGCAGCTTAGGCCTGTTCCCCTGGGGAGTGGTCCTAAGGTGTCAGTTGGACATCCCCTGAGGGCTCCCAGACTGCTAGAGGGTGCAGGCTGGGCTGAGGGACACCTCCCCGCCCAGTGCATGAATTTTTGTGCACCGGGCCTCTAGAATAAGAATAATCTCATAGAGAAAGTGGCAATAACACTGAGTCCTAAAACACAGAGATGGAGAAGGCACTCCAGCAGAAGGCAGCAGCATGTGTGAAGGTTTATAGGCAAAGAATGGCCAAGATTGTTTGGTGGAGGGGAGGGTTGTAAATAGTTTGTTATTCCCTGGAGACCATACAAGATGGGACTAGAGAGGGAAGTGATGTCACTATTTGTTGAATGAATTGTCTCTGATTCCCATGAACAAATAAGGTGACTAATAGTATTTTAACACATCAGCTAGATGTTTAAAGACAGGGGTAGGTCTAATTTGAGAGCCAGAAGTTAAAAGGTCATTCTGCTTTTAGTTTCAAATCACTAGATGGCTCCCTATTTTTGGTTTCTTCTGAGGTGCTAGAGTTGATGGCGTCATTTTTATGTCTGTGATTATCAGTATAGTGTTTCTGCACTGCACTTGGCAGCATTATACTCAGAAATGAAAACCAATATATTAAATATTAAGTAATTTGATGCATTTGATCACTCTTTGAAGTGAGTCAATAGAAAGATGTTGAGGATTTTTGTTGTATTGTGTAGGGAATAATGTCCTTTTACATGGAATGTATAGTCCTTTAGGCTATAGTGATTTTTCATCTCATTACAACATAACGAGAAAAAGCTTCTCTCTCGTAATGAGGCAGAACTAAATGGATTCTTCCAACAATCAATAGATTATTAAAAAAGAAATTTTTTTTTGCTAAAGAAGAGAGAATATATTTTCTTCTTAGTCCTGCAATATTAGTAGAACTGAATGAGACTTTCCCACTTTTTATTTATTTATTTATTTATTTATTTATTTATTTATTTATTAAATATATTTTATTGATTTTTTACAGAGAGGAAGGGAGAGAGATAGAGAGCTAGAAACGTCGATGAGAGAGAAACATCAACCAACCGCCTCTTGCACCCCTCCCTCCCCCCCCCCCCCCCCCCGGGGATGTGCTTGCAACCAAGGTACATGCCCTTGACTGGAATCGAACCTAGGACCTTTCAGTCCGCAGACCAATGCTCTACCACTGAGCCAAACCAGTTTCGGCAAGAGACTTTCCCACTTTAAAAGGTGTTCCTCTCAGGCCCTGGCCAGGTGGCTCAGTTGGTGTGAGGATCATCCTGTACACCATAAAAGGCTGCAGGTTTGATTCCCTGTCAGGGCACACTCTAGGTTGCACATTTGATCCCAGGTAGGAATGAATATGGGAGGCAACTGATCAATGTTTCTTTTTCATCTCTCTCTCTCTCTCTCTCTTCCTTTCTCTCTCTAAAGAAAAAGAAAAGAAAAGAAAGAAAAAAGAAAGGAAGAGAAAGAAAGAGAAAAAAAATCAATAAGAATATATCCTTGAGTGAGAATTTAAAAAGAAAAAAGCATGTTCCTCTCAGGAATTTTGTTTAAGACATCTTTTTAATATCTATTTAAAAAACATGGAAATTGTTTACATATTTATTAAAGGAAAAAACTCATTTTGTTTATACATATACACTCATATCTACATTGGTTTATAATATGATCTCAATTTTTAAAAACTTTTCGTAATAGAAAATTTAAACATTTAGAAAGAAACACTGAATAATATAATATAATGAGCCCCTGTTTCCTTATTGCCTGGCTCCAACGATAATCGACTCCTAACCGATGCTGCTCTGGTTAGCCCATGTTAACCTCTCCCCTAGCATCATACTATGTATTTCTCCCATAAATTCATATGTATGTCTGAAAGGTATTGAAAGAAAAAACACTACAATATTATATCACACATTCAGAAATTTGCAATAATTTAGTACCATTATATATCTACAAATTTTCAAATGTTTCATTCAATCTTATGATACTTTTTACTTTTCTTGAATCTGGATTTTGTAAAAAGTTTATCATCGAATTGATACATCTTTAAAAACCTTTTAATCTGTAGCGCTTATCTTTCAATATTCCCTTATTTTTCTTCTCTCTCTTTTTCTCTCTCCTGTATAATTTTGATGTTTTTTGTTGTTGCTCTTGAATAAACAAAGGTTTTCTCTGGAGAGTTTCTCAGGTCTGAATTTTGCTGAATTCTTCCCTGTGCCATAATTTCACATCATCCCCTCTCTTTTGTATAGTTTCTGAATCTGCAGTTTGACATAGAGGCTTGATCAATTTTTAAAAATATATATATTTTTTCTTTTGGCCAAGCATACTTAAAATTTTGTTAGGTCTTCTCCACTCTGTTAGGAGCACATAATATCTGGTTGTCTCTCTTTTTGTGGGTCAGCCATCAGCCTTTAAATTAAAGTTGTGTCTTAGTCAGTTTGAGCTTCCATAACAAAGTACAATACACTGAATGGCTTACACAACGGAAATTTATTTCTCACAGTCTGAAAGCTGAGAAGTTCAAGTTCAGGATGTCAACAGTTTCTTTCTGAGGCCTCTCCTCTTGGCTTGTAGGAGACTACCACTTTGCTGTGTGTTCACATGGCTTTTCCTTAGGGAATGCATATGGAGGGGGGGGAAAGAAGAGCACCCTGCTCTTTCTTCTTATGAGGACACTAGTCTTATGGGATCAGGGGCCTACCCTTATGACCTTCTTTAACCTTAATTACTTCCTTATAGAGGCAACATCTCCAAATATAGCCACACTGGAGGTTAGGGCCTTAACAAATGAATTGGAGGAGCAGGTTTTCAGTCCATAACAGGTTTCAAGTCTATAATTTCTTCTTTATTAGTGAGAAGTTCAACAAAGGAGCACTTCCTCTCCACTGTTTGGTCACTTACTGGTAGCACTTGTAAAGAAAAGGCAAGAGAAATGTTTGATTCTTCCTTTTTTATTTTGTAATTATTAAAATAGTGGGTTTGTTCACTCATTCTCTAACAGTTACCAATAGATTTTTATGATTTTACTAGAGGACTGGTGTACAAAATTTGTGCACTTGGGGGGTATCATTCAGCCCAGCCTGCACCCTCTCCAATCTGGGACTCCTCAGGGGATGTCCTTGTGGAATTGGGGCTAAACTGGCAGTTGGACATCCCTCTCACAATCCAGGACTGTTGGCTCCCAACAGCTCACCTGCTTGGCTACATGATCACCCCCTAACTGCTCCCCTGCCAGCATAATCGCCCCCAACTTTCCTATTCTGCTGGCCTGGCCACCCCAGCTGCCCTCCCCTTCTGGCCAGGTTGCTCCCAACTGCCCTCCTCTTGTGGTAGCCATCCTTGACTACATGGGGTTGCCATCTTGTGCGAGGGTGTGAGGGTCAATTTGCATATTACCTCTTTATTATATAGGATGTTTAGTATAGTCATGAATTAAAGCTATCATTCTTTGTCTGTGTTGCCTTGGACAAATCATTTAACCCCTTTAAGCTATAGTTTTCTATGGCTCTGAAATGGCGATGGTTATGGTCCCAACCTCACAGAGCAATGAGATTTCAAAGGGATAATATCTGTAAAACAGCTACTGCATTGTGGTACACAAGTAAATCTCACTAAGTAGCAGCAACTGTTTGTTATTATTCTGATTAGAATTGTAAGCAGAAAAGATTACTTTAGTATATACTGAAAATGTTCCTGTGGAACTTCCTCTAGTACTTTGAGTATTTTTCAATGTGAATGATATGCTACTGATAACTGCCTGTTTGAGGTTTGCTTCTTTCTTTATTACATAATCAAATAATAGATGGCAGTAGTAAGTTCCCTGTCATTACAGAGGTGGTTTGATGACCAGTCATCATGTTTGAGAGATTCAGGCATTGATTTCCAGGTCAAGAATGATCAAAACAACTTCATGAACATCTTGGAGTATGAGCAGTGCAGAGCTTCAGCTTGCCAGTGCATTGTTCAAAAGAAGCAGAATATAAAAGGCCTTTAACTCCCTATACATAGCTATTGCATATTTCAAAATTCTTCTAGCAATAAACAGTTATGACTAATTCCTACTGTTCTTTTCATAGGATCTAGAGCTAGTCTTTCATCAAGGCGATGTTAAATTTTAAGCAAAACAAATCTTAGGAAAAAAGAATGGAGAGTGAAATAAACTTCTCTGTTTAATGACCCTGGCCATCTAGTAAAAAGACATGAATTGAATGTGGCCAATTTGTTGTTGGTCAGTATTTTTTCCAAAGGAATCGTATCTTATTCTAATTTGCTTTATGGATATAACTATAACTCTAGTTCATGAAAGATTTAAATCTTAAAGGAAACATGCCAAATATACTGAAATTTAATCATAGTACAATCCCAATTTGACTTTCTTATCTATTCAAAGAACATTGGATGTGGTATTCTGAGGCCTACTCTTTAAAATAAATAAATAAATAAATAAAAATAAATAAAAAAAATAAAAAAGGAGGGGGGAGTGATGTTTAGCTTGGCTGGTGTGGCTCAGTGCTTAAGTGTCAACCCATGAATGAGAAGGTTGTGGTCAGGGCACATGCCGGGTTGCAGGCTCAATTCCTAGTAGGGCGCCTGCAGGAGGCAGAGCCAATCAATGATTCTCTTTCATCTGAAAACAAAACAAAAAATATTTTTTTAAATGGGGTTTAGGGTTGTAACTTACCTTCAGGTAAAAAATCTATTCATTTACATTATCATGAAAACATTGCTTCTGGCAAGAAATAATTCATGCCAGCTTACTCAATGTATATTACTGAGATGTAGAGCATGGCTCTGGTACGTGAGCATGTCTTGCTGTAGTTTTTCTTTCAAACAGAAGTGTGCTGGTAAGATATTTATCACCAGTGATTTTCTTAGTGCTCTAAGAGATAGTTATGGTAGGTAAGAAAATTCACAAAGTTCATGTCATAAGTTTACCCTGGAAAAATGGCAAGTTCAAAACCAGTATGATAACAATAAATTAATTCACAAGACTCTAATCAGGTGTCAACTCTATTGAATTTTTGGTTTTTCTTGTTATTGCATTATGACAGATAGGAAGAATTGAGAATTGGAGCTGATTCCTTTAAAAAGTTACTGTCACTAAATCTGATGAAAGATTAGTCATACTTTTTACTCAACTTATGATTGACATTATGTACCATGGCATATTGTAAAATACTTTTACCTTGACTCTAAAGAATGATTTTTCAAATATACTTAAATAAATAAGCAGGGCAAAAATATTACTCTGTTTACATTCTCGGCAAATATAAATAATTCAAAGATACTATTCAAGGTAATTCTGGAAGTGAGTGGGGTTTCTTTGATTTTACGTATTTTATCCAAAAGAAAGTTAAAAACAGCACACCATCTATTGGCAGGTCTGAATTTACTTTGCTCAAGTCACTCAGAGGTTGTCTAAATTGTCAATTTTAAGAAAACCTCTGTTGAGTTATTCATGCTTACTGGAAGGAATTGAATAATACAGAAAATAATTATAAACTCAGATTCTGCCTGGAAAGTTTTTTCTTTGATAATAATAACTGATAATTCTTTAATGCTACTACTATAGACCTTTTCAAGTCTATAAAAATGTGTTTATGTATATGTATAAATATTCCTTTTACAGAAATGCAATGCATGTATGTGATACTTTGCAAATTGCATTTTTTTTGCTTTGTAAAAGAGTACAACTTTCTAGATTCCTGTTTATTATTTAACTGTTGCATAATATTCCATTGGTTGCCTCAGAATTCATTTGATTAATCTATATTTTCTATAGACATGAAGATTGTTATAAATTTTTTACTATTTCTTTTTTTAAATATTTTTTATTGATTTTAGAGAGGAAGAGAGAGGAAGAGAGAGATAGACACATCAATGATGAGAGAAAATCATTGATTGGCTGCCTCCTTACTGGGGATCAATCCCATAGCCAGGGCATGTGCCCTGACCTGGAATCAAACCTTGACCTCCTGGTTCATAGGTTGATGCTCAACCCCAGAGCCATACCAGTCAGGCTATTTTGTGTCAGGCTTATGCTGGAAAATAAAATTTGAGCAGAATAAAATTTCAATTTATGGACAAGTGTTAAGGCACAGGAGTTTCTAGGTATTCTCCATGGAAAAGGAAATGGCCAGACATTGAATGGGCTTGATGACCCTGTCTTGACTTTATAAAATGTCATGGATGCTTATTTCACATCTGCCCCTTTCCCCCACAAGTGGCAAACTCTGGGAACTGAGTGACTCGACAATCATTCCTGGGCCTTGTGCTCCTGCCTACCTCCTCTATAGAGCCCAGGAAAGCCGAATGCCTACTTCACAGCCTCCCATGCAGCTGAGGATGTTCATGGACATAGCTACCCTTTTTTGATTACGAGGCAAAGACCTTAATGGCCAAAGAGATGGTGGCCTAGTCATCAGCAATACCAGCAGCCACTTGGTTCTGGGCTTCTCAGTGTGTATGAAGCACAAACCCCTTATTCAAGCCACTGTGGGTCAAGCATTCTGTCTCCAAGCTGCAGGTTTAAGAAAATGAAAATGGAACTTTTGTTATGTAAGTAATTGGAATTCTTTTTCTGCTGTGCTTGGTTAGAATTCCTCGGGTGATGGGGTGAAGTACCAATTCTGTAAGGCTGCTGTTGTCTGGGAAGATTTCACACAAATCATAAAGCAGACAGAGAACACAGTATCCCAGTTTTAACAGGCAGCAGGAGATGGAACACAGTGTGGAGGGCACTGGCGCTAGTTAAGAACACAGATAGGTATATTCAATGACAGGAAAAAATACACGGCTCTGTGGGGAGAGCTTTGGACAATGGTTTTCAGTGGTTCCCAATCAGATACAATTCTATTGCCTTCCAGGGACAACTTGCAGTTTTAAATCTCCCCATGAAGGTCCCACCCCAGGTTTTATAGGGTTGTTCACAAAGCCTTCTGGGTCAATGTTGCAATAACCATAAACTGATGGCCAAGAAGGTGCTTGGTCAATTTCCTTGGAAAAATCCAATTATCAGCGGGAGCAGAAACACTAAGGGAGAGAAGAATTGGACAAAGATGAGTGGAAATGGAACATTAAGTTTTAAGGGTGTTTGTCAGTTGGCTGGGGGGCCTCCTAAGGAGTAAGTGGGATATGAGGGAAGGCACAGTTAATAATAATAATTTAAAAAAACTTTCTGCACCAGAAAATATCCTGACAGGAGGTATTCCTCACTTTTCTGAGGATAATTGAGGTAATCAGCGCCTATAAACAACACTGCTTCCAGAAATGGCCTTCGGGGTGCTGAGGACAAATGGCTCATCAGCCACAAGCAAGGAGAAGGGACGGGGGGCTCATCAAAGGAGGGAAAGGACGGAAACTGGGTCTCTTTAGCCTATAAGCTGTTGAATGTTTGAGGTGTCTGAAAATGAGAAAGCCACCCACCCCCACTGTGAGTGGCTGGCAGGAGGGACTTGTCATGTGTGATTGGCATAACCAACTTACATCAGGCTCTTTCAATGTTCCTATCATGTCAGACACTAATTCTCCCCCCGACTTGAAGGCTTGTGAGGCTGCAGAGAAAAGGCTTGTGTTGCTGATGCAAAATACAAAAGCTGCCACTCACATCCAGTTATGATCAGGGCTTTGTCTTATGGATGCTTCCTTTAGTGCTCACCTGGCATTCGGAGCAGTGATGTGACAGAGAAACTTAACAAGCCCATGATTAGTGTTTCTGTATTAGTATTTCCATGACATGCTGCAGCCAAAAGGGACCCCTTCACAGCCCTGGGAGAGTTGGGAATAAGGAAGATAAAAGGCAGATCCATGTTTATACCATGACTAACTACTTCATGTACCAATAAACCTTGTGGCCCTGGCATGCTGTTTGAATTCAGTCTCCTCAATTGTCAAACAAGGGGATGTGTTTATGCTTTAAGGGAGTGTTGAGAAGATTGAGTTCATATAAATAATGTACTTACTGAAGTGACTGGTACAGAAAACCAAATGTGGTTGTTTATTATCATCATCATCATCATCATCATCACTATCACACAATATTTTTTATTTTGTTCTCCAGAGCCAGAATATACTTTTCCAAGCACTTCATCTCATCTTCATGCATATGCAGGTGTGGCAAAAATAGGTTTACAATTGTGAGTATGCTAAACACAGAGCTTATTCTTGTATTATCATTTATTAATTATTGTTTTATTTTCTATGCGGTCAACTGTAAACTAATTTTGCCCCACCCCATATTAATTTACTTGATTAAAATTTATGAATCACCTATGATGTTTTGAGGACACAAAGATGCCTGAAATGTGGTCTCATTGGCAAAAGGTTTGCAGACCATCTGGGGAAGTCAGACACTTGCTTATCTTCCAGTATCTTGTACTCCTCCCCTCAGTCCATTCTCCACTGCAACGAGTGTGGCCTTTCTGAAATGCATACTAGTATTTGGTCTTGCCCCTTCCCTGCTGAAAATTCAGTGCCTCCATGAAACCCAGGTTTCTTTACATTGACAAACTTTCTGTAAGGGGCAGATAGTAAATATGCTTGGCTTTGTGTAGCATGAAAGCAGCCATAGATAATGGGATGTGGCTGGATATGGCACAGAGGCCATAGTTTAAACCATACCTGATGGATCCCTGCCTGCATCTTGAACAATCACTTCCTTCTTTCTATCTTACAGATGTCCGCTTCAGTGATCCTAAATGCATAGACCAAATGTGCCTTACTTGTTTACTTGAGTATAACTTGACTTGCTACTCTCGCTGCTTAGAATACTCTTCTTCTCCCTCTTACCTGGATAGAACCAACATACTTTCCTGGTTTCTGCTTAGCTATGCACTTCTCCAGACAGCTATTCTTCATGTCTCCTCTAATCCTCTGCAAATATGTACCATGTTTTTCTCTAACATGCTACAATCACTGCCTGCTCATTCCCTTGTCCATATTCCCAAATAGACAGCAAGTTCCTTGGAGGTGTGGGGAGGATGTATTTACTTAGTCAACAAGTATTTAGGGAATACCTACCACATACCGAGCACTGTGCATAACGACAGAGTCAGCAAGAAACAAAGACAAGAGTATTACCTTTTTTCAGTGAAGTGGTCAAACAAAACAAACAGGAAAAGAAATAATACCAAACAAATAGAGATATTAGGAAGTGTTCTCATGTTAAAAAAAAAAATTAAAGAAGAAAAGAAAAAGAAAAAGAAAAAGAAAATAATGGGACCAGAGTAGGGGTGGGTTGGAGTCAGAGGATCCACTCCAGAGAGTGTAGTCAAAGAAGACTTCCTATTTACAAGGAGAGCGCTTATTTAGAAAGAGCTGAGAGTCTGCTACTGGTTAAGTTAGATGCTGAGAGAGGTGAGATAAGTAGATAGATACTGCTCCCTTTATAAATATATCTTAAAGCTATTGAAATGCCTGCAAAGTAACAGGAACTCGGTCTATGTTCAATGACTGTCTCAGATGGATTTTCCAAAAGCAGATCCTGAGATGTGAGCTTTGTCTCAAAAGCTATATTGGACAGGCGATGCCAGGAAGCATGACTCTGAGTGGAGAAACGGGACAGAGAAAGAAGGAAAGCCAAACAAGGGCATGTAAATGAGCGGATGTTGCTGCAGGCAACTGTTGCTCAACCTCGGGGGAATCCTATGAGAAACTATTGAACACACCTGAAAATTTTCCCATAGAGGTGCAAGGGCACTGGAGTTTTATCCACCAGTTTTCTTGACACATTAGTTGGAAGCTGCCATGGACTTAACTCCCAGGAACTTCCCTGATGCCTCAGTCACAGGCTGAGCACATTCCTGCTCACTGAGAAAGTTCTCAGTAGAGAGACTCCAGTGTTTGAAGGGAAACTCTTTGATGTGTGCAAGGACTGCCCCCCTAAGGCTGCAGGTGGCCTCTAAGGTGTTTAGGGGAAACATCAACAACCTCTGCCATAATAAAGAGGTGAATGAGGGATTCAATGGGTATAGGGGTCAAGAATGAATAATTGTACCTCAATAAAATCAGCCCAAGGGGAATAACCTATATAATAAAGAGATAATATGCAAATTGACTCTCACAAGATGGCTGCCTACGACCAGGCCAGCAGGGGGGTTGTGAGAGACGACCAAATGACTGAACAAGCAGGAAGCATGGGCAACCAGGCCAGCAACGGGGCGGGGAGTGGGGGGAGGCAGTTAGTGTTGACCAGGCCAGCAGGGGGGGGGGGGAGTTAGGGGCGATCAGACTGGCACACAGAGGCAGTGAAAGGTAATCAGGCTAGCAGGGGGTGAGGGACAGTTAGAGGCGACCAGGCAGGCAGGCAGGTGAGCAATTAGGAGCCATCAGTTCAGGATTGTGAGAGGGATGTCCAACTGCTGATTTAGGATCAGGCCTAAACCAGCAGTCAGACATCCCCCAAGAGGTCCCAGATTGGAAAGGGTGCAGGCTGGGCTGAGGGGACCCTCCCTTCCCCCACGCACGAATTTCATGCATTGAGCTTCTAGTATGACATAATAGGAGTGACTCAATGAAACAGCCACAGAGGAGATTCAGGGAAAGTCCCCTGGTGGCAGTAGTGTTTTGTAACCCAGTAGTGTGTTCTGCATTCCTCTTGCAGAACCAAATAGCTACCTCTTCTCTGTCCCATTGAGGTACAATTATTCATTCTTTGATTCCTTTACCCAGTGGATTGTGCAACTCTCTTCCCAATCAAGGTTCAGAAGTATTATGTTGGAATTGGCCATGATGGGTATATTTACACCATGGCAATTGGTAAATGCTATAAATAAAAGCTTTGCTCTCTGAATATCTGATTGCTAGCATACACTACTTGGTGGTAATATGACTACTTAGTCCCAATCTCCCAACACCTTTTATAACCAAACTCCTTACTCCCACTTACTTCTTCTAAGACACCTCTCATGCCTGAGGTGGTATATCAGGCCTTGGAAGATGTCCCCTCCTTGACATCACTGCAGACCACAGATTCCTAGGAGAGCCATTAATCAGCTTGATTGCCTGTCCTCCTCCAACCAGTTGCTTTCAGCTATGCCTTGCAAATTAACCAGAAGTAGTAACAGCAGCTTTCATTGATTTTCCTTATGTGGGTCAATCAGTTCCGAGGAGGGAGCTGCTTGCCCTCTTTCCTGGGGAAAAAATCTTTAGTTTCATTAACTGTGCAAAGATATTCCTGCTGTGGGCAATTTTGACTTGTGGATACTTATTAAGCTGGAAAATGCAAGGCAATCTTTCTGTTCTTATCTACCTGAGTATATTTCTAATCAGGCTACAAACAAGGAGAGTCTTCACCAGCCAATTCTGTCCATTAAGAGAATAATACATATTTTCCGGCATATAAGACGACCCCCTAATTTTACAGTTAAAACATAGGTTTAGGCCTATATTCGCTGTATAAGACTACCCCCCACTTCAAAGAAAAGACTTACTTTGCCATCAAGATCTGCAGGTAATTTGGTCTTTTGCCCCCGATTTTCGGTTGACTTTTTTTTGTTTCAAAAGTCGTCTTATACTCTGGAAAATACGGTAGTTTGTTGTTAGGAACTGAGCCATACATCATTCAAGACAGTAGTAAAATGAGAGTTTATTGTGGGAGATTTATTTTGTTCTCCTGAGCTGAAGGGAAGTGAGTGACTGGGCCAGTGGCTATGGTATTGATACCTTGGAATGTGCTAGAGGTGAGAACTCTGCTTTGTCCGAAGGGAATTGAGAGTTTTAGGAAAAATGGGAATGCAGAGGTTTTCAATTTCACCGGGTAAGGCAAATGAACTTTTGCCCCTAGGTTGTGCCTTCAAAATCTAGCAAGTTGAGCGAGGACACTGCATTGCCAGAAAGAAGGCAGGGTTGGCTGAGGACAAGTACAGGGAGCCCAGAATTTAGAGAGTATGACACCTGTGCACAAACGAACACCATGTTTTTTCAGGTCTCATTGGGGCGTTTAGAGAGTCAGCCTCAAACAGAATCCTCTCCCCCGACACACTCGGTCCCCTCAGGTGCCTGTCCATCTGGCCTCCCAGGACCCTCACCCATTCCTCACTGCATCCTGGCTGCACAACGGTGGTGTTCCCATCCCTCCCATCTCCCAGAGAGGGACACTGTCTGTCATTGGAAAGCATTCTTTTCGCAGAACCGAACACCTGAGGACACGCAAACCTTGTAACAATCTCTCAGAACAATTGTCAAGCTAAGGAAGGTTCCCTTTGTAACATATTCCAAGGTTTTCCTTCTAAAATCCTCCACCCGTCAAGGGTAAAAAGAGGAGGTAAAGAAGGGAGGGAAGGAGAGAGGGAGGGAGGGAGGGAAGGAGGGAAAGGAAAGAGAGAAAGAAGGCCAAGCAGCCACTCTGCATGGCTGGTGAGCTCCCAGGGAGGTGCTTGGGAGACACGCAGAAGTGTGGAGAGCCTCAGGCCACATGGTGTGCTTTGGACAGAGAAACCTGCACCATTTGACCTGCCTTCTGCCCACATGGCCAACAAGTATTCTTTCTGTTGCTTTAGAGCAGATTAGAAGAATGCTAACACGGGGAATCTGGAGACCAGGATTTTAGTTCCAACTGTGCTCCACTTAAGTCAGGGCAAATGAACGTTCCTCTCTAGTTCTGAGCCTCTTCAACAGTGTAGGAGTTTTAACATGTATGGAAGGCCACTAGCCTGCTGCTTTACATGTGTTCTCCCAGCTGATGGACATACAGGCATGCAACATAAATACTGTTATTCTCAACTTCTTGGGCTTCTCCTCCCCAGGTTTCACTCACGCTCTTCCCTCTGTTCAGAGCACTTTTCTTCACCCAGCCCCTTTCCCCAAAGCTTCCTCCCCTTCAGCCTCAAGTTTAATTTAAATACATCTGCAGGTGTAACTTCCTGTTAAATGAGCTTCCCCTCAAATGTGTAGCACAGTTTGTAATTACTTCATTTGTGTGCTCTTTTTGGTTCTGTCTCCTGCACCCAGCATTAAGCTCCATAGTGGACAGGGACCTTCTTGTCTTTTCTCTACCTTTGTATGCTTCTGTTTCCGATCAGCTGGCACCTAGTATGTCCACCATTAGACATTTGCTGAATAACCCTACTGAAGGGTGCATGCTAGAGGCAATGGATGAATGTTTCTCTCACATGGATGTTTCTCTCTCTCTCTCAAAAAAAAAAAACAACAACAAAACAACACATAAAAACAAGCAAACAAATCAAAACCCAAGTGCTGAATGAAGCAGTGAGTGTGACCTGGGACCTGACTTGGCAGATGTGAGAGGTGAGGGTGCAGAAGTGAACTCACTCAGGGAAGACAGCCAGGAATTGGACCCGAGCTCTGGTCTGCCTGATGCCAGGACTTCTTGTGTCACCACCTAGGGTGGGTGGCTGGGCCGGGAAATTGGTGGGAGGATTTCCAAAGGTCCATTCCACTCTAGGTTTCCAATCAACACCAAGAGGATGTTGACCCCAAAGAATTTGCAGTTCCCTCTCTTCACTGTGTTTTAATGTATTCTAGTTAGCAGACCATGCTTGGCTGATATACTCTGAAGGAGTTGATTTCACATTCCCAAGTACAGAATCAACCATCCTTGTAATATGTTCCTCACTCAGCAGGACCCAACTCTGCCGTGTTCTACAGATATTATCTGTTTAATCCTCGCCTCATGATATTATTGAATTTGGTATTGGTCACACAGTATGGTTTCTCTTTAATCAGTGAGGACTGTGGGGAGAGGAGAAAGTTAACCAGAAATCCCATGGGCATCATATTTAACTCCCGTATGTCTTGTTCTCAGAACTCAGTAGAAGTTAAAAATAAAACCACAGTTATGTGTGTGGATTCAACAGTCTGATGCCTGCCTTCTATGCATTTAACATTTTGAACTAATTAAATACATAATTATCATTCTATCTTCAGTTCATTACATGGTGGTATTAATAATATCTTACTATATATAAAGCACTTTAACATAAGACAGAATGCGAAGGACAATTTCTTGGTAGCCATTAAGTGCTGAAATTACCAGGACTTGTCTTTCTACCCTCTACTCTAAAATCACTACACTTCAGTATTTCAAGGAATTTTTAAAAACATGAAACTACTGAAAGACATTATATGCCGAAATCGGTTTGGCTCAGCGGATAGAACGTCGGTCTGCAGACTGAAAGGTCCCAGGTTCAAAACCTTGGTTGCAGACACATCCCCAGTAGGGGGTGTGCAAGGGGCAGCTGATCGATGATTCTCTCTCATCGATGTTTCTAACTCTCTTTTTCTCTTCCTCTCTGTAAATAAATCAATAAAATATATATATATATATATTTATTTATTTATTTTTTTAAGTATGACATTACACTATTTATTGGGCCACATCTTAATAGAGAAATATAATACTAATCATACATACAACCCTTACACATGTTAAATTCCACATGAATCTCTGCATAGACTGAGAGGGAGCTGCCTGTGAGTACCTACTCCACCTCATTTCAGTCTCTCCTTGGTTCAAGGAAACAGAGGGTTTCCCTGTTTTGAGGTGAAGAAGCTTGGACAGGGAGCGCTTTCTCCACAGCCACACTGCACGGCTTGGGTTCCCCCACTCCATTCCCACCTCTGGAAAGACACGCCAGAGGTGCCATCCTGACATGGCACCGAGGGCAGAGATACCCAGTATTATCTGGTGAAGTCTAGGATTAAGCATTGAACAATTAAACTCCCTTCCTCTTTATTCCTACCAACACAAAGAGCTGCCAGAGGAGCACTTGGTCAGAAGAAGTAAGCACATGCATGCCACAAGATATCAGGGTCCCTGTGGCCCTAATATTCACTGGCTTAGTCCCCAGGGTGCAGAGTGGATTGCAGTAGCTTCTGAATACCTCCCAAGTCCACCAGTGAGTCAAACTAGGAAGAAAAGCAGTAAAAGCAAAAATGATCAGTTTTTCTTTTAAAAAATATATATTTTATTATTTTATTTTTTTTCAGAGAGAAAGGAAGAGGTATAGAGAGCTGGAAACATCAGCGAGAGAGAAACATCTATCAGCTGCCTCCTGCACAACCCCCACTGGGGATGTGCCCACAACCAAGGTACATGCCCTTGACCGAAATTGAACCTGGGACCCATCAGTCCGCAGGCCGACGCTCCATCCACTGAGCCAAGCCAGTCAGGGCTGATCAGTTTTTCTTGGCACGCTTAGGTCTTGCTTCACTGTGGCTGGTGGTCGTATAAATTGGCTAAGGATGAGACTCCCACACTTGAGAGTTGAGGCAAAAAAAAAATTTTTTTTGGTCTCAGTTCAAATCATAATGACTTGGAAGCCCCCACAAGGTTTGTGTACTTCTCAAGGGGTCCACGTGGATTATCGGTGCTCATCACCTCATGCTCAGCTCTGTGAGTGTGTCCTCACCACACATGAAGACGGGGTATCTCACTTAAACCTGAGGCACACGCAGGAGTGGAGTGCAAGCCGAAATGGAGTGGGCAGATGCAATGGAAGAACTAATGCATTTGTTAGAGGAAACACCTAAGGAGGCTGCAAGTCTTACTTTCTTGGCTCTCAAAGCTTTTGGTGGTATATTTGAAAAATCTATATTTAGATCTATGTATAAACCTCATCCTGAGCATCTGAACAGTCTCCAAACTCAATATTTTTCACTTAATACTTTTACTAGCCTTTCTTTTTCTTCATACTTTCTAGCAGTGATACGAAATGTCTGCATGGAAGGGTATAATGAAAAGAAAAAAAAAAAAAAACACCCCACAATAACACATCTCTAAAAGGCTTTATATTAAAGATGTGAAGAGAAAGAGGGATTAAAAAATATTTTTCTATTTAAAAATCAGTAAACAAAAACATATCAACAGTAAATACAGACCAAGTTATTTCTGGTGTTGGTGCTTTTAAGGATTAAAACAAATGATGATGTAAGTCATGTAAGCTGCAGTTATAAATACATTATGGTAATTGCTCTTAAATGCATATACTGAGTTTGTTTTCTGAACAACTGGAAAAGATCCATTCTTATTATAAACTAGAGGCCCAGTGCATAAGATTTGTGCACTCAGGGTGTCCCTCAGCTAGGCCTGCACCCTCTTGTAGTCCAGGAGTCCACGAGGGACGTCCATCTGATGGCTTAGGCCCTCTCTGGAGAGCCTTAGCTCTGCTGTGGAGGTGGGAGAGGCTCCTGGCACCGCTGCTATGTTTGCCAGCTGTGAGCCCGGCTCAGGGTTTCTGACTGAGCTGTGCTTTCCCATGAGAATGCACTGACCACCAGGGGCCACCTCCTGCATTGAGCATCCCCCCCCCCCCCCATGGTCAGTGTAGATCGACCAGTTGTTCTGCTGTTTGGTCAATTTGCATATTAATCTTTTTATTATATAGGATTAGAAGCCCAGTGCACAAAATTCGTACATGGGTAGGGGCCCTAGGCATGGCCAGTGATCTTTGGGGCAATCGGGGGCCCCCATTGACACCCACCTTGGCTGGCCTAGAACTGACTGCTCACCAGCACCGCCCTCGACTGCTGCCAGTCACCTCCCTCTGTGGTTTGATGGTGGGGTGATCAAGGGGCCCCCACTGGCACCTGCCTTGGCTGGCGTGGGGCCTGCAAGCTGGAGGCAGCTCCTGCATTGAGCGTCTTCCCCCTGGTGGTCAGTGCATGACATAGCAACCAGTCATTCTGCCAGAGGTTCCACTGTTCGGTTGATTTGCATATTAGGCTTTTATTATCTAGGATTATGAGTTATTATCAAAATAATGAAAAGCTTTGTTTTCACATGCTTTATCTTGATTAAAACTATCATAATAAAAAATTTGCTCATGTCTTTTTATTATTTTTTCCCCAAAAGATAAACATGTTTATTGTAGAAAAATACAGATAAACAAAAAGAAGAAAGCCAAGGGACACCCCAAATTCTTCCCACTTGGAGGCATCCATCATTAACCCCGTGGTGTGCAAAGCTTTCCATACTCTTTGGTGTGAAATGACATCTCCACCTTCTGAGGCCTAGCAGCCTTTACACATCAAACACACATTTTTGTCCTCGAGTTCAGTTTATCTCCAGGTGAAGTGGCTCCAGCTTGCCAGACTGTTTCTGCAGATGCCACCTCCCTGTTCTCCACCATCATTGTCTTCATCTTCCAGCCTGAACCAAACGTTAGCAGAACCATAGCCTTTCTCAACCCACCATGAAGCTCCTGTTGGTATTTCTCATTGGATCAGCATCACTCTCATAGGGTTTATTTTGTTCTTCACAGCTTTTTGCAATCTTTGCATTTGCAACATGCGGTGGCTATTCTGGAGGCCTGCGGCTGAGTGTAGACTGTGTCAACAAGACGGACAGTGACCTCAGCATTGACATAGCGTTTGCCTACCCGTTCAGGTAAGGCATGGTGGCGGGTGCCCGCTGGCCATGCAGAGAGGGCACTCTCTTCCTTTCATCGTTTCTCAAAAAGTAATGCAATCTTCCAGGGACTTCTGGGTAAACAGAAAGAATTCTGCCTGAGCCCATAAAGTACTCAAGCAATTAAATGCCCACCTACTATCCCTCCTCACCATCCTGACCTCTACCCCTCCCCACCACCTCTCACCCTGACCTGTGTGAGCTGTACCTTCATACCAGAACTGATTCTCCTCCAAAAAACTGCTACAAGTAGTCCAGTATTTGGGACTGTCTACATGGAGACCTCAGTTATACAATCCTTTCTCCCACCCATAGCCCAATCTTAAGGCCTCCCAAGTTCTAAACAGGATTAATGCCATTTCTAACTTCATATTGACTATGCGATATTGGCTGATAATATATAGAATAAGATTAATATCTAATATTATTTCCACCTGTCAGTCACTTTACTTGCTGTTTGCTTGTTAAGTTTATTTGGTCATCACAATGACCTTTGAGAGAAGCAAAATTACCATCACCATTTAAAATGAGGATGCCCTAACTGGTTTGGCTCAGTAGATAGAGCATCGGCTGCAGACTGAAAGGTCCCAGGTTCGATTCTAGTCAAGGGCATTTACCTTGGTTTCGGGCACATTTCCAGTAGGAGGTGTGCAGGAGGCAAGCTGATCAATGTTTCTCTCCCATCGATGTTTCTAACTCTCTATCCCTCTCCCTTCCTCTCTGTAAAATAATCAATAAAATATATTTAAAATAAAAAATAAAATAAAATGAGGAAACCGAGGCACAGATATGGCAGCGTCAGGGTTTGAGCCCACCTGGGTTGAGACCAGAGCTCATGTATCTATTGCTATACTTAGCTTGAGATAATTTCTTCAATTAATTCTGTTTGAAGTTAATGCCTTATTCACAAAATATCTGCCAGGGCTTGTCTTGAATCAAACATGTTGTGATTCCAATCGAGATCCAATGGGGATTAATTAAATTTAATTTTGAAATAATTTACTCACAGATTTTTGGCACCAGATAGTATGATGTTTTTAAAACAACTCTCAACACAATGTCTGCATCTTATTAATGCAATCTCTTGCTTACTTCAATTTAACAAACATGTATGTAGTAACCACATTGAGCCCGACACGACACTGGCCCTGGAATTGCAGAGAAGGGTAAAGATTGAACTATAGCACTTTTCTTATTCGGGCTAGTGCAGCACTTTCCCAAGTCTCTTCATGGAGCCTGGATACTTCATGTTTCTAAGGAAGGAATAAAAGAAGGAGGATGACTAAGTGGGAGGGAAGGAGAATTTAAAAATTATATAGTCAAATAAGTTTAAGAGTTTAAGAAGACTTCTTAGCACTTTGCCCTTCTAATGCACACTTTGAGTCACAGAGAGAAGCACAGTGCTTCCCAAATGTGTCTGACCCACAGAAAACCTTTCTAATTGAGCATCTCAGGAGATTTGTATCTCATGAACACATCTTAATATAGGGACTTTTCCTAATCCCAAACAAAAGTGCCTTAGTTCATAGGCAACAAACCACAGGAAAGTGGCATTTATACCAAACAGTTTGTACTTAATAGTTTTTAAATGTAAAGCTGATAAAAATTGAAAACATCTCTACTCAAGTAGATGCTCTCCTAACATAAGAGAATCCAAAATTAATTAATTAAGCAAATTAAAATAAATTAAGCAAATATTAAGCAGAGAACCCCTGGTAATATGGTAAGAAGAGCTTCCTGCACTGCTAGAAGGCGGAATAGGAGTGCTTGACACTGGAGTCCTTCACGAACTCCTTGACTTAAGTGGAGAATGGCCAAGTCAATGCAAGCTCACTGGTCTGCATGCGGAATCTGGCATAGGAGAGAAGAGTCACCAATGGCTGGGCTGCTGCTTAGTAACATTCGTCATGAAGGTGTGAGGTCTGCATGGCCTTCTACATTGATTTTCCACCAAGAGATGCGAAAGTCAAACCCTTAAGATATAAAGAGCAGCAGGTCACTAACCATGGAGCACAGGCCTCTCTGTCTGTCTCTCAGACTGGAAGAGACTATAATCAAAAGACCTGTCAAGGCAGGAGGCCAGTGCCTGGGTTGGGGTGGAGAGAGGCAGGGTGATATTTAATTTCATGCAACCCCTGGCTAACTGTACCATTTGAAAAGACCCTTGAAGGTAACACTTTCCAGCACTGAGCTTCTTCATTTTCTTCCCAGGACAAATTACAATTAAAGGCAACTGAAGAAATTGTATGAAAATGTTTATTGCCATCTGTAAGTGTAGTGGCCCACTCATTTGAAAGAATTTTACTTGGGTTCTGAAACAAAGATGATCAACCATTTTTTGTGTGTGTGTTTTTTCCAGTATCAGAACTTTTCTTCCAAACATTACCTTGCTCAGAAGCTTTGCATAGAGAACAGAAATGAGTTATTGAGAAAGTTGAAGAAGGGGAAGAAAGGGGCTTGAAGCACTCAGCTATTCTTTCTCAGCCCTCTTCCTGCCACACACAGAGCATGCTCCCCCGTACACTCCCTCACCCTGCACCCATCCCTGCCCTGCTGTGCTATTCCTATGAAATCTCCTCAGAACCCTAGGTCTCCTAGAAGTCATTTAAGCCACTGTTCTAAAAAGCAAGAAAATTGTTGCCACTGTGCTTACCACAACTGCATAGCATTTACTGCCTACCATTCAGGAACCGACTCAGCCCACAAAGGGCCTTGCAGTTTTATCCAGTTAATGCTCATCTAGGAAATACACATACCGGTCCAAAGAGGCTAGGTTTCACTAGAAATGCAATTTTGCTTATACATTTGGACATTTTAAAATGTTGTGCCATTACCTTTTTGGAAAAGATCTGAGTAGTAAGCAAAGGCATCTGGAATTTATGAAGATTATTTTGAAATCCTTTGTTTCAGAAGAAGTTGGGTTAGCAAGATAGTAGTGAGGCAAATCATAAAAAAGTTTATTTTCTCCTCAAACTTCATAAGCCATTGTCAATGATTTGATCATCATCTTGAAATAAAATAAGAGCATTCAGCTGCTTCAAACTATTCAGTTTATTGCAAACATAAGGAACACAATGAATTCTAATGCCAAGCCATTGGAACAAAAACAATTACAGTAGTTCTCCCTTATCCTCAGGGGATACATTCCAAGACACCGGTGGATGCATGAAACTTCAGAGAATACCGAGCCCTATAAATACTATGTTTTTCCTATACATAAATACCTACGATAAGATTCAATTGAGGCCCAGTAAGAGATTAACAACTATAAAACGGAATGATTATAATAATGTGGTGTGATAAAAGTTGCATGAGTCGCACTGTACTCCCTCTTCTTGTGAGAATGTGAGATGATACAATGCCCATGTGATGAGATGAACTGAGGTGAATGTGGCTTTATTGAGTAAGGTAAGGCTGGCCTGCATACAGCCACTGCCATATTGCTGCAGTCAATCTAATAACCGAGTCGGCTACTAGGCAGCTGGGAGCATCTACAGTGTGGAAATTCACATCCTATGCAGGATGGAGACCAATGGCTTGAGATTGCACCCCATTACCTGGAGCAGCACGCAGCTAAGCCTATGAATTATTTATTCCTGGAATTTCTCATTTAATATTTTCCGACCTTGGTTGGCCACAGGGAACTGAAAAGTAGAAAGCAAAATTTCATATTTTGCTGAGATGGCTATAGCTTGTAAATGACAGCAAAGGAAGCTACTTAACTTTTTTTATCAGATGATTACATGTAGGATAATGTTAATTTAGTGAATGTTAGGTAATTTTTATAAATATGTGCTGCTTCCAATAAATATGCCAAACTATGTGACTCCTTCACACCACTACATGCACTCGCATCAAAAGGAATTTACATTCATTTTATTATGGGAATGAAATATTTCTCACCTGAACTTTCTTTTGATTTGTGGTTAAAATGAACAACTAACATTAGAAATCTTTTCATCTACTAAAATGTATTAATCTGATAAAAAACTTTTTGACCAAAAAGTTGTTGGATTTCTAAGTGATGAGATTCTGAGTGAATCAGATATTATTTTTACATTTGTCTATTTTTTTCTGATATTCTACAATAAGTTTTTGAGATTTTTTTCACACTGTGAAGGTACTGAGGCAACATAGGATAGCTTGAACTATAGAGACAAACTACCTCGTTATAAATCCCCACGGAGTTACTATTTACTAGTAACTGTGTTTACTATTAGTAGTTACTAGTTACTATTTACTAGGCATAGCTGTGTGATATTAAGAAAATCGCTTACCTTTTCTGTTCCTTATTTGTAAAACAGATACAATGTCACTTATTTCATAGCAGTGTTGTAGTAAATGAGCAATATATGCAAAATGCTTAACCCAAGGTATAGTATTCAATCAGTCTCTTAGTATATTATGATTGTTTTCATAATCAAGAAAAGGTAATTAAAATTAGCTAAGAGACATCATTATTCTACTTAAATAGCAGAATTACTCTGAAGACAACATAAATAATCCCTTTATTATGTGATATTTCACCTAGAATGGAAGCTTCCCAACCCTCTCTGTCCCAATATGCACATATTGAAAGGTGTGTACATATTTAATGTCTTACATTTAGTAACTTGCTCTTAGTTCTTATCTTTAAAGCTTATTTGGGTCTTTGAAGGTATTATTATCAGGCTTATTGTTAGTTTTGTTTTTGTTTTTTTCTCATCAAACTGTTGGGAGAATGGAAACTTCCCAAAGTGACAGGACTGAGGGTGCTGGGTGAGGGTGCTGGGTGAAGGTTCTGGGTGCCGTCAGCGTGATCCTGGTTGGTTGTTGGAATGAGAGGGATAGAAGAATGAAACTGTGAGTCTTGTGATTCTTGAAACAGGAAATTCGAAGGCTGAGCCTCCAGGTTGAGGGAAAGATGAGCTGGGGCTGCTTATCTGAGCACCGCTGTGCAAAGTTCTCCTTTTATAACTCCAGCCGCCTGCCCTGAGTCAGAACCCGCTCCTGTTTGGAACATGGGCACAGGTGGAGGCTGACTCCAGGCGAGCTGTGGAGTTCAGGCCATTATCTAGAAATGCTGGCTCTGTCTGGGGGAAGCATTTACACCGGTGATAATAAACAATGTTTTTATTTTACCATAAGGGCCAATTCGGGGAAAGTAAAGATGTTAAGGGCTGCAATTTTTAAAATATATTGTGTCCAGAAAATGCTTCATTTGCAATTACATTTAAGCATTCCTTTATTGCTTCTCATATCCAAAGGATTTCACTCTTTTTGGCTAAAGTTTTAGGAGCTTCATTACCACAGTATCTTGTGTCCATGTGCTTTAAAGTAAATTTTGTGTGTGCTGAGACCCGGTGATTCCATGGGGCTCAGAGTTGGGGAGGTTTGAAGGGAGGGCAGCTGAAGGGCTAATGGTGGAACTCTTGCCAAACCTCTGGCTTCAAATCCCAGTTGTGCCATCCAGCAGATGAGCAAACGATAGCCTCCCGGGCTTTAGCTCCCCTGATTATAAGAAGATAGTATCACTTTCCTCAGAGGATGGGTATGATGGTTCACATAAGTCACCTAAGTTGATTGTGTGACCCAGAGTCGGGCTCACATCAAGTGTCCATCCCTTGTATTATCCTGGTTATTGACATAGTTAATAGCACCTAGCGCAGGGAGCTGGCACCAAATGACAGCTGTGGCCAAAGGCAAGGACAGTCCTTTCTGCAGTGAAGAGAGGAGCTGTCATTTGTAGGGAATGTCTGCAGAGATCACAGACAATGGGGCAAAATGGCTGCTGGCGTGACATGGGTCCAATGAAAAAAGTAATAAATGGCAAATTATTCTACTTTCACTCCACTCTACTGTTTGCCACCCAACATGGGCGCAGGTGGCTTGGTACTGCTAGTTTGGAACTCTTTTGTTGTAGTACTTCCCAAAAAAAAGAGTGATGGTGAATTAGATAGAAGAATGTCTTGGTTTGGGTTCTCCAGGAAGCTCACCCTGATACAGACGTATAATTTTCTTGGCAAGAGATCCCTGGAAACACCAGTAAAGTGTGGGGAGTGAGACAGGGAAAGGAAGAAAGCCAGTAAAGAATGGATTAATGGGCAAGGTACCACTGTGGGCAACTGGGGAAACTGAGACTTCTCAAACCTGTGGGTAACATGCTTCACAGTAATTCTCTTAGGCAGGCGAGGAAGCTGTGGTGATTATCTACCTACTCCTGTTGGCCCCTGGTCAAAAGTTGCTTCTGACCAATGGCCAACCACGCATGTGCTTGCAGCCCAAGAAAGCCTTCGAGCAGAGATCGTGGATGCTCACCGAAGACCATCGTCGTGTACAAAAACGGTGGGTGCCAGAGAGACCCGGGTGGTCAGCTGATGGCCTCTAATACAACGGGGAGATTCTCTAATCATTTTTCCTACATCATTGAGTGACCCCACGTTATATCATGTATTTATTCTCCCTGCAGTGTACAAGGCCCCGAACTATGTAAGGTTTGATTTATATTGTTTGGTAAAGTGCGCAGGACCCTTTCCTGGTGAGATTTAAGTCATGTGGGGATGAGAGAAAGAGAGTAAAGACACACACACACACACACACACACACACAGTCGTGGTCATTTCTAAGAAGAGGGTGAGAGGGTGAGCATAGTTCAGAGATGGAAAGTGGGTGTTGCTGTGTGTTGGGGGTTAAAGGACACCTGGCTATATAAACACCCCAGCAGGGCTTCCTGAGGAGATGGCACGTAAGCCATTCAAAAGAGAAGCGGAAAGGAAGTCCCAAGCAAAGGGAGAGACCTGGACCAGTCGAGAGGACAGGAAGGGGCTAGCAGGTGAAGCCCCTTTTAGATGAGCTGCTGGGGAAAATGACATTGCAGCGCAGACCTGCAAGAAGTAAGAGCGGGAGAGCCAGAGAGTGGTGCCTGGGAGATATCAGGGCGGAATATTCCCGAGAGCAGAGAGCAGGTGCAGAGGCCCAATGTCTGAGTTTGGAGACATAAACAAGTCATATCTGTATCAGTCAGGGTCCATTCAAAAGAGAGCTCATGTTAGATGGCTCAGTTTTTTAAAGTAATACAAGGAAAGAACCAGGTAGACAGAGCTTTGATGATCGGAAAAGGGACCAAGAGGCAATCCAGAGGTTAGCACCTGTGAGGAGCCGCCCACACCCTGACGGCTAGCACAGTGGTTGGCAAGTATCAACCATGAGCCAAATTCAGCCAGCCCACTGCCTGGCTTTATAGCTCACAAGCTAAGAATCTTCAAGTGATTACATGGTAAGTACTACATAACTACCAACACAACATCCTCGGTTTTGTCTACTGGCTCATAAAGCCCTTTAAAAAATAAGTTTACTGACTACTGGGCACGAGGCATAAAAGGAGGAGGTGTCTTACTGGAAGCACAGAGGGGCCTGTGTGGAGGAGCCGGGACCACAGAGGCTCCAGGAAGAGCAGGAACCAAGGAAAAAATGCAACCGCTGCTGGAGATGCTGCCCAAAGAGCAAGAGGAAGAGGCAGAGAAACACCCTGGCCTCTCCCTTGCTCCTGCCCTCCATCTCCCACCAGAGCTCCCACCAGGCAAACCCACCTGGAAAGCAGTTGTTAAGGGAATCAGGCCCCAGAGATGCAGAGCAGAGCAGGAGAGGAGCAAAGCATGGAAGTGAGAACAGACAAGCAATGGCTAGCACCGAGTTTCTCTCAGAACCTCCGTGTTGTCTTCTACAAAATGGGGAAACTGGGTCGAAGCTTTCTTAAGAGAGAATAAAACCTCTAACCACACGAAACTAGAAGCGTGGTTGTACTTTCCCTCAGCCAGAGAGGCTAGGAGTGCCCCAGCCACTGCTACTTCAGAGAACAGAAAGAAATGTAAAAATTCAACAGAAGCACTTAATGCAGGTCTCTTTCTTTCAGCTTCACCGGGCTTGCTCTGATATGTGTTCTATTTGCATAAAAGCTGGACAGGCTTCTAACGACCAGGTTTGGGGCACGTCTTGAAGATGATTGTGTGTTATGTAACCGAGGCGGTTGTGTGTGGAGCTCTCCTGGGGAGGCGACAGGCGGCAGAGATGCAATCAGTGGATCGGAAGGAGCCTCACTGCAGGTCTCGGCCACATCTGCAGCGGTACAGAGCAGGTCTGGCCAAGTGTGGTGGGCAGCATCTCATTACCTGGGAGAGGCTCCACACCCTAGCATGCAAAATTGTATACCTTTCTGAAAGGCATAAAAATTCACTCTTCCTTACATCTGTTATCATGTCTAGAATGGGGGTGGGAGAGAGAGACTGACTGTGCGTTTCCTAGCAAAGGACAAAGGGATTTGGCTATTGGAAGCCCAGAAGGCAGCATCCCACGCACAGCTACAGGTATGTCCTATCCCTTGAAACGGTAGATGTCTGATCCCTGGTCCCATGAACCTCCTCTGTTTCCTTCTCTCCCGGAACCAGAGAAATGTTGGAACATTCTTTGTGGCCCCTGGAGCTTATCAAGCAGGCGTCAGTTGAGTAGCAGAGATCTGTGTTCCCTCTCCCCGTCCCACCATCCGTGAGAGAATGGAATCTCTCGGGGCCACAGATCAAACAAAAAGGAGGCAAGAGCTCAAGCTGGTGGCTTGCCAGGTGCTTACCAGTCAGAACTGAAAAGTAAAAACCTCAGAGCCTGGGATTCAAGAAGTGACGTCTCTAAGGCTGGGATTCACATTCCTGATTTCCCATCCAGGATCCAGCTGTGGGCACTTGGTGGCCGGCACGAGACTGTCCGTGTGCCCCTACCTGCATTTGTATCACGTAGAGAGAACGCTTGTGAAAAATCGAGATGCCAGTATCCTGCCCTAGACCTACCCCCTCAGCATTACTGCCCTGGGGCCCAGAATTGACATTTACCAAAGTCCCCCAATGATCCTTAGACACACGGAAATTGGAGAGCTGGTGACAAAAGGAGAAATAGGTATAACTTCAAGCTACAATTGCCTGTCTGATAAAAGGCAAGTGTGTGAATAACAAGTGGATGTGTTCTATTTTCTGTTATTCCCAGATTACTAGTTGGGGCATATATTACTCTTGGAAGGAAAAAAAACAAAAAAACAAAAACAAAAAAAACCTGCCAAAAAAAAGCAAATGGTAATTTAAGTTGAATAGTAATGAGAAACCTACATTAATTTTACTACCTCCCCCCACAACTCATAATATGCTTTTGAGCATGTCCCCCTCAAAAAGGTGGAAATGGTAGTGGCCTTTCCCCCCAGGCCAAGTGAAAATGAAGGTAGAAATCAGGAAGTGGGAGAAATGTGTCAATTCTTTCATCGCGCACGCGCGCGCGCGCGCATGTGTGTGTGTGTGCGTGTGTGTGTGTGTGTGTGTGTGTGTGGGTGTGTAATGATTAACAGTTATTGTTACGGTCATCATCCCCTTCTCACAACGCTGTAACAGGCAAAGCCAGACTATTTTGTTTCCCTTTATATGGAGCAGCACAGAGGCTTACACTTTACTCAAAGTCACACAGCTAGTAAATTTTAACCCAGAATCTACCCACATCAATTTTACTACCTCCCCCCACAACTCATAATATGGCTTCCATGGGTGTGTCGATGGAGTTGTTCATTCCCATCCCAAACTGTCTTCTAACAATAGTGTAAGTCATGAAGAAGATGATGATGAAGGTGGTGACAATAATCATTATCATCATCAAGTAAAAGCCACTATTTATTGATAATTTTACCATCTAAGAAGAATTGTGTACAGCATATCACACATTATTGTATCACTAGAGGCCCAGCACATAAGATCGTGTGCAGGTACGATCCCTATGCCTAGCATGCGATCAGAGCCACCTCTGGCTGCCAACAGCTGGCCTCGCCCCCCACTGCCACCCATCTGGGTTTCCAGTGTGCCATCTGGTGATGGAAGCCTGATGGGGGGAGACCAGGGGTTCAACTGGTCCACCTGCTTAAGGCCCTACCCCCGTCATAGGTTGCCCTCTGTGTGTGGTGACCAGTGACCAGCAGGATGGGGGCCTTGACCTGGCACCTCCCACAACTCCCACCAGCCACCCTGGTTCCCCATTCACCATGCAGTGATCATAGCCTGTGGGCCAGGAGGAGGGACGAGAGCCAATCGTACCACCTACTTGCCAGCCCCAACCCCTCCGCAGTAAGCCTCTGTGTGCAGGGTGACTCTCAGGGTGGAGGCCTTGGCCTGGTGCCACCTGCATTCCCCACCACTCACCCCGGTTCCCCATTCACCATCTGGCGATTGGAGCCTGCTGGTGGGGCAATGGGGTGGAGTGGAGAAGTGAGTGAGAGATGGTCAGTGCATCTCATAGTGACTGGTCAAGCGGTCGTTCTGGTCGTTCTGCCGTTATGGTCGCTGGGCTTTAATTATATAGGATAACATTCATATGAGACAACATCTCTATGAAATAGGTTCTCTGAACTCCACCTGACAGGTGACAAAACTAAGGCTCATGGAGATCCAGTGACTTGCCCAAGGTCATGCACCTGCCAAGTGGCAAGGCTGGACTTTGAATATCTGTGCTTGGCTAACACCAGTGGCAGTGAGGTCTTTGAGTTGACAAACCCCCACAATTGCAGAGACTCCTTTCATCACTCCTTGATGTTTAGCCTGCACCCCACAGACAGGCGAGCTGGGCGGGGGGGGGGGGGGGGGGGGGGGGGCGGGGAGGTGGTTAGGGAATGGTTCTCAGGGACATCGTGTTCCTTGGGACTCAGAATTGCTTTTCTAGTTGATTTCCCAAGTCCAACAATAAACGTTGAAGGAAAAGTAATCCCAGACTGCATCTGTTACGATCACCCATTTTCCTTCTTGCAGCTATTTAAAATTTGAAATAAATTACCTGTTGCTGATACAGTTTGTAGAACTCTTTACTTTTTATTTTAAAAGACTCTGTGCTAAAGCAGCAGCTGTCACTTGGAGACTGAGTGTTAAGGAGTCACCTAAATGAAAGGATTTTCAAAGAATAAAGTTCTTCCAAAGGGTTTAGTGATACTGTTGGCTCTCAGTTCCCTGGCAAGAGGGTGAATGGAGAGGGAAGCAGGAATTGGAATCAAGAGGTCTCAGACTAATCAGGAGTCTTGAACATCCTTCCTTATGATGAAAGAGCTTTAGTTAAAATGGTCGTCTGACTCTGAGATATCAGAAATCAGTGGACGGTACAAAAAACACTTTTCCTAATTGCAGAGTTGAGACTTCCCTGTACTCAATCAGCTCTTGCACTAGTTAGAAGCTAGCTGAGCATTAAGCTTAACAGCTTACATTCATGTCTTATTTTAGCGCACCCACGAAGGGTTTCATTTTCCATCATTTCTTTCACCACCTTACATCCCATCATCTAAAACAGTTACACTCCCTACAATATATTTTTATTAGAAAAAAGAACACATTTTTGTTTTTAAAATCCAATTATGCAGAAATGAATGAAATAAAATACCAGAATCCCCCATTAATGTAATTTCTCAGAGATAATCATTAAAGTTTTGAGGTCTATCATTTTAGACATTTTTTTTGCCTGTACTCATTTTTTAATTCAAACTGTTTCTGGTGTAAACATGATCTTCTAAATTCTTAATTTTACAAAAGTGTAGATATCTTTCCATGCCAGCCTTAATAGATCCACCACATTTTTGGCCTCATAGCTAGACCATAATTTATTACGTAGCAAGACTATAACTTATTGCATAGCAAAACCATAATTTACTAAGTCAATTACCTACTGGTGAAAATTTAGGCTCAGTGTTTTCACTTATAAACAATGCTACAACTAACTTAGTTTCATAATTTCATTCTAAGGTAAGTTTCTGGGGCAACAGGTATATAAGTCTTACATTTTTATAGAATTTTTCAAATTCATCCCCAGAAATCAATTATAGGCCCACCATTGATGTATAAAGATGCCTAGTTCTCCACAATCTTCCCAAAATGGAATAATATCAGTGCACTTATTTATCAGTGAGAATGAGCATATTTTATAATATAGTATTAAACATTTATTTTCCTGGCAACATTTTTTAAAAAACCGTATGCCCATTTAAAAATATATATTTGTTTTTATTGATTTCAGAGAGAAGGAGGGAGAGGTAGAAAGAGATAGAAACAACAATGATGAGAGAAAATCATCCACAGGCTGCCTCCTGCTGGACATTGAGCCCGCAACCTGGGCAAGTGTCCAGCCCGGGAATCGAATGGAGACTTCATGGTTTATAGGTTGGCATTCAACCACTGAGCAATGCCAGTTGGGTCCATTTTTCTTTAGATCTGATTCCTGGCATATGAACCTTATCACTTTCTCCCACCCCAGTTCCTTTATTAAATCAACATTATTCAATATACTCCTTTGATATTTATTAATTAATGAAACAAATATTCACTATGGTGCCAGGTACTGTGCTGGGCAATGACTGAAATTTAAAAATGAAAAAAGAATAGGTTATCTTTTCATGGAGATTAGTCTTTTAAAATAATACTAATACACACTCTGGCCAATGTGTGCAGTGGTTAAAGAATAAGCCTGCCACACTGAAGGGTCTCAAGTTTGATTCCTGGTCAAGAGCATATAACTGGGCTGCAAGTTTGATCCCTGGCGCTGGCAGGGGAATGTGTAGAAGGCAACCAATGTGCCTTTCTCACATCAATGTTTCTCTATCTATCTATCTCTCATGCTCCCTCTCTCCCCTCCATTTTCTAAAAATCAATGGGGGAAAAAATCTTCTAGCGAGGACAAAAAAAAGAGAGAGAGAGAGAGAGAGAGAGAGAGAGAGAGAGAGAGAGAGAGAGAGAGAGAGAGAGAGAAAGATAACAGCTCTAATCATCACATTCTCACAAAAAAGTCCTTCTTTTGACTCACCCATCAAAGCAAAATAAAATAATACTAAACACTGATGATATTGAGACACAGAGAGGTTATATGGCTCATGCAGGACCCACAGCAAGTCCTTGGTTATGCAGAAATTTGCACTAAATGTCCCTGAAATCCTTATCCAATAGAACCATCACACAGAATCACAATGTAGATAATTAGAATGAAGACTTATTAATCTCTACTACTGAAAAGGAGGCCTATAACAAATTGCCTAAATTAACAAATGAATGTTTACTCAGTATGATAGGACATTTGAGGAATTCATATACCAAATTAATTTACATCATGGTGCTCAATAAGCCCTCATTAAATGTTGACATTGCTCAATAGTGGTTGCAAAGAGAACTCACTTGCCAACCCCTGTTCTCTCACAGATACAAAATATTATGAAAGAGCTTGTCTTTGGGTTAATTTTTAATAATTTATTTTTATTTATCTCTATGTTTAGTTTATTCCTCACCAAAATGAGAAGGGACTGCTTCCTCCCATCTTTTTGCCACAAGTAATCACAAGCAATTTTTAAGAGTAAATACTATAGAGAATGCACAATTAAATATGATTTTTGCCATCATCTTAGACTGATGTGGCCTTTACCATTTTCAAACCTGAAATTACTACTCTGATTGCCACGGTTTCTAAGATGGAATTTAGTCTCTCCACAGAGTGAGCATTGTCTAAAGAATCATGAAGTTCAATGTTCCCTTTTTTCAGACAAAAAAAAAGGTGAAGCATAAAGACCCCATATTGGAAGAACAAGTACCATAGAAGAAAATGAACATAAATGCCTTATGTCATGCAAGACTACATGAAAACGTAAAGTGAATTACTTTCTTGCTCAGGCTCATCACTAGCACCCAGATGACTGTGTTTCTTTATTTTTAAAAATCATTTCAATTTTCAACTAAATGCCTCTAGCCAATAAACAGTGTGTATCTAGCACTTTTTATAATGCTTTCCGAAAGAGAAATATGGACAGTCTGAAAAAAAAAAAGCACAGGCAGCTGCCTTTTCTAAGTACCACTGAACATCACCAGGAGTCCTCAGAGACTTGTTGAACTTTTGACTCAACCATTTACCCATTTTACCAGTAAATGTACTGAGCATGCGACCAGAAAGCATAGGGTGCTTGCCTTCTGCTACAACTCTAGTTCCTACTCAGCATTATTTGAGTCCTTGTGGCCCCACTCATCTTAGTTAATTTAGCTACATTAGTTAGTTGGTCAACATTAGTTAGTTGACCCCATTGGTTAGTTGGTCAACAATCTATGAATGGTTGCTGGGACAAAGAAAGACTCATTCATTCATTCATTCAACATAGTTTTTTTTTAGAATGCTTGCCTTGTGCATGGGACTGTTCTTGGTGCTGGAGATCCATTGGGGGACAAGATAGATTGGTGGTAATGAGGAGAAGGAAAAAAGGAAAGAAACAAGTAAACAAGCAAAAGACCAAGATCATGTCAGAAAACAGGGGCAATAACAAAAATTAAACAATGACGTGATGGAGAATAACTGAGAAGGGGTATGTATGGAAATCCCTTGCAGGAGGGGACATTTGATCTCAGACCTGAAAGATGAACCATGCAAAGATCTGGAAAGAGATTTGTGCAGACAGAACAGCAGATGCAGAGATGGGTGGGGGAGAAAAGGGGAACAGCTATGGTAAAGAAATAGATGGAGGAACAACACAACAAGAGCACAGGATAAGGAGGAGAGTTGGATACAGGAAGGCAGGTAGGAGCCAGTATCAGTTAGGGCCTCAGGAGCTGCCTAAGACCCTTGAGTTTTATTCTAAATTCAATAGAAATTCTTTGCTTAAAAGAAGGAAAGTGACAAGGTCTGATTTACATATTTGAAGAATTATTTTAGCTGCTCTGTAAAAAAAATATTTTTTAGTGGGACAAGGAGAATGGTTAAATGACTATGAGTTAATTCAGGCAAAAGATGATGATGTCTTAAATAAGGGTTTCAGTGGTTGAGAGGGAGAAACCTGAAAAAATTTGGGATATATTTACAGGTATGGCCCATAAAATTGGCTGACAGAAAGGATTATGGAGAGAAGGTAAAGCAAATTAAGAACTGGGAGGAGTATGGTGAGAGGTTTGTGGGGCAAAGATCAATGGGACATATAAAGTTGAGATACTTAATAGATGTATTAGTTTTTTATTTTTTAAACAAACACATGAACCACCTGTTGCAGAAAGCTCTATGGGTGACTGTTGGGAAATGCTGGCATTTAAAAGCCAAAAGAAATATTTTCTCCTCTAAACTGTGTTCCATAATGCTTCAACGCCTTTTAATCTTCTCTAAGCTTGCCTTCCCTTATTATCAGAAAACACACAAGTTAGACTGTGCTTGGAATAATTTCCAATTATTTCTAGCAAATGAATAATGGTATCCCCAGGGAAGGCACCTTTTCGTCAAATGTGTGAATTATGAAACAGACTGTACATGATGCCAGTGTGGCATGAGCAAAGGTTAGTGCCCCTTATGGACTGCAGTTTTGTCTAAGATAAGTCAGCTCTCTGCATCTATTTCCTAATTTGGGAAATGGACCTAATAACCCCTATTTAGTAAGTTTGTTTGTGAAATTTAGTGAAGCAATGGCAGTTAATTGCTTATCATGGTGCCTGATACAAACCTATAACATATAATGTTTTAATTCTATAAATAATCTTAAAGGGAAGTTGGTGGCTCAAATCATGTAACAAGTCTGAAAACAATAATGGATTGTTTAGATATCAATAATATTTTGATTAATTTATATGAGTAGATTATTGCATCCATAACTCCAGTATGCCCAGCAATAATGTAAATTGTAGATTATCATGTCCTAAACAATATTCTTATATAACATGTACTATCCCAGACCTCTGTAGAACAGACAATATGTCTAACAAGGTGACCTTTCAACAACTTATTTTTGTTCAAAACTATTTTACAAAATAATGTGTTGGCAGTGTTTTAAATCTTATATGCTTGCATATATTTTGGCTATATGTCAGCCTGAGTATTTAGGCCTTTGAGAATGTAATAAAATGAAGGGCCTTCTCCAAAATTCATTTTTGTCTTGACCTCTATACAGTGCTAGATTCAAAGACAAGCCTGTGAACTTGAGTTTGGCATCTGTTTGAAATGAACAGCACAGCTGCAAGTTAGTAATTCACAGAGACTGCTACAAAACTGAATGGAATCTTTACAATGTGTCTTGACTATTGAGGCTTGAAGAAAAGCAGTTTTTCATTCGCAACAGAGACGAGGGTGAGAAAGGCTTTTTTTGTGTGCATCCTAAAAGCTGCTTTTGGAATGTGTAGGACCATAGAAGTTAATGGAAAACTTCTGTCCAGCATCTCACTGGCTTTTGAATATTTGTCTTTTCACTGACAGGAGCCTGTCCTCATCACCTGTACAGTCAGCCAAGGTTGGGGGAAGGGAGAAAGAGTCCTTTTGAGTACTTTTGGGGCTCCTGTGGACATAAGTTTGTGGGGGAAGAGACAGAGTGAGGCAGCATAGAGAGATTTCTGAGGAAGAGGTGAAAGGTGAAAAAAGGAGCTAGATTGTTGAAGAAACTTAGGCTGAGTGAAAGCCAGTAATGAACTGGGAACAGAGGGGAAGAGAGAGTGGGGAGCATGCGATAAGTGATCCGTGATAACAGCTCCCATTTACTGAGCCCCCATTCTGTCCCAGGACCAGGCCACATTCTCTACACACACACGTCATTGTCACAATTAAAGGCACCATTAGTACCATTTATAAATGAGAAAACCAAGGCTCAGAAATTGAGGTTGAATTATATGAAATTTTCATTTTTATTAATCAACAGTAGGTGAAAATCAGCAATTTCATATGGTTCAAAGTAAAATCTTGCTCAAGGATACAGAAGGAGATCATTTTGAAATGAGATTTCAAATGCATCTGTACCTGGCTTCACAACACAAATTCTTTCCACATGTATCCACACAATACTGCAGGGAAGAAAAAAACACACATGTTAAGGCAGACACTTGCATCGACAGGACCCCATGTAATTACCCAGTGGCCACAGGGAAGAAATGGTGGACAGCTTTTCAGAGCAATGTAGAGGTCAGCGTATGGAACAGGACACTCATTCGAATGCACAGGTTTTTTCCCATGTCTGCTATTTGTAGCTCAAGAGTTGCCTATATTAAATATTCATTCATTCATATAGTGAAGGCCATGTCTACAATAACATGTGTGTGTTGTAATGTGATTTAGATACACTGTAGACATTTAACTACCCTCACTCTGTAAGAGCATGATTTTATTTCTTATGAATAGCTGTGTCTATTGCTCCATTCCAATCGGTTCTATGTTGTCAACAGCATTCTAACAGTGAGATGAGTTCAATCAATGACATTGATGCCCTGTAGAGGGCCCCTGTAGATCCTTTTATTAGTTTTTATATTTTCATGTCCCTGGAGATTTCATCCCTGAGCTGAAACCTCTTCCCATCAATAAATGCACTTCCCTCTGCTGTCCTGGACTTTATTTTTCATTCTTGCTGGATATTAAGGCAATACAGACATTATTCCTGTGCACCTCAATCTTAGACCGACCTTCCTTCCTTCCTTCCTTCCTTCCTTCCTTCCTTCCTTCCTTCCTTCCTTCCTTCTATTTTAGTTCCTTCCTTTTTCCCTTTAACTCTTCCCTCCCTCCCTCCTTTCTTTTTTTCTTCTTCAGGATTCAGCCTTGTAGAGCAAATCTGAGAATTGTCGATGGAACAGGCCTTCGTACCCTAAATTGGCAGTAGGATAGGCCTGGGAGTGCTGGTGGAGGAAGTGTGTTTCTTTTCAAGTTTGTAATTCTTACTTCTCAGCAGTGTGCCACAAAAACAAAACTTACCAATTGCATGCTACAAATATTCCAATGTCCTTTCTCAAATATTTTGAGAAAAACTGTTTTGTCCCCATTAGGTGGATGAGTTAGGTCAGTGAGCCCCAAAATGGTTTTTGAGAAACATTAGTCCTATGAAATACTTTTTATTTTTTATTATTTTATGTATATTCTATTTATTTATTACCATTTCTTTTTTATTGACTTCATTGGAGTTACATTGGTTAATAAATTATATAGGTTTCTAGTGTACAATTCTATTATACATCTGAATATTGCATTGTGTGTTCACCATCAAAGTCTAGTCTTTTTCCATCACATTTACCCACCTTTACCCTCTTCTCCCTGGCCCCCTTCCTTCTGGCTTTAAAGAGAGTATTCATACTATTTCAAAGAGACATCTGCATTCCTATGTTTGTTGCAGCATTATTCCCAATAGCTAAGACATCAACAGAGAAACAGATAAAGAAAATGTGTGTGTGATGGAATATTACTTAGCCATAAAAAGAAGAAAAACCTATCATTTGCAACAATATGAATGGACTTTGAAGGGATTAAGGAAAGTTAAATAAATCAGACAGAATATATAATAGGTATGGTTTTATTTTTATGTGGGATCTAAAAAAGTGGAATTCATAAAAGCAGAATAGAATCGTGCTTTTCAGGGGCTATGATTGGGCAAATGGAGAGATGTTGATCAAAGGTATAAACTTCTAGTTATACATGAATAAGTTATGGGGATCTAATGTACATCATGGGGATTATAGTAAAAAATTTTGTATTTTATACTTCTAAGTTGCTAAGAAGGTGCATCTTAAATATTATCACCACAAACACACACATAAAAAAATACATGAGATGATGAAGGTATTAACTTACCTAATGGAGCGAAATATTTTTACAATATATCAAATCATCATGTTATACATCTTAAACTTACAGTGTTATAAGTCATTTATTTATATCTCTGTAAATCTGAAAAATAAATACATTATGAGAGACTGAAAAAAATAATTTAAATGCTGTTGAGGAATACCATTTATTGTCCACCTTTACAATGGACTTTTTAATAGTAAATGCTCTGAGCAGTCATGCATAGATAGATAAATCTGTTATCTACCATTTCCCGTAGTCATTTGATCATAAAACATTTCTTAAAATCTAACATTTACTAACATCACATGGTAGTCTTTCATAGAAAACATTTTGGAAATGTTGAATTTGACACTAGAATATTTTCATTCTAACTGCAAAAGAAGAGCTCCGTCTCTTAAGAGGATAATTTAAAAATAAAAATTTAAAGCTTCCATGCTGCTTCCAACACATTTTTTTTTTAAATTCATGGACCAGTCTGTGACAGGGCAGAAATGATGTTTTATGAGTTAATACATTCAAATGTATTATGTCCATTCATCAGTCAGTATATATACAGGGTGTCCCCAAAAGTGTATACACACTTTAACAGCGGATAGCTCCATTTTGAAAATGAAATGCATTCTAATAAACACTGTATGTATGTGTGTGTGCATATATACACATAGTGTACAGGTAGTCCTAGAAAAATGTATATATACCTTTTGAATAATTACTAATTCTAATGGGTTAAATCTGAAAAGAAAGAATCATCATTTGAGCTCCTATATATTGATCACTATGATATCCTTTTTAAGAATATGTTTTTATTGATTTCAGAGAGGAAGGGAGAAAGATAGAAACATCAATGATGAGAGAGAACCACTCCCCACTAGGGACTGAGCCTGCAACCCAGGCACGTGCCCTTGTCTGGAACGAAACTCAGGACCTTCCAGTTCACAGGCTAACACTTTATGGACTAGGGCTGATATCTTAACTTAGACAATCTCATGCTGAGATAAAGATCTAAGAGATAGTGTCTAATGAATTAGCAGTGTTGATCACATGAAAATGGATGAGAGGAATGGGTGACTCATAATTTTATCTTGGGTGACTAAGTAATTAGCAGATTATAAATTGAAGGTGTGTCTTAATTATGCTCCATTTTTTCTTAATTGTAAATAGGTCATTCATGAATATGTGGCTAGACGAAATTTATTATGAGTGGGTTTCTCAGTCTTATGCCCCAGCACCTCACCGACTAGGCATTGCCTGTTTTGCTTGCTCTCCTTTCCTGCTCTCTGAAGAGAGAAAGAACATAATCTGGATAGTGATCAAGATGGTACAGACAAAACAACATGGATGAGCTTGAGCTCTTCCAAGTCAGTCAAATGAATGTTTCCCAAGGGTGAGAGAGAATTGGGAGCTATATTAAGGGTTACTGTTGTAGAACTCATTTGATGTTTAAGAGAATCAAGTATAATGACTGGGATTTAAAGTAAGCTACACTCTATTACACACTGTGGGGCAAAAGTAGAATAATAGTTGTTTGTATGGAAAATAACACACTAATTAATACATAATAATAACAGAATAAATTGTGTTTTGCATACTCACAACTGTAAATCTACTTTTGTCCCATCCTGTATATGACAGTTCATGATCACTGGGCTATGAGAACCCCGGCTTGATAAATAATGAGCCAATTTCAAGGAGGCTGCAAACTCAAATACCAGCAGGACCATGCACGTGACATTGCTGACGAAGCAGGCAGGGTGGGAAAATGCCACAGAGCAAAGGGAATGACTGACAGCCAGTGCTGCTCAGCTCCATGAGGAAACTGGCCTCAGATGCTAACAACAGTGCAAGGAAATTATAGGAGAAACTGGATATTTGTATAATTTCAAAGAATCTCTCCTAAGATATTTATAATTTAAAAAGGAAAACTAACTTTACAGTGGAAAACTCAGCAGACACCACCTTAACCAAATGATCAAAGTTGATGTCACCAGAATTAGGACATATTAACATCATGGAACCCTTGATATGATGCATTGTGATCACAAAAGTCTTCTTTGGTCTTCTTGATACAAATGCATAACTTTAATAATGAAAGAAAAAATTAGACAAATCCAAATTGAGATATTCTGTGAAACTAGGTGCTTATCTGAAGTGCCACAGCAAAGGAAAACTAGGAACTGTCATAAATTGAAGGAGTCCAAAGAGGCATAACAACTTAAATGCAATGTGGATTCTAGAACAGAAAAAGGACGTTAAAAGGTAAACTGTTGAAATTTGAATATGATCTATAGTTCAAAGTATTATAAGGTATTACCATTAGGAGAAGTTGGGCAAAGGATATACATGAACTCTCTATACTAGTGTTTTGTTTTTTTGTGGGTTTTTTTTGTGTGCATATTTTCTGTCCCTCTAAAATTAGTTCAAAATCAAAAGTTAAAAAAATAAAGATGGCAGAAAAAAAGAAAAAGAAATAAGAAGGTTAAGAAACTCCAGCACAGCACTGGCTGATAGAAATGCATGCACATGAGTCACATACATCATTTAAAATTTTCTAGTACCCAAATAAAGTGGGTAAAATTAATTTTAATAATATTACCATATCAACATGGACTTGATATAGAAAATTACTAATGGGATCTTTTATATTTTTTTGTCCTAAGTCTTTAAAATCAAGTCTCAATTTAGACTAGCCACGAGTGGCTGGTGGCTACCATATTGGACAGCAAAACCCTAAAGCCACTCCATGGCCAGGACACATTCTCTCTGCATCTGTTCCTTCTGCTTCTTTCTAAGAGGGTTTTGTTCTTTCTTACTATAGACTCCTCTTCCCTTCCTTTACTCACTTGTGAGCATTTCAGTTTCCCAAGTGTTTTCTGCACAGAACTGACAAAAACCTCCAACTCCTGGAGCTCCCACTCTGAATAGAGAGTGATTGGCATAAGCAATAGCTATAGTAAACAATTAGATCACATGTGTCAAACACAAGGCCCGAGGGCCAAATCCGTCCCGCCAGGCCTTGCAATGTGGCCCGCACCGCGCTGTCATCACTGCACTCCGCTGCGTTTCCATCACAATGACAGTTTATGACTGTTCAGTAAACCATTCGGCCCACGATTTAGGCTGGATTTTAGATTTTGGCCCCTTCTCTGATTGAGTTCGACACCCCTAAATTAGATGATACAGTAAGTGGGAAGTGGTATGTGCTATGGGGTGGGGTGAGGTGGGGTGGGATGGGTGGGGCACAGAGCTGGGGAGGTGACTCAGCAATGCTGGGGGTAAGAAAGCTAAAAGAGGCAGGATCTGAATCCAAGCCCAGATCACCCGGGCCTTCATTCTGGTTCTTTCCATACTTTAGTTTCTCTTGGATGGAGAGAACAATGGGAAAGCAAAGACAGTGCTCTGCTTTGACTTATTTAGCACTTAATGGAGCCTAGGCCCAGACAGAGACTTGACTACCTTTTCAAGCTCTGGTTTGTAGGAGGTGGCAGCGCTCTGAGCGGCCAGACACTCTGAGCTGCTGCGCAAAACAAAAACAGAGCCGAGGCACCTGTGAGGATAAGGCTGTCACACAGGGTTTTGGTTTATGCAGCCACTGCAGTTTCTTGACAGGGCCCAGAAAGGCTTAATTATTTTATGTCCCTGAGATTTGAATAATTTATCTACAGCCTGGTGGATTTAACATATTTTAAAAATTGATTACTCTCTAGAAGATTGTAATAGAGTATGAGTTTTCTTATTTGTTTTTTTAAACTTCAGCTCAAGAATAGCTCTTCGATCTGGGAGAGATAATAGATCAACCAAAGGACTTTTATACATGCATATAAGTACAACCAATGGACACAAAACTCTGGGGAGGGAGGGGATGTGTGGGAGGGAAGGAGGGGGGCAAAAAAAAAATCAATAAAATATATTTAAAAAAAAAAAAGAAAAAGAAAAGAATAGCTCTTCGTATTGAAATACCTCCCAATCCCAGTTCCTTACGCTCTGGGGTGTGAGAAAAGAGTGGCAGCCAGAAATATGTGTGGGTAATTTTGCACCTCTGCTTTTCAGAGTCTGAGGTACCTTAAACAAGTTAAAATGGAGGTACAAAGTGTGTGTGTGTGTGTGTGTGTGTGTGCGTGCGTGCGTGCGTGCGTGTGTGTGTGTGTGTGTGTGTGTGTGTCTGTCTTGCATCTGATTAGGTACTTGTTGGAATGCAGATTCTCGGGCTTAGCCCCAAATCTCCAGAGCCCCAATCTTTATGGCGGGAGGTGGAGCCTGAGAACCCGGGAGGTTAATAAGGTACCTGAGTGATTCTTATGCTCTTTGGGTATCGAGAACCGCGGACCCTGACCCCAGAAAGGCCCCGGTGTGAGTCCTGTTGCCTCTACTCACTGGCTGGGGGCTCAGAGGCTCTCCCTGAGGAAGTGACACTGAGCTCCCCCTGCTTGGTGCCAGGTTCTCTGTCTGTCAGGCCTGGTAACAAGGAGAAAACTTGGAATTCTAATCCAGCCACTGCATCCCACTGAGCAGAGCCCAGCAGAGGATGCTCAGAGCTCTTCCTTTGACATTTCCACAGCCTTCTGCTCCTGTTTCCTAATGCAGTGGGAGTCGAGGCTGCTTTTATCCTTTGTTTTATTAATGGAAATGCAGGCATGTGTTTTGCTTCTTTCCTTTTAACTTGAATTCCTAGGACGTGTGTATTTTTAGTGCAAGGTGGCAGGAAAAGGCGCTGGGACAAGCTTGTGCTGCCATCGCCTGCCTCGGGAACCTGAGCAGGGACCAGGGGCCACAATTGCTTTGTCCCTCTGAGCACATGCCTTTTGTCATCTGTGGTCCCATCTAAGTAGCTTTTCTTAAAGAGTAAGCCTCTTACCAGGGCCTAAGAAGCAACTTGTAATTATAGACTCTCAAATGGACTCATATACTACTTAAAAATACCAAATAAAAGGAAACATATGAGGTTTTGCCACTTAAACTAGACCTTGGAGCCCTGGATGAACTTACTTTTTATGTTATGGTCTCTTATTTTTTCTTCATTTTCAAATTACAAAAGTAACCCATGCCATCGTACAATATTCACATAATACAATTAAGTCAAAATGAAAGCTATTCCATACCAACCATTCTAATTGTATTCCCTGCTATTTTTTTCTAGATTTTTCTAGACATATAAACACACACACACACACACACACACACACACACACACAAGTAATTAGGACTCCTTAAATTGTAAATAAGAGAAACCCAATTCAATTTTTTAAAACAAGTGGGAAGAATCAATTGGATTTCATAATCATTCTGAAGTGAGGTGCCTTAGCTTCAGGAATGGCTGGGTCCAGGGGCTCCAACAGCATAGCTTCTCTTTCTCTCCTCTCTCTATTCCCTGGCACTATCCCATTGCCCCTCCTCAGTAGGCTTTCTCCATGTGTTAGAGAGGATTGCTACCCACAGTCCTGGATTCACTCCAGATTCAGGACAGAATAATGCCCCCCAATGTCTACATTGTAATCTCCATAACCTATAAATAAGTTGCTTGACATGGAAAATTAAGATTGCATATGGAATTAAAATTGTTAATCAGCTGACCTTAAAATAGGGATCCTGTCCTGGATTGTCTGGGTGGGTCCACGGTAATCACAAGTACCCTTAAAGGTGAACAAAATAGGCAGAAGAGTTTAAGTCCGAAAGAGATGTGGCAACACAAGCAAGGTCAGAGAGATAATGTGAGAAAGACTTAAACAAGAAAGACTTGTTGTTGGGTTTGAAGATGAAGGAAGAGGCCACAATCCAAGGAATGTGCGTGGCCCTCAAATTTTGAAAGACAAAGAAATGGATTCTCCCATGGAAGCTCCAGCACTTTGATATGTCACATTTTTTGCATACAACATGATACGATAGTAAATTTGTGTTCCTTTCAGCCACTAAGTTTGTGATCTTTTGTTCTAGCAGCCACAGAAAACTAATCAGAGCATGAAAGGCAAGACACCTTTTCTCTTCCCAATCTAAATTTTAAAAAGCCTAGCCTAGCTGGGTTTTAACTCAGTGTCATCTCAGTAAGTGGTTGACAGAACAGGAGTTGTCGTTACGGCAGGGAAAGGGGTCAAGAGACTGTGATTGGCAGCACTGTCCCCAGAATCTTTTCTGATTGGCATGAGGAAAGAGAAATTCCCCAAAAGGAAGATTGTGTTGGTTTGTTGTTCATACCTTTTATTTTAATGGTTTCGTGGCATATATTTTGTTCTAAAATTTGCTAAATCCTCTTTACAACTTATTTTGGAGATATTTTCATTTCAACTAATATAGAGCCTACTTTGTTTATTTAGTAGCTGCTTGGTATTCCATTATGTAGATGAACCAAATTAATTTCACCATGTCTCCTATTGGTAGACATTTAGGATGTTTCTAGTCTTTGCTTATCAAGAAAATTGGCCCTGACCAGTGTGCTCAGTGGTTAGAGTGTCCAGCCAATCACCAAAGGGTCATGGGTTCCATTCACAGTCAAGGGCACATACCTGGGTTGCAGGTTTGATATCGACCCTGGTCGGGGCGTGTTCAGAAGGCAACCAATCTCTCTCTCTCTCTCCTCTTACCTCCTCTATCCCTCCCAACCAACCTCCTTTTTACTATCTTTAAAAATCAATGGAAAAAATATCCTCAGGTGAGGATTAACAAAAAAAAGATTATATCTCTGCCTGTTATAGTATTTACTGTTGATTTTTTCTCAGCATTGGTAATACCAGGGAAAATAGAACAAAAAATGACAAGTGTAGTCGAATAATCCCTCCTGTTCCCCCCTCCACAAAATATGTTAAATCCCCTGGTAGCTGTGAATGTGACCTTATTGGAAATAGAGTCTTTTCAGATGTAATTAAGTTAAGGGTCTTGAAATAATCCTGGACTTAGGATGGGTCCTAAATCCATCAACGAGTGTCCTTGTAAGATACAGAAAATGAGGACATAGAGGGAGGCACAGGGGGGAAGACCGAGTGAGGACGAAGGCAATGGTTGGAATGATGACCCTGCAAGGCATGGCATGCTAGGGATTGCCGGCAGCCATGGCAGCCACCGGAAGCCAGGGGAGAACCACGGAATGGATTCTCAGAGCCTCTGGAAGCAATCAACCCTGCGGACACCTTGATTTCTCATTTCTGACCTCTAGAATTGTGACAATAAACTTCCTTTGTTTTAAGCTACTGTGCTAGGGCAGCCCCAGGAAACCAGTACAGCAGGTTTTGCAAAACAACTGGTTTCCCTGTACTTCTCCGTTTGGCTTGTGGCCAAGGCCCACTCACCAGGGAAAACAGAGACATGCTGGTCAGGCCACAAAGTCATGTGGCATGCAGGAGTCATTTCTGATTGACTTGTGAATGCACTTTGTGGATTTTATTTTCTAGTGCCATTTTGTGCAAACAAATGACACAATTAGTTTACACTTCAGAGCAGCTCCCAAGGGCCATATGGGAGAGAGGCAGGCCGGGTGTGACCTGAGGAGCACAGCAAAGTAAAGGCTGGGTGGAATATTCCTCTCCAGTGGTTCATGCATCCAGATCTTCGGTGAGTGTGCACTAGAGGAATGAGTAAAGAATCAAATGAAGGAGAAAGGGAGAGGACAGATGAAATAGACTGTGATTATGCAAATCAGGAAATTGAATGCCCAGTAGGGAATCTTGAGAAAATGAAGCCTTTATATTTAATTCATAAGCACAACTGGGAATATTCATAAATGTGCTCGGTGTGCAGTACAATGACACAAGCTGGCCATCCCTCCCATCTCACCAACCACACCACCAGTCTCAGACCAGAAATGTGGACAGCAGTATGCCAAGCAGAGACCAGGAATCTGATCCTTTTTGATCAGTAAGGACCAAAAGAAAAAAAAGAAAAAAACAAGCCCATGAGGCATGCAGGTATAATCAAAGTACACAGGCATGCCGATTGCTCTGGGCTTTTCCTCATCTGGCTTCTACCACATGTGAATCACCATCCGGCCAGGAAGCGCATGCTTGGTTATTGGCAGCTGTATTTTCACTGTAGGCTTGAATGTTTAAAAAACAATCAAACAAACAAACAAACAAAAAAACAGGTGTTGAATTTCTTGTTTTCAGAATGGGTAGTGTATCACTGCACATCCTTAAACCTGCTGAAGGAGATGAAGCAAGTCAAGGAATGTCCTGGAAAGTGGAGCAACCCTAAGACATGTCTGTATGCTGCACCTGCCAGCACAGGCGCAGAGTGCAAAGCCTGTGTCCAGCTTTTCGCTTTGGGCCCAAGATGGCCATGGCTCCTGCCACTGCCTCTCCTGGATTCCCTGCCCTTCATCACGGTTCATGACCAAAGCACCTTCTCTTTTTCTCCCCTGGGAAGATCTTCGATAGCACAGATCACAGATCTGGATAAATTGGAATAATTAATATGCATTATAGGATAAGGACACTTGAGGCCAATGATTGAGTGAGGAAGGAAACCCGTGTTAACAAGAATTGGATCAACCAAGAACTTCAGGTTCCCAAGTTAGCATTTATTTAAAAAAAAAAAATAGTGTTTCCTCTGAGCTCCTGATAAATAACCTTCTATTCTTAGGATGTCTGTAACCAGCTCTTTCGATTGCCTTTCGTGTGCTTCTTTTCTCATGCACTTAAATGTGGTCACAGGCAAAATCAGGCTGTCCTCTAAGCCTTTCCTGTGATGTAGGTTTAATATTTCCCGCTGTTACAGAGATAAATACCATCAGTAATTCTGATGGGCAGACCCAACGTTTAAGGCTTTGGAATTACGTGAGTTTCAGGGTCCCAAGAGTGATTCTATAGTTAAATATTTACAAAGTAGAATTGAAGGGATTAGTGATGTGGGTTCTAGAAAAAAATACAGTTTTGTTAAATTTTCCAGCAGCAAACCTTTCCTCCATTTGCACTAGTTTCATTATTCTTTTTCCACCTTCTTTATCTTTTCAGTTTCTGATTTTTGCTTTCAGCCCTCAAAACCTCGGTGAGCTTATATCTCAGACTTTACACTGAATTTACCATTTGGCCACTCTTGCCTCTGTCCAGCTGTTTTCCTCTCCTCAGTTTCTAAAGGCCTCCTAACGCCTCTTAGATTAGATCTCCACTCTTGTCCTTGTCCTCCTCACTTTGCTTAATTAGATCATATCTGAAACAGCTCTGAAGACACTAGGTGTCTTCACTACAGCTAAATAGGATTACTGTAATTGTGCTCTCAAAGCCTCATGTCACCCTAATCAGCTTCTCTCTTATTCTTTTCTCCTAGTTCCACGGGTATGAATAATGGAGACAGTCTTTCTTTAAATGGAAAATAGAAATATAGTTGATTTCATTCCCCAAGTTTCTTGTTAATGGAAGTTGAGGCATACCCCTGTGCTTTAGGCCTGGGAAAAGGAACAGGGGATGTGAAGGTATGGCCATGCCTATTGTGAATGACTTCTGTTTTTATTACCAAACCAATACAAAACTGTTGTCAAGAATTTAGGTAATTCAGAAAAGTACACAGATGAAAAGATACATCACATGTGTTTTCACCTTCAAATTTTGTGTATGTAGATATATTCATATTAATTTAGTCGGAACTTAAACATTATGTTTTCTAACTTACAACTTAAACGTAATACAATCTGGACATTTAAATTAAACTTTCCTCACATTATCATGACTACAGAGCTCATCTTATGCAGATGGACCACAAATTATCTAACCAGTTTGATACAGTTAAACAATTAACAACTAGTCCAACAATTAATTGGACTAATAATATAAGCAACATGGATTCAATATCCTTTCCATATAGCTATGATCATTTTTTTATTTTTTTATTTTATTTTATTTTTTTTTTTTCTATGATCATTTTTTTAAACAAATTACTTCTTCAACAAAAATTCCTGAAGTTAGATTTGCTGTTCAAAGACATTAGATGTTAGTGAGCACTGGGTATTCAGAAAGACAGTCAGAAGCATGGACTAACTCATTCCTTCCATCTTGGTTTGGATCAGAAGGGGACACCCCTGTCAATGAGGCTCTTTCCAGGTCTTTGCTCATCTTGGACAACACCGTATTCATCTTCTTTCTGCCTGGGTATGCTTTGGAAAGGCCAGTTGGGTTCTTAGAGTGGTTCTGAAGGACGCTGTGGGGCTCCTTGTGACTTGTCCTGTATTTTGGAGACATCAGTTTGTGTCTGGAGCAAATTCTTCATATTAAAAGAACTGCCCACTGGAAACAATGACTCTAGTTTTATGCCAAATTAGAAGAGAAATTCTAAGGAAGGAAGAATACTAAAGCTTATTGACCACTTCTATAGTACTGACATTCTCTTGACAATCTGGGAAGAAATGTGAAGCCTCAGCTTCATTTTAGATGAGCTAGAGTCAAATCCACGTTTACTTAAGCCAAAGACCCTGGCCTTCCATTTTCTCTCAGAGCTTTGCTTTGCAGTTTAACTTCTCAGAACCCAGTTCCAAAGCCAATATGCATCTGCATCTAACTTAGCTCTATTTATCTTCCGTCAACTTTTCCTTTCTCTTTAAATTTTAATTTGAGTATTTAATATATAGTTAGGTGCTTCCATATTGTATGCATATATGTTTACATATATGTTATGTCCTCTTCTAGGATCAATCCCTTTAGTATTATGTAGTGACCTTCTCTGACTTTTGTTATAGCCTTTGTTTTGAAGTCTATTTTGTCAGATATGAGTATTGCTACCCCTGCTGTTTTTATTGTTTGTTTCTATTTCCATGGAATATTTTTTTCTATCCCTACACTCTCATCGTGTATGTATCTTTTGTTCTGAAGTGGGTCTATTGTAGATAGCACATATATGAATCATGTCTTCTTGTGCATTCAGCTACCCTATGTGCTTTGATTAGAGTGTTTTGTCCATTTATTTTTAAGGTTATTCTTGATAGGTACTTGTTTATAGCCATTTTTAAATACCTATGTTCCCCCCGCTCTCTATTTCTTCTTCTGAAAGTAGGCCCTTTAACATTTCTTGACATGCATTTGCCTTTTCAAGTGTTAGAAAGCAACTTCTCTTGTTTTACATGTTCTTGTTTTCATTAGAATCTTTGATGTATTAAAGTTTTCTCTTCTCTCTTTACCTAAAAATGGAATATATATTCAGGAAGCCTTTGAGTAGTGTATGTAGTATGTCATTTAATCTGCCTTGCAAATTTTGTTTACAAAAGCAAGACTTGCTTGTTCAGGGACATTAATATTCTGAATTAAAGGGAATATAACCTGTGGGCTTCAGAGTGATCCCTCTACACATGCTATTGACTAAGTGATTAGGAAGAATTTTGACATTTCTAGAAGCATGGAACAGACTGTCAAATCTCAGAGGGAAGGCAGGAGTGGGTGGAAGGGGGGGAAGAGATCAACCAAAGAACTTGTATGCATATTTGCATAAGCCATGGACACAGATAAGAGGTCACAGAGGCGGTGGGGTGGGGTGGGGTGAGGTAGGGTGTACGGGGTCAAAGGAGGGAAAAGAAGGGGACATATGAAATACTTCCAATAATAAAGATTAAAATAATAATAATAAATAGAAGAAGAATTCTGATGTCTCTAGACCCAGTGTGTTACAAACCAAAATCTTTCCTTAGCTGGTTCTGATTGTCTTTTACCTCTCAGTTCAAATAACCCCTCTTACAGACAGTCTGACCTCTCTAGTGCGGTTCTCGCCCCGGCTGCCCCATCCATGCCACCGCAGCCACCCCCACATATACACCTGCTCAGCATTTGCTCACTGTGATCGTACCCTTGCTGGTCTGTTTGATAGCACATTGCCTACTGCCTGTTCAATATCTATGCCTACCACAGAGAATCTCAGCTCAGTTTATTTCTGTGCCATGTCCATCCATTTATCAAAATACTAGTTTTCATGTGATTCTGGAAAATAGAACTCTTGATTTCTTTTTTCTGCAAAAATCAAAGCAAAAATGCTTACTTACCTTCAAGCAATGGTTTTCAGCCTGGCTCACATTAGAATCACCTGTGGAGCTTTAGAAACCACAGATGCCCAGGCCTTACCGCAGGCGGGTGACATCTGAGGGTGGAGCCCAGGCAGTGCCAGGTCTTTACAAAGCCCCTCAGATCTGCCTCGTGGGCAGCCCTGGGTGAGAAGGATGTTTTAGAAGAAGACAAGGGCATTACCTCCTCCTTGCTTGCTCTCAGAATAGTGGTGAGTAACAGGATTGGGGCAGATTAGCCAAGCTCAAAACCACAAGATACAGTGTGGAAGGCAGAACCAATATACATGTCTTCATTCCACTAAGGATTAAGGCATGTCTACTCTGTGCCAGCCACTCTCCAAAAGGGTTCTGAGCTTAGGGAAACACAAAGCATGTTTGGCATTGTCCCCTTTGGGTCCCTTAAATATGATCATCTCATGGAGATAAGACTGCTTTACTGTAGGGCTTGGTCATGAACCAAGAAGCCCAAAGGAAACTTTCCTCAGAACTTCACGTAACCAGTGATGTCATTTCCCCAAGTGCAATAGCATATTCTAGAATTGCACCCCTTTTAGATTATGAGAGACATTGCCTTAATCCATGAGCCTTGGCATGATCTTGCCCTTGCTTCTTACTCAGACTTGTTTCCTCCAGCTCCTTCTTTCGCTCAGTATATGCCAGCCTCACTGGCCTCCTCGCGGGTCTTTAGACAACACCAAGAGCAAGTGTCAGCTGCATAGTATTTCTGAGATGAACCAAAGAACTCATATGCATATGTGCATAACCCTGGACGCAGACAATAGTGCAGTCATAGACACCAACGGCTGAACAATAAGTGTATGTATGACAAGTGCTATCAAGCAGAGCAAAGACCTGGAGAGGAATTAGAGTTTATATGCATATATGCATAACCCATGGATACAGACAATGGTGGGAGGGAAGAGAGAAATCTGTAATACTTTCAACAATAAAGATACATTTTTAAAAGAAAGGGGTGGGGGAGAGTAAGTCTGATCCCTAGGCCCTGCCCCCGCCATTCCCCCAGGCTGTAAACAATAAACCCCTGCCTCTAGAAGATCACACATGTTGCTCTTCAGAGTCTCTGCTCCTGTCACCGCCTCAGAGATCCCCTCCCTGGCCTCTTCATACAAACAGCATTCTGATTCCATGTTACTGTCCCCATCCTCACTGGGCTTCAAGAAGGTGTCTCTGCTTCCAAAAACCAACCTCAAACCCTCCTTCTTCTGTGAAGAAAACATCTGCAAAGCCCATCTTGTCATTTCCATTGTAAACAAGCAGGCAGCAATCCACCGATATGAAAGGGATGCCAAACCTAGATTAAAAAAAAAAAAAAAAAAAAAAAAAAAAAAACCTGGGGAATGGTGGCATTGCTTGGCAGCACCCTGATTAGTTCTGTGGACTGAGAGCTGCTTTCCATCAGCACCAGGAATCCAAGCAAGCAAATCTGCCCTCAGCACTATCAAGAGTCCAGCCCAAGAAGAAAATCTCTTAAAGAAGTTCTTCATCTTGAAAAGAGATTTCCCCCGTTAGACAGCCGAGTGTGTGAGCCTCCTTGCTCCCTCTCCACAGCAGCCCCCTGATGGGTAATTAATGTCCTGTGCATGGCTTTATCCTGCGACTTTGCACTGCCGAGCCCCCACGTGTCAAGCTTATGACCTCGGTGTTCATTTATTAAAATTAGTATGATTTAATGGGGCACTTTGTCTTCCCAACGTGCTTCAGTTAACGTCTTACTTAATTTTATCATAGGACTTTGTCTTGAGCTACAGCATGGAACAGACGATTCTAGGGAGGATATAATGACATTTAATAACGCATAGAGAAATGTGCCACTCTTCCCAGTGGCTCAGAAGCTCCTGCTGGTCCCTAGTCCCTTCCCACACACTAATATCTGATTTTGATAAAATTTCTACTTGAAACATAACTATAGGAGAGAGTGCCTCTTTCTCTCCTTTTCCTTCTCCCCCTTTCTCTTCCTCTCCCTTTTCCTTTCCCTCTCCCTCTCCTTTTCCCTATCCATTGCCCTTTGTCATTAACATCTCATTTTAAACCAAAGTGTGTTCCACAGAAGGTTAATGGCTGGTATGCAACCTCAATTTAGAGTCAAATAAACTTCAGGGAAAACTGAGTTAAACAGTATTAAGTAAGTATACTTACCGACTTAGGTCATGAGGTCCTGCAGTGAGGCCTCTAATAATAGGTGGCTCTGCACTGTTAACATTCAAGAGGGCTGTGTTATTTCCCAAATTCAGTGTTTCTAAGGAGAGCCCTGTTTTGATGTGGTATCTGGAGAGACATAAGTTCATCAACTAGTGTTAAAATAGCACAAATAAATCTTAAAAATAAAAAGAGGTTAGCTCTGCAATCACAGCTTAAACATCCCCCTGAAACCCTGGCTCCCAGGGTAGTTCCCATGGCAACCTGAACAGATCCTGGGTCACGGGCCAGTCACAGGCCAGTCATGGGAGCTGTGTTCGACTGGGAGATGAAGTAGGAGGATTCCCTGCAGTGTCCAGGCTAGCTTTGCTCCAGTTTTCTCATCTGCATAATGGAGAGAAATAATTCCCACTTTGTGGAATGCTTAGACTCTTTGAGATGACTAATTTCAAATAACCTAAGTAAAAATGCGAAGCATTAGAGGTGAAGCATGCATTCAAGTAATAGTGGCTGGTATTTTAAGATACTCTTAGTGCTTCTCAAATTTTACTGTGTGTAGGATCCCACAGGAGCTCCCTGGTTACAATGCAAATTCTGATTCAGCAGAACTGGGATGGAGACTGAGAGCCTGTGATCTTATATTCCTACTTTGAGAAGCAAGACTCTCAGAAATGCAAAATGAACAAAACACAGTCTCCACTTTTACAGAGTGTTAAGATATGGAGAGCAACTACACAAGCAGTTAGCCTGGTGGCAAGCAGAGTGCTGTACAAACAAACCACTTTGGAAGACACTCATTCTCACCCTGGTTTTGTGGGGGAGTTTTCACTTTGAATGAGGAGTAGACTTGGAGCAGACTGTAATCCAGGGTTCTGGCTATGCCCGGAAGGAAACACATGCACAGAGTGAGAAAGGAGTTGGGAACCGTAGGCAATGCTCAGAGTCCTAGAGAGCCCAAAGGCTAAGATGTGATGATGAGGAGAAGCGGGGAGGTATATAGTGGACCATGAACCTGGACATCTGTCGCAGTATCAACAAAGCAGTCTAGAGTAGTTTTAGGCAAAAGTATCAGTTTCTTAGGGCTGCCACAAACTATCATGACAAACTACCACAAACGGGGTGATTAAAGCAGCAGAATTGTACGGTCTCACTGTTCTGGAGGCCAGAGTCTGGGTTCAGAGAGTTAGCAGGGTCGTGCTTCCTCTGAACACTGCAGGAGAGACCTTTCTTGCCTCTCTCCCTTTTCTGGTGGATTGCCAGCAGTCTGTGGTATTCCTGAGCTTGCAGCTGCTGAGCTCTAGTCTCTACCTTCGTCTTCACAAGGCATTCTCCCTGTGCGTCTCTGTTTTTACATGACCATCTTCTTATGAGAGCACCAGTCATATTGGGTTGTGGGCCCATCCTACTCCAGTAGGACCTCATCTTAACTAGTTACATCTGCATTGACCCTATTTTCAAATAAGATCACATTCTGAGGAAGCAAGTGTTAGGACTTCAGCACATCTTTTTTGTAGAATACAGTTCAGCCCATAACAGCAATCTGTCTGCACTCGTTGGGCCAGTCTCATGTGCCCTATCCAATGTACTTGGGAAGGAGCCTTTTCCCAATGAGCACTGGGAGCCAATGAAGGGCCATAGGTCTGAAGATCCTTTGCTTTCTCTATATTCGCCCCTTTCCAACTGTAAAAGGGTCTGTAGGACATTCTGGAGGTCACCAACACAAGTTGGACATTGAGAATGCTGATATTGGGGAAAACAGGGCAGCATTAGAATTCCCACGGAAGCCTTTTATCCTTTCCACCGATTTCTGTAAGGACATTATGTTATTGCCCAGGAGCCTCTGGGAATGTGAGCCTCAACAGTTCCCCCAATGGGTTCACACAACAGGGGTCAGTAAAATGATGACTTACAATGTCTTCCTTCCCAGACTCTATGAGAAGCCACGGCCTTCCATTCTTCCCTTTGTTCTTGCCCAGTGGATGATGAGTGGAAACACTGTCCAGAATGTGAATTTTGTAGGTGGTGGATGGGACATTGGGCTACTGTTTTATCAAATTAAACCATCCTCTTGGGGGGAAAATGGAACTTTTAAAAAATAACCAGCTTTCTCTCTTTCAATTATATGCTCTCTGTATAGACAGATAAATTCATTGTCACCTAGGTACACAACGTCTTATGTGCCACATAACGCTGCTGCTTAATGTCTTAGAGGTCACGGGCATGAAAGAGGCATTTTACGCAAAACCCTGCAAGGATGGCTATGAGCAATAATAAGCTTTTCAAGCCCGTTCTGTTAGGTTGATTGTCCATCCCAGATTAATTCAGAACATTCTTCATTCTGCTAAAATGAAGAAGTAAGTTGGCTGCCCTGTGTGGGCAGAAAAAAGGAGGATGTGGAAATAAAAGAACATGAAATGAATATCTATTTTCAAGATGTCTGAGAGCCCGTCACAGGTTGCCTCCAGTTGAATAAAATAAGCTCAAGAGGCTAGTTGGATCCGGTAGTTCATTTTAAACCATATTTAAAGACTGCTGAGAAACACACTGGCCTCAATCCAAGCCACGGTCAGTTGTCTCTTAGTCCCACTGACTAAAAGGATGCAAACACCAAGCCCCAGACATATTAGGCACAGGCCAGCAAGGTTTGACAGCTCTATTTTCTCAGTCCTGTCCTAAGCAATTTAGTACATTGCCCAAGAAGGCAGAAATCTTAGAAACTGTAAGATGTCGTGCTAAGAGAAGATAAACTGTTCTTTACAGGTCAGGCTTAATTTTGCAAACTCCATTTCCTGGAGATAATTGGCCACTGGGCACTTACAGGATGATTAGTGTTCTTGAAGTTTCATCTCCTCTCCTGAAATTTTCCCCAATCCTTCCAGCCTGAATTAATCTCCCCTCCTTTGTGCTCCTATAGCACTTGATCTGTACCTCAATTATAGTTCTTATCTCTGTCTTAGTGACATTCCCATTATTTCTGCGTGTCTTCTCTCCCCTGCTAGACTCCAGGCTCTCTAAGCAACAAGACTCTGTCCTAGTCATTTTTGTATTTCTAGAATCTAGGACAGAGCATGGTATGACCTCAATCGATATTTACTGAAGATCTGAAGGATGGAGATGAAAGAAAAATGTTGTGGTTTTCTTCTGTTATTATCAAATGTCACTTTCTCCTATCACACATAGCCTCAATCAAATTTTTTGAAAGAGAATTCTGAAACACTTAAATTCTGGAACCTAAAATGGGTAAGAAATGTAGGGTTAAACCTCTTAGGTGGTTAAATGAGTCAACAAACAAATGCATATGGAAAACTCTCTTAACACAGCACTACTTCATTTGGAGGGTCTGGGAATGAGCAAGGATGGAGGCAAACTTTGTATAGTTAAGAGTTCTTGATGCTGCAAGTAACAAAAGTGAAGTAACGGATTGGAGGATATAGGGATGTTCACATAATGAAAAGGAACAATGAAGAACTGAACTCCAAAAAATACAGGAAATGGGGAAGCTCAAGGCACATATACAGTAGAAACTAAAGAATGGCTTCAACTCATAGTTAAATACATGCATTCCATAGGAATGATTCAACTCAATCCCTCATTCCATCATGCCCCTCAAAGGTCCAAAAACCAGAAAAATAATCTAGTTGGTCTAAGTTGGCTCACACATCTACCTCTAGGCTTTAGAATGTCCTTTCTATAGAAGGGAGGCAATTTCCTGAACGATGCAATTCCCCAAAAGAAATTAAGAGAAAGGAACATGGGTGCTTGGCAACAAAGACACAGATAATGTCTATTATAGTTTTATTTTAGAAAATACCCAAATCAGAAAACTACTCTATAGCTAGTGGGAAAGTAGAGATACTAGAAATTTTATTTATTAAGTACTAGTATATTAGACTTGAAATTCAAGTATAACACATTTGAACCAGTACTAGAAAATAGTTTATCCACCATTACTGTTGCCCACATACATCAAGAGATTTTTATACTGTTAAGTTGCTTAGAAAGCCATCTTTCTAAGAAAAAGATGAAAAGACCAATCCTGGAAGATATCATATAATAATGACTTAAATTAGAAATTAGAATTAATGAGAACATTAAGTTAACTGAATTTCTGTCAATCCTTTTCTACTTTCTCATGTGGGTGTGGAACCTCTACTTATAGCGGAGGAAAAATGAACACTGAGTTTATTTAGTGAAATAGAACTCTAAAAATTACACTATTGTCCATTTCTAGTTTTTCACTTTAATTAGCCGTGAAAATTACATATTGTCAGTAGGTACATATATCCTACTAATAGTCTAAGCGTTTTCAGTATTCTTGTGTATCAAATGCTCTGCTAAGATCTTTACATGCATTTTTGTTTAATATTTATAATAATTCAGTGAGATTGTTCTCTCTTAAGCACACTGTGGTTTGAATCATCTGAACAAGATTATCACATGGAGAGAAAGATTAAGTATTTGCAGTGAATTTACTTTATATTACAGGAGAGGAAGAGATATAAAGGAAAATAACTTCAAGCAGAGAAAATAGTGTAAAGCAGAGAATATATTTGGTGAACTGAAGGAGCCCAGGGTGACTGGAGCATAACGAACATTAGACAGCAGTTTAATAATTAATATTATTCCCTGTGGTAGACACATTTATTTGCCACAATTCTTCATCTCCTTCTCTCAACTCATAGTTTGCAAAGCCAACTTTGTCCTGGTCAAACAGAGGCAGAATGCATTTCCCAGCCCCAGCGATGGGCTTGGCAGATGACTTGCTTTGGTCAATGGATAGTGGGCAGACATGATAGCATGTCATTTCCCAGAGAAGGCCTTTGATGGGCATGGTTGGTCCTGTTTGCCTTCCTGCACCTCTGCTATCATTAAGAAAAGGCCTCCTCCATGTACATCTACCTGCTCTATCCTGAGCCCAGAATGAACATGCATGAAACAGAGCTATTCAGGTCAACCTATAGACACAAGTACAAGAATGGATGCGACTGTTTCAAGCCATGAGTTTGGAGGGGGTTTATTATGCTGCCTTATCATGACAGTAGTTAACTGGTGGTCTTCAATACTAATCTCACACAATATTTGTCTACCTTTCTCTTTTTTCACTTTTTAAGTGATATTTTACTGTTTATACAGTCTCCACTTGCCAAATCATTTCTGGAAGTAGCAGGTTGCTTGCAAACTATCAATGAAATAAACCCCAGCCTAACTTTCTACATGTGGAAAGAAGAAGACTCATTTGACCGGACTCTGATAGGTTCTAGCCATTTGTTTAGCAAATGTCCTTTCTCTTTCCCACTTCTATTTCCTCCTCTGCACCAGGACATCTGTTCTTCCAGTCCCATAGTTTGGAGCTTTTGCGTTGCTGAAAAAAAATACACTGTCCTTGTAGTGTATAGTTTGGCATCTGTGTGTGTCAGTGTGAGTCATTTAATAGATGAGATTCCTCAATCAAGTGAAATCCACCAAGTGAAGTGTGAAATATTTTTATAAATTAACCCAATTTATGGCTCATTTTCACAAGTAATCATTCCTAGGCTAAACTTTTCAAAAAGAGTTCAGGCATTTATACTCGAATATCCCAACCTCAAACTTTTAGCAATGCAAATAGAAAATTAACTTTATCAGCTGTGGTGAGATATATCATAGTACTTCCTTCTCTTGAACCTAAATACTGAAAATTTTCTCAGAATATATCATTTGTTCAGCAAGTGGGTTATTGATGGCAATCCACAAAACTGGCCTGCAATACAGAGCTATCAAAACTGGGCATGAGCCCTGTCCTAAAGGAATGCATCCTGAGGAATGACTCGAAGATTGAAACTATTGGAACCTGTCTTAATTTGGGGTTCCCCCAAGGCGGACCTTGAGACAAAGACTTTGGCACAGGGAGCTTATGTGTGAGGTGATTCCATGAAGCTCAAGCCAAGAAGTGGGGGAACTGGGACAGAGAAGGGAGAAAAGCCAATTCCATGTTTACTAATGAGCAGTTATCACTAGGGTCAGCTGGCGGACAAGTGCGGGGGCTCCTCTGAGAAACTGTGGAACACACCCAAGAATCTTAGGCCCAGAGGGCAGGAAGGCTGGGCATTTTACCCACTGGCTGTCACTCCCAGTGCTGGAAGGCTGCATCAAGAGGATCAACTCCCTACCCTTTCAGCTGGGAGTTCTTGCGCAGAGCAGAGTGTAAGGTGGGGGTTGATCAACATATACAGCACCTGACGAACTCAGGTGGGCCAAGGAAACATGGTGCCGGCAGCATCTGTGTCTGCTACAGGAACACACTTAGTAACAATAGTCAATATTTACTGGGCACTTACTCTGTGCCAGGCACAATGTTATACTTTTTACAGACACCATGTTATTGTATCCTTGCAACAACCCTGTGAGGTAGATACTGTTATTGCCATCCTCTACAGACATAAAATTAAGAAATTGGAGGTAATGGAAAAAAATGAATGGAGATTTGAATGTGGGTAGTTTGACTCTAGAGCCATGGTCTAAACAACACTTTACTCATGGGGGGGGGGGGGGAGGGTAAGTGCTTAACACAATGGCATCAGTAACTCAAAGATGCATAAGATAATGAAGCTGGTCATGCTCAGGGAAAGCTTTGTGGAAAAATTATACTTGAATAGTATTTTCAGATTAATTATGTGGAAAACTGCAGAAAAAGAAATGAGCCTGTGCATGGTATGGATGGGGAAGGAAGAGGTTGAGAGGAGGCTATTCTATAACAGCCATGAATTTGGCAAAATATCCACATTGGACAGCACTGAGTTGGTCCTTGTACAGTAACACATGTCATATTGCTGCTAACTATTGTAAATGTTCATTCAACAAATATGAATCTACTTCTTACTCAGCATTGGAGGTATAGAGTTTTTGTTGTTGTTGTTGTTTTTGTTTTGTTTTTTGTTTTTAAACTAGACATGACCTTCTAGGGGAAAGACCCATATAAGAAACATGTGTTGTTTCTGTTTTCTGGTACTGGAAGTCTTTCTTTTAGTGAAGAGCCCATTCAGTGAAATTCATATGAAGTTCCACCCCCTTAAATCCTCTACACATACCACACATATTAGTATATACACATGCACACATAAACACATACCCTTTCACACACTGGACACCTGGCCATAAGCTGGCCAATTAGAGAACCGAGTCCCTTGGCTGCAGTGATTGCTTCAGAGGTAGACAAGTGACCTAATTTTCTACCGGAGTTGGAAGGGAAGTTGGCCTTGGATGATTAGGGCTACTGAGCTGATGAGATGTGAGTGTGAGGCTTCCACTTTGCCTACCAGATAGAGAAAGCATAAAGTCAAGAAGAGGCAAGCAGATTTGAGAAATGGAAATGCCGTGTCTGACTTTTTTTTTTTTTTTTTTTTTTTTTAGCTCTTGGGTTCAGTCTTGACAGTAAACAAGAGGTAAATCTTATCTTAAATTTCTTAGAAGAAACCCCTTTAGTGTAGATGGAGGGAAGAAAGGTTGGTTAGGTAATTTTTTTTTCAACATGGCTCTTTATAAAACTTAACCAACCAAAGATGCTGAATTACATTCTATTGGCCTAGTTGGTCTGCAGGACATCAGAATGCACTTGTTTTTTCTACTGAGCTGAGTTATTAGAAACCACAGAGTATTTATGTGGGTAGGGTTCTGGAATAGTGGTATAGATTTCAGATAGAAATGTAAACTTTTGGTTCATTTTTTCTTAACTGAAGGAGCCAAAGCTGTGTACAAAATACTGCTAATTATAATCCTCCTTTTTTGAAACCCTATCTCTCCTCATTCACTCTCCTAATCCATTTCTGTTCACATGCCTTGGCTTGATATCCAGACTGTGAATGTTGGCATATATTAGCCACATGTGAAATTTTTTCACAAGATTTAGGAGCCAGAGGAGCCAAAATAGAGAAATGCAAAGCTAAAAATACTTACAGAAAAGAATGATTTTGAATCATGCAACATATTCAGTGTCCTGATATAAGACAACTACCTTTGCAAGAGGGCACTTGAGGTAAAAAGCTAAAGAAGTGATACAAGGTAGCAACAGAATAGAGGGTAAATAAGAGGGAGGAGAAAATGGATTTTATTGAACTTTGAGATGTTAATGGGTATTTCTGTGGTGGTGCCCATTGCAGATAAAGGATTAAATGGGCCTCCATTTTTATCTGAGATGATCCAATCATTTGTAAAGATGCCAACTTAAAGTTAAATGAATCAATAAGTATTTCTGAGCATCTGCTATGGCAGGCATTGTGCTGCATGCTAGAGACCAACAAAGGACTAGAATCTCCTCTTCTCGTGTTATCTTCTATATAGGCCTCATTATCCTGGAGTAAGACCCAATATGCCTACCTTTGATTTTTAAGCCTAGGGGATGAAACATGGCAATTAATCAGGTCTAGATCTGATGTTCAAACCTGAAATCAAGGAAACATTCAGAAAAGAAAAATAGATGCCAGGTAAGCAAAACAACAGATGTTCATTACATGGGGATGCTAAGATTAAGAAGCTTTGTTCTCATTTTACAAATGTCCTCATCTTTAGGCCTCAGTCTGTGACTGTCTTGCAGGAATGAGATAAAGGGTGGAGAGTTAATGAGTACATTGGATAATCATAATAAGGGAACATCTAAGTCTATCCTCCTTTTTTCTACCTCTAGCCTGAGCTACCTGGAGAAGTGAAGTGTCAAAGACCAGGGAGCATCCATCAATCTGGTATAAAGGCTTATCCTTCTGGGCAAGCATGGATGATCAGCTGGATAAAGAATACTTACAGTTTAAATACAAGAGCCCTTTATTCAGCATTTTCCAAGGACAGGGTCCTGATACACTCTGACTGATGACAATAAAACGATTGATTAGTGTGGTGACTTGCATGTAATAAGTACTCACTAAATATCTGTTGAATAAAAGGAAAACCTGTGTAAAGTGGTGAATTAGGCCTTGTATGCCCATATAACTTGAATTACCAAAAATGGGTATAAGAAAAAATGAAATAATTTGAGGGAAGTAAGAAATCATCATCTAGAACAGTAGTTCTCAGATGTTAAGTCCCATGGCCCCTCCACAATCCTAAAAATGATTGAGGACCAACTTTTTATTTATGTGGACTAGGTCTATGAACATTTATTATATTAGGAAGCAAAGTCATAAAATGTATAAAATATAAGACCAGCCCTAAAAAAAAAATGGCTTTCTCCCACAACATGTGTCTCCAGAAAATCTGACTATAAACTTGTGCGCGAATGAGAGTGAAAATGATAATTAATGTATCAGTATTATTATGGAAATAATTTTGATCTTGTGGACCTCCTGGAAGGGTTTCAGATATACTCACAAGTCTAGAAGAAGACTTTCTTGATCCTCCTATGAATAGGTTGGTGTCACTGGCCTCCCTAAAAAAGTCAAAGTCTTTCTAATCAAATCCCTGGTATACATTGCATAAAATTGCCTTTCACTCAGATTGGTCCACATTGGGGTGATTTATTTGGAAACAGAATTCAGGAGGCTGGTGTGGATAAGCAAGAAGTGGTTGAGCTGGAAGATCTCCTGAAACATGTACCAGTAGGAAGGTTCGAATGGACGAGGGACAGAGCCATCTCATTCCTTAAAGGACAAAGTCTCATTCTCAATGCTAGCTTCACCTCTGTTGGCAAGAGGAATACGACACTGATTTCAAAGGCACCGAGTTATTCCCTAAGGATTCTTTTCCAGGGAAGTGTGGGTGCCCTGAGGGTCTCTAGATTAATTCCTACCCAAAGTAAACATACAGGAAAGCAGTTTCCCTCAAGGCCATTTTCCAAATAATCATTTTTCTGAATGATGTTTTTCTCTTTTAAATTATATCCAATGTATTAGCTGCACCGGGCCAAACTCTCTACAAAACCTCCAACACCCAATACATACATACACACACATACACACACACACACACACACACACACACACACACACACACACTCATCTATATTCTCAAATTGCCTTCAAATTGAGGAGCAACTTCAACCTCATACATGGTGACAAAACAGTTGTGGTAAAAATCTCTTGACCGTTTCAGGCTAATTGATTTTTTTTTTTTTGCAAATTGGTTTTTAGCCAGTTAATTTTTAACAAGCTAGTTTCTCCTGCATCAGCAATTCTGAAACTGTGCACCACTCCTCCCCTCTGAGTGTGTAGGCAGCTGGCTTCAATGAGCACCTGAGTGGCCGAGAGAACATCCGTCTGCAGGGGCGGCATGAAGCACGCATGGGGGAGGCAAACGGAAGAAAACTGCGCTGTACAGCTGGAATCTCCGATGCAGCAGTTGTGTCAGACCAGAATGGGCGAGGGAAGGAAGCCATCTCATTCTTCTCTGAGCCTATGTTCAGCCTCCGTCTCCCCATTTGTAGAACAGGGATTATTTCGTTACACCTCTCAGGGCTCTGGCAAACACTAAAGGAAACACGGCACGGGAGGCACAAAGTCAGGGATCAATACATACCAGCTATCTTGCTGCTATTATCATTATTATTGACAGAAGTTATGCCATTTTTTTTTCACTTTCTAAAAGAAGACTTCCTCAAATTACACACTTTCTCACCTTCAGGCCTGGAGCCCTCCACCCTCCCTTCTCTGTCTCTCTTCACCCTCCAGACTTCACTTAAGTTCACCTCCCCCAGGAAGCCTTCCGGGTCCTTTAGACCAGCTTAGAACCCTCCGTGTCCTGGACTTAACCCTCATTGCCCTTTATTGAAACAGGTTGTTCAGTTGACTGCTTTTTAGAAGAGCAAAGATTCTGAGAGCAGAGACCATCTCCTTGTCATTTACTGACATCCATAATCCTGAGCCACAGTTCTTGGCTTGCTGGAAATGATGAGATGAATGAATGAGTGAGGCATGGGCCTGGCCCTGACACTGGGGCAAAGCTAGCACACAGACACACAGCTGTGGCTTAGAGACACGGGTCTATGAGCATTGCCTGACTGAGAAGGCCTGGGGGAGGGCTCTTTGTTGAGCTTCTCTAGCAGGCCCCAGAAGGGTGACTTCCGTTTTTGACTCCTTGTCCCTTTGGTCATTCCAGCTTCCCAGTATGGCCTCTCTGGGTCATCAGGGAGTTTCATTCTCGTAGGAATTGCGGGACAGAGGAAGATCCCATGGTCTAGGAGCAGAAGGCTTGAGTTGTGACCCTCGCAAGATGTGATTTTGGTCAAGTGCCTTCACCTCTTGGAGTCTAGTTTCTTCTGACAGGACAGTGAGGCATCTCTTCCCACAATCCCATGAGGTAACAGCAGGCTCAGCTTCCAGAAAACTTCTAAGAACTCACTGAGTCTATCCATTTTCTTTCTATTTGTTTTTTCTCCCTCCTTTTCTCTCTTGTTTATTTTTCTATTTAACAGATAAGTATTGGGTATTTACTGTGATCCAGATTTGCCCTAATGTTCAATAATAGAGAGGTAGACAAAGCAAACAGGATCCCTGCCTTCATGCTGCTTATGGCAGGCAAATCAGAGGTTCACAAATAAAATAACTTCAGACAGGCAATTGGAACAATAAATAAAACAAAGCAACATGTGACTAGGGGTGGGACATGCCTTTTAGATTAGTTGGTCAGGGGAGGCCTCCCAGAGGTGGTCACATTGGGACTGAGACCTGAATGAGAAGATGAAGTGGGCCATGGGCAACATGGAAGCAGGCTTGGAGGCCCTGGGGCCAGGGGAAAGTTGAGTTCTAGAAAGAGAAAGCATCAAATAGCAAGTATGATAATAACAAGCAATTAGGCAAGATCCAAGGAATATCGGTCCTATGGGCCAGGGTCAGAGTTTACTTGGCCCTGAGTGCCAGAGCGGAACATTGGAAGGGAATTTTATGCAAGGGAGTGACATGCTCTGATTTAGGTTTTTAAGCAATTTCTGGTTGCTGTGTGGAAAATGAATTCTTACATGCCATGTTCTGAATACAATTTGAAGATCATATGATTAATCCCCTGGTTGCTGACAACTCATTGGGAACATGGGTGACATTGTGTCTGCCAACAATAAAGGGCACTTTTCCTATCCGGAGCAGATAAATATGTTAAAGAAGCTGTTCCTAGTTAACTAAAATGAACAATGTTTCCTGTATCTTAGACTTTTTTTTAACAAGAAGGATTTCTGTATTTATGATGATATTACTAACTGAAAATTAGAAATTTACAATTCGTAGCCACTTGATAGGGCAACAGCTTTTTAATGGTTTAAAGGAGATTGTGTTTTGTTCTATATGTGTAAGTGATTATGGCTGATCTCATTATAATTTGGTATATTTAAATTCAAATAAATTGAGTTTCTTAGCCAACAAGGGTTCTGCTAGGTTTTTTCTATTGAACATTCCATGAGACCAGTTATTATGTGAAGAATAAAATGACAGCAAGCAGCAACAGAAAATGACCAAACAACTGCTAATAGGGTGGACTTTTGACAGAGCAATATAGTAATAGATGATGCCAGGTTTTCAGGTCTTTGAAACCTACTTTTTGAAAGCATTTAGATTTTTTAAAATCAATTTTAGTTATTAGACTTAATAACTTGAATTTTGAACGTGGGAAGCATTTTTTTTTTTTTTGCAGTTCACCTAATAATAGTAACTGTAATTGCCACTTACACGCAAGCACTGTGATACATAAATGCAGTGTATTCCATTATTCCACAAAGTGGAACCAACCTGGTAAATGTCTGATGAAGTTTTCTGTAAAGGAGGGAATTCTGCCTTCAGTCTGCAACATAGAAATTCTGGTTTTCTAGGTGTTGGACTCAAGACTGTAACATAAACTCTTACCTGAATCTCCAGCAGCTGGTTTGCCCTCTGCCATTCAGACTTGCCAGCCCTACAGTCACATAAGCCAAGTCCTCAAAAGAAATTCCTTAAAAAGTAGATCCTTTGAGCTCTGCTTTTCTGAAGAACCCTGACTAATACATTCCTTTACCCAGGAGTTCTGCTTCCAGAAATTTACCCAAAGAAAGTTATCACACAAATAGCCAAAGACATATGTCCAAGCCATTGTTTTAATAGGTAAAGATGGGGAACAAGCAAAAGCCCACCAGTGGACTGTGTGGCTGCACAGAACATTCTGCACAACGTGATAATTCATACATCCTGTGGGTGGTGTATTATAGCAGTGTTAAAAGGAATAAGGTAGATCTTCCTAAAATAATGAGATGTATAGTAGTCAAATTAGCCTATATAATACAAGCCTAATATGCTAAGTGTGCGGTCAACTAGTCAGCCATTCAACCAATCAAAGAATATATGCTAATGATATGCTAAGGCTGCTCAACCACTCACTATGATATGCACCCATCACCAGGGGCAGACAGTCGACTGGTTGACCAGTTGCTATGATATGCACTGGTCACCAGGGGGCAGATGCTCTGACTAGTAGGTTAGCTTGCTGCTGGGGTCTGGCTGATCAGGACTGAGCAAGATGGGCCAGACATGACTTGGACCCCTCCCGTAGTCTCTCTCTGGCTTGCCAACCTCCTGCATCCCTCCCCAGTTCTGATTGTGCAGTGTTGGGGTCCCTTGGCCTGGCCTGCATCCTCTCACAATCTGGGACCGCTCAGGGGATGTCGGAGAGCCAGTTTCAACAGGATTTCACAGAGCAGGCCTCAAGAGACCCCACCTGTGCATGAATTTGTGCACCAGGCCTTTAGTCTTACCTAATAATAGAGAAACATGTAACTTGACCATACCTCCACTATGCCCACAACCAATAAGATGAGCATGCAAATGAATCCAACAAATATGGCGGTTAATTTGCAAAAATACCTGGTTCCTGGGAACAATCCCAGCACCCAGGTCACTTCCAACCAGCCATCCACTGGAGGCTTTAAGCTTGGGAAGGGGCCGAACCTGCAATCAGAGAGGAAAGGGGATCCCCTTCCCAAATTTAAAGCCTGGAGCAGAGGCTTTAGGCTTGGGAAGGGGCTGAGCCTGCAATTGGAGGTGCAGGGATGGGGACCCCTCCTGAAGTCTAAAGCCTGGGGTGGAAGCTTTAGGCTTGGGCAGGGCAGAGCCTGGGATCAGAGGGAAGGTGATAAAATCAGTGGAAACATATCCTCGGGTGAGGATAAAAAGAAAAATAAAGAGAGAAATGTCATATCCTATGAAAGACACATCTTGAAAATGCTTAAAGAAAGTTGTCATTTTTTTCATGGTGAAGGGACTGGACTCTGTGTTGATGAAAATACCTTGGCGGCTATGGTGACTGACAGTGGCTGCAGCAGTGGGGTGATGGGGCTGGGGCCTTTCCCTGATCTGCCCAATTGACTGGTGGTCAGTGCACCTCCAATCGCAGGTAAAAAGAGGCCAACAGGGAGCGGACCTAAGCCATCAGTAGGACATCCTCTGAGGGCTCCCAGTATGTGAGAGGAGGCAGGCTGGGCTGAGGAACCCCTCCCCAGTGCACAAATGTCGTGTACCAGGCCTCTAGTTAGGTAATAAACAGCAGAGTGAAGACCCTGCTTGATTTCCATTTCTTAAATTATTAATACTGGAGATGGAATTATAAGGAAACTTACATTTGCTTCCTCTAAACATTTTTCTATTGATTGAATTTTTACAAATAGTGTGTTTTGACTGAATTAGTCAATTTGATCTAAATTCTAAGCAAAAGGTCAGTTCAGATTTTTGCTGCCCTTTCTCATGCTACCTGTTTATGTTTTTTGAATGTTATAAATAACTTTTGTTCAAATATTTTGTTGTTTATTTATGAAGCATTTCTATACAAATCAAATAGAATGGACAGACAGGCAGTTATCTGGACATTCAAGGTTAAGAAGAAAAAGCTCTGGGATTGGTTTTGTTTTCATGATTCACTTGAGTAGAGCACAGTTCAGGGAAGATGAACAAGAGAGAAAAAGGATGTTCCCTAAAACAACAGATCATGACCTCATTATCTATTTTAATTTGACAACGTGGGGGCAGGCTGAGTTCTCGATGACTCCCGTTCTATTTGAGGAACCTGAAAGTCACAAGTGGCAGCATGGTGAGATGGGCCAGGCTTCTTTGCTGCCATTGCATGGGTTCTACAGTGTTTCCCTTCTCTCAGGTTCCCTTCAAGCCCTGGTCTCCACCAACCACTCCTTTGGAATTGCATGGAAGTCTACTTTTTTTTATTCTAAAACTAGAGGCCCAGCATGCATGAGTAGCCGGCTTCTGCTTGCCACAGCTGGCTGCCCCACCCATCGCTGCTCCTAGCCCTCCCCTGCAGGTAGCTGTCCACCGCTGGTAGCTTGCACCCTGCCCCGCCCACTGCCAGAGCCACTGCTAGTTTGGCCATGATGGCTGGCATTAAGGCATCATGGCCATAGGCCTTTTATATAAGAGATGTTTATCTACATAATTACAAACTGGTGTGGGGGAAGCTGAGAGTTGATAAGATCCCTCTTAGCATAATATAGTTTCTAACAATTGGATAAATGTCTTTCTGGCCCATGGAGATGAAAGTGGCAGGCTGGGGGAGGGGCAGCCCCTTCCCAGCCTATCCTCACGTGTGCATGCACAGTGAATCGTGTGGAAGGATATTGTTGGCAGAAACCTTGGCTGCATTTTCCAGTCTAGCTCAGTTCCCTCTGCTTGATATTTATTATTCCTCTCCTTTGAAAAAATGATCTTTTCGTATGGTAAAGTAGAGAGCACAAAAACACAACAGAAAATCCCTTTGGGAGACAATAAACTTTAATGTATTTAGTGCATAATCGCATCAGGGAGAAATGCCTGTTATGTTTAAGAGCAGAAGTATAGCATTTTGACTTTCACTTAGTTTTACTTTATTTTTTTTTTTAAGAAAGTATTTTCAGTGAATACATGTTGCTGCAAGCCTGAGAAATGAAGCTGGTTTTGATTCAACCAAGGTTAAGTAAAAAAACGACTCTCCCTGGCCAGTGTCGCTCAGCGGTTGGAACATCAGCCCATGCACCTAACTGTTGGTTGTGAGTTCGGTTCCCCATCAAGGGCACATACCTGGGTTGCAGGTTCAATCCCTGGCACAGGTTGGGGCCAGACTGCATGCGGGAGGCAACCAATCAATGTCTCTTTCATATCAATATTTCTCTCTCTCTCTCTCACTCCCCCTCGAGCCCTCCCTTCCACTCTCTAAAAGAAACCAATGGAAAAAATATCCTCAGGTGAGGATTAAGAAAATAAATTCATAAATAAATAATAAAAAGTCTTCTATAACTTTATCTTTCATGTGAATTTTAGTTCAGTTTTCAAAGTTCACTATTAGTCTCATTCTTTGCACTATTTCCCTACATTTTAATCTAAAACTGTTTAGTCACAAAATTCTAATATGTGAAACAAGTATGCATATAAAGGAACAAAATTGTGAAAATTATTATGATAAAGAAAAAAATACTTAAAATGGGGGAAATTTTTTACATGAGAGGTTATAAGTAAGAGCTTTGGGGCCATGTATTATAGACTGTCTCAAAGCTCTAACTTCAACAAGCCACTTGCCTGCTCTGCTCCCCACTTTCCTTGTCCCTAAACAAGGATGATACTGCCCACCTGAACAAGAGTGAAAATCTAAGTGAGATAATGTGTGAAAAGAGTTGGCAGGGTGTCTGGCCTACAATGTGCTCAAAAGCCAGTTGGTGATTAGCAGCCAGGAGTAGAGGTGGAATCACTCTCATTATCCTAAAGAGCATCAGCAAATGCCATGCTCCAGGTACAGTCAGAAGACTAGGGAAATGACAGACAGAGGGATGTGTCCTTTTCAACCTCCACGATGATCTCTATTTCTCTTTCTCACAGCTCATTGCCTTCCTGTCAGTGTCTCTGCTGACTGGCACTTGGGCCCAATAAATCCCTTTGGAATGAATGAAGGACTTGATCAAAATGTAGAGTTTGGTGGTCAGAAAAACTTAGAAATGGAATTTGGGTCATAAGTAAAAATCTTAAGAGAGCTGGGTTTCAGAAAGCCTGGGTTCTAAGTCTGCCTCTTCTCTGCCAACTGTGTGACTTTTTTGTTAATTCTCACCTGAGGATATCTTCTCCCATTAATTTTTAGAGAGTAGGAGGGAGGGAGGGAGAGAGAGAATCATCAATGTGAGAGAGACACATCGATTGGTTGTGTTCCACATGCACCTCAACTGGGCCCAGGTATGTGCCCTTGATGGGGAATTGAACCTGTGACATTTCAGTGTGAAGGTTGATGCTCTAACCACTGGAAAACTCCAGCATGGGCTAACTAGGTAATCTTTATGATTCTTTCACAATGACTGAGCTCCAACGTCCTCCTCTGTAAAATGGGGGAATTTGCTGGGGGGGAGGGGGTGACAGAAAGTGTTTATAGACTCCCAAGATTTTGTAGTGATTTTTGTGTTGTGAATCACATAGGCTGAGCAAGTAGAATGTGTGTGTGAGTGTGTAAATGCACACATAAACACATTTATTATGTACACACATATGGCTAACCAAAGAAATAGCCATCTAAAACAAGATAAATGCCAATATGTCATATTGGGAAGAGAGAGAAGAAAATGGAGTGGGCGGATTAATGCCTGTCAACTGGTACAAAGAATTGAACAGGGGCTGTAGAAAATAGTCGAGAGAAACGTGCTCCCACCAGTCTGCTGTCTGATCTTCCTTTGGCCACTTGAACTCCAGAATTCAGTGGCAGCAGCCTACTCCTCAACACCCTGAATGCTCTCCACACTTGCTCCTAGTCAGGATTACCCCCTTGGGACATGTCCTTACTGTCTTGCACTGAGCTTCCCCAAGATGTACTGTTGGCAGCTTTAGTCCTGTTTTCTTCCCCATCTGGTAAAAGATCATATCTAATAAAGAGGGAATATGCTAATTGACCATCATGCCCTCACAAAGATGGCAGTGCCTACAGCCAATAAGGAGAAAATATACTAATTGACTGTCATGCCCTCAAAGGTGGCAGTGCCCAGTACCCTCAGCCCCCCAGCCACCCAGGGCTGGCCCAAGGCACAGGCAACCCTCAAATGATGGATGCTCAGCTGCCCAGGGCCACCAGAGGCTCGGTAACCAGGGCTGGATGAGGCTTGCACTGCTGGCAGTGGCAGCAGCAGAGGTGTGATGGGGGCATTGCCTCCCACCCATGAGGGCTCCTGGACTGTGAGAGGGGGCAGGCTGGGCTGAGGGCACCCCTCCAGTGCATGAATTTTTATGCACTGGGCCTCTAGTATTGTCAATAATTTCAAAAGTATTATTGGCAGATGCCCATAATGGCATGGTGCTACTGAGGGTGAATCTGTGCTTTCCTTTACCCCAGAATCTCACTTTCTAAACAAAACTATGGACACTATGAGAACCACAGTTTCAATACTTGCTGCAGTCAGGTCATTTGCCCTCTGCTTGCTTCTGAGGCAGATGTTAGAGTAATCCAAGACAACATTTGGAAACTAGGAAGTTCTTAATGACTTTCTATTGGTTGGTCTACACAGAGATTCAACCTTGTCATTGCTGGGCACTTGTACAATGCCCCATGCACAAATTCCCAGGTGGAAGAGAGATGAGTATTGGTTTAGAATCCTCCTCAGCATAAACTGTCAGTGTCCCCGTAGATCAGATGGCCTGGGAAAGCTGGCTTGATCGTTTTCATGCACACATTCAGCTGGGAACCTAGAGATGCTGTAACTTTTGAAACAGAAGTGGTTACTCCTGTAGGCTCCTCCCAACTTGTTTGCATTCCAGATGCATCTCTGCCCTCCCCTGGTCACGGAACATCAGGCAAATTCACCCAAGCCTCAGTTTCCTCATTTGTATAATGATGGTGGCAACAGCACTTACCTAAGAAAGTTGCTATGAACATAAAGTGAGAAGCAGTCGGTAAAGAACCTAGCACAATGCCTGGGGAATTGAAAAATGAGGGCCGTCATTCTTGTAAATATTTTTATTAACAAAACAACACCAACTTGCTTCATGTTTTTCTATGCCCTACCAACAGAACTAAGGTTTGTGGGGTACCAAGTAGTTCCTTCAGTTTAAATGAAGCAGCAGTGAACTGTTTGAAGGGCTGTGTTTCAGCACTGGTAAAAAAAAATGGAGTCTTTTCATTGATTGACGTTATGCAATAAAACTCAGCGACATTCAATTACCCCTTGATTGAGCCGGGCCAGCCAAGAAGGGAGTTAGGCATTTGAAATCCACAAATTGGATTTGCTCTCTTTTGCAGGCTCAGCAATTGCTCCCTGACTAGCTCCTCAGAAGATCCGAGGCGGCCCTGCTGGCTTCCGGATGCTACCAACTGACATGCTGTCTCTGTACAAAACATTTTTTTCCTTGTTTGGGTTCTAAATGAATGATATTTGCTTCCAAAGTTAGTACAGCTGCTAGACACATGCTGGCTATAGAATCTCTTCCTCCTAAGTAAGACATATGTATTTATCCATATGTATGCAACTGTTACTTAAAGGAACCTTTCTGTACATTCATACAGCATTCAGATATTCAGTTATTTGAATTATCATGCTCAGACTACTTTGAGCTGATGTGTTTTTTTCTTTATAAATGACTCCTCCTCCCTTCCACACAGTAGGAACGAGCTTACAGCTTCATTCCCATTTCTTCTCTTTCTCCTGCTTGCAGCCCAGTGTGGCTCGTAGATCCACCAAGCTGTAGATCATTGGTGTTCACCAGCAGAGTGGATTTGTCAGTGATTTTTTTCTCCTTGTGCCGATAAGCACAATTAACATTTACTGTAAATCAATGTAATTAGTTAGCAATGGGGAAATGTTGCTATTCAGCTGATTGCATAGGAAAATAAACAATTGTTTTATCTACCCCTCCACGCTGCCCCCAGCACACAACTGCAGACCTAGTCTGTGGAGCTAGCTGAGGGAGCTGGCCGCTGGGGCATGGCTGATGTGAAGTGTGTCCTAGCACCTGAAAAGCAGGTGTGTATGCAGCCAAATGGTTGTGGCAGGTGACACTGCTCTGCTTGCTATTTTTGTTTTAGACATTGTTTATTATGAGAAAATTTTCCCAGTGTTTGTCTTAAGATAAAGACACAGACCTATAACCTGGCCCACAGGACCCTACAACGAGGACTCCTGGCTACTTCTCCATCTCCCCCTGCACCGACCCTTTTCCTGCAATTTTCCAGTTCCCATCCCATAGTTCTCTCCTCCCATGTGCTCTGCAACTTGCCTCTGCAGGATCTTGGCACATACTATTTCCTGCCTATTTGTTAACAGCTTTATGAGATGTAGTTCACATACCATACAACCCATTCATTTTAAATGTATAATTCAAGTATATCTGTGGAGTAGTGCATCCATCATCACAATCAGTTCTAGGGCATTTCCATTACCCCAAAGGAAATCCTCTAACACTCAGCCACCCTCCCCAGTTCTCCCATCCTCCCCAGGCCCCAGCCCTAACCTCTGTTTATCTCCATAAATGTGCCTATTCAGAACATCTCCTGTGCATGTAATCAGACAAAGGGTCCTTTGTGTCTGGTTCGTTCACTAGCATACGGTTTTCAAGGCTCATTAATGCTGATGCATGAAATAATATTCCATCCTGTGGCTGTGCCACATGTCGCTTAGCCATTCAGCAGCTGATAGGCATCTGGCTCTTTCCTCTTCGGGACTGCTGTGCACATTCTTGTGCAAGTTTTTTGTGCAGAAAAGTGTTATTTCTCTTGGGTGTGGATCTAGGCGAGGAACTGTAGGATCATAGGATGCCTCTACTTTCAGCTATCTGAAAAACTGCAGATTGTTTTCCCAGTGGCTGCCTCATTTTCATTTCCACCCACTGAAGTTGTTTGAAAATTCCCATTTTCATGTTATTCCAATTATTCTTGTTACTGCAATCTAATCTCACTAACACTTTTATTGCAATTTTATAATCTTTTGTAATATAGCCATTCTAGGAGATGCAAAGTCACCAACATTGGGATGATTTCTACTCATTTTTCAAGCTGCAGCTGAAAAATCTCTTCTGTGGGGAATTTGTCTTGGCCATCCCACCCCACTGGCCAAGGCTCCTGTCAGACCTCTCTTTTCCCTCTAAACTTGAAGTTCAACATGGGCAGGAACCATCCTGCCTCCCCTTTGGTTTGCACTCCTTGCCCAGCATCCAGCCATCCTGTGAACTACATATCTGCTTGTTAAACATTTGTTGAGTGAATGTCATATTACAAAACAATGAGGGGGAAAAACATATACATTATCTGAAAATCACCTCTATCAGAACAGTTGGCATTACTTTTTAAATCAATTTCATTTTTCTGACTTCCCACAGACCAAACTATTGAGAAACAAATATCTCCATATCTCTGCTAGGGGAGGAAAGGGGTTCTCCAATAAAACGATGATGAATGCTTCTATTTCCCTGGTCTTTCCTGAAGGTGCACACACTTCTGTTTGATGAGAAACAGGAGGAGGCTGAGAGGACAAGTAAAGTCAAGTGGACTGTGTGACATAACAGTCCTCTCTCAAATCAAGCAGTGAATGGAAAAGAACAGGTTTCTGATCTGTAGGAGCTCGGGGGAGGGAGGACTGGCTATCTGCTTGGCCATTAATAGGGCTACATCCCTAGAGATTTCCACTCAGTTGTCTGGACAAGGCCCTGGTATATATGCTTTTACCAAGACCCTAATGGTTCTGATGCTAGTGGTGCATGGGCTTCACTTTGAAAAAAAAACAACATTCATCCAGTTAATATTCTCATTATTTAATAGAAACAGTTAATGCCGGAGTTAAAAAATCAAGCTCTTGAGTCTGACACAATTTAATCCCTGGCCCCAGAAGACATGTGTCTTAGACAAATTACTTAATCTTCCTAAGCCCAATTCTTTATCTGCAAAGGGAGAGGGGACAATAAAGTACCTATATTACACAGTTGCCATGGAAATTAAATAAGTGAATGCCTATAAAGCACAGCATCTGACACATGTGAAATGCTCCAATACGTTATTTGCTGTATTTCATCACTACAGTATATTATTTCTAAACTATAAGAGAGTGTGCACAACCAATCTTTTTCAAAGGGCTCAAGTTTTACTTGGTAAGAAAAATACTTCCTAAGCATAAGTTAGGAATTTAAAAGGTTCATCAGTTATACAAAAGTATCATCATTGTTACTTTCAGAGATAATTTTCCAGGTGGAACTTATTTTACTGATATTAAACTTTGTTTATGCCTATTTCCAAGGGCCTTCCACAATCAGGGGGTAATTCGGTCATTTCTGAAGAAGCAGAATTTGGGATCCAGTATTGAATTACAGTTTACCATCTAGTTCATGCTTCTTCCTTAGGTGTCACCTATTGAGCAGGAAGTATTGTGCATGTTCCCCACCCCCCAAATCTTATTTTCTCTATTAAGTGATATATTGAGCTTGGATGCTATCCTGATAGAATTCACTGTCTAAACCAGAAGTTCAGTCAATTAGGATCTATCAGTTATTTTACAGAACCAGAAGTGTTCATTGACTTGTCCAAGTCCTAATTAATTAGTGAGTGGCTAACAAATGTCAGGACTTTGGATACACAGAGAAGAATATTAAGATCCTCGTGATAATGCAGGGGGCAATGGAGACAGAAAAAAATGAGTAATTAGATATGTTTCCAAGACAGTGAGGCTGCTGAGGAGTGCTCTGAGTGACATTAAACAGGGTGAGGTGACAGAAATGTCTGAGGAAAGGGAGCTATTTCACATTAATGGACAGGAAAGGATATCCCAGGAGAAGGCATTTGAGCTCACACCTGAATGGCAATAACAGGGCTCAGAGTAATGTTGGGAAAGGGAACTGTCAAAGAAAAGCCCTAAGCCAGTAGTTGGCAAACAACAGCTTTCGAGCCACATTCGGATCTTTGGCCCCTTGAGTTTTTAGCAAAGGCAAGCTTAGGAGTACCCTAATTAAGTTAATAACATTGTGCCTACCTACATAGTTTAAGTTTAAAAAATTTGGCTCTCGAAAGAAATTTCAATCATTGTACTATTGATATTTGGCTCTGTTGACTAATGAGTTTGCCGACCATTGCCCTAAGTCAATACCATGATCATGAGGTAGGATCAAGTTCAGGAGTCAGGTTTTGAGTCTAAGTTCAGATGAGAAAGCCCAGCAGAATTTAAGGAGGAGATGTGAATAGTCTAATTTGTCATCATTTCAGGTGCCCCTCCTTTTCCTTCCTCTCTCTCTCTAGGGACGGCTATGGTGAAGCCTGATGGCATGGTGTTTAACTACAGCATAGACTTCCACGTTTGCAGCTATGATCTCTGTCATTGCATTAGTGAACTTGTCTCACAGGCAGGCCATTCAACTCTCCAGTCACTCCCCACTTTGCTATAGAACATGTGGATATGGTTAGGTCCGTGCCCACAGTAGCCAGGCCAAGAAACTTTGTGAGAGTTTAAGAAATATGAAGGCCCGGTACACAAAATCCGTGTGCTTGGGGCATGTGGGAGGGAGTGGGAGAGGGGAGGTCCCTCAGCCCAGCCTGCACCCTTTTGCAGTCCGGGAGCCCATTCTTAGTGCTGCTCACCAGTGGTGAGTCTGGCTTCTGGCTGAGAAGCACTCCCCCTGTGGGAATGCACTGACCACCAGAGGGCAGTCCTTGTGTTGAACATCTGCCCCCTGGTGGTCAGTGTGCGTTATAGAGATCTGTCATTCCACTGTTCGGTCAGTTTGCATGTTAGCTTTTTATTATATAGGATTCTCTCCCAGCAGGCTGAGATTAGTATATTGGTGTCAGCCAGCAAGAGTAGGGAGGGTGAAGTGTTTATTTGTCTCTTATGTGGGTTGGATGCGGGCAGTTGCAGGAAGCCGGGTCTAGAGCTGTTCTCCTTGGCCACTTAGCTGTCCCTTGTGACACCTGAAATGTGAAAGCCACAGAGAGGACAGGAGCCCATGGGCACAATGGAAAGTGCTGAACGCAGGGGAAAGGCACCGAGTATGCCTAACAGCCATGACTCCGGTTTTCTCACCAGAGCATCTTAGAGAGTGTGCTTCAATCTGTCCCTAGGCTGCACCAGGTGGCATTCGAGGTGCCGACCTGCGAGGGGAAGGAGCGGGAGAAGCTGGCGCTGACTGGGGACTCCTCGTCTTCAGCAGAGTTCTTCGTCACCGTGGCCGTCTTCGCCTTCCTCTACTCCTTGGCCGCCACCGTCGTTTACATTTTCTACCAGAACAAGTATCGGGAGAACAACCGGGGTCCGCTCATTGTAAGTGGTTTGCTTTCTGCAATAACCTGTTTCTGTCCCCTCTGATTTCCCTTTCCAGTACTGAAGGGGCTTAGGGGTTACCTGAATTTAAATTTCTCAACCTTCACATGTATGTTTACCTAAAATGTACTTTACTGAAAATTCCCTACATTAAAAAACATCTTGCTGTTTTCCTTCTTAATTACCTGCTCCCATTTTAAGAAAGAAAAGCATCTTTCTTTGTTTTATCCCATATATTACCACACAGCAGATTGCTAGGGTGCAGAACCTTTGAGGCACTAAAGAAAGGACCATTTGAAATATCAGTATTAGTGTTTGTGATGACAAAACTGAGTGATTATAATGCCTGGGTAATGTACTGTTTTGTTATAAGAAGGTTTCCATTTTTTTCCTCTCAATAAAAATGAAAGCCCCAATCTACTTTTCAGCTGATAGATCATTACAAATAATTTTTGGTGCGCTGAGGCATGTGACTTATATGGAATTCAAAACAATTAGTAACATTACTATAACAAAATTTTAGTTATTTTCATCTAGTCATTTATGTGAGCAAGTGTTCTCAAGTCATCTAGAAAATGAAAAATGGGAATAGAATTTATGTTGAATCATGTCTCATTGCAGACATAAATAACATTTTTCTCTCAAATATAAATGAAAACTCAACACATACATTTCTAATAACAATTTAACTTTTTAAATTTAAAATTATTAAAATTTATAATACATTTATGTTGTTTTGGACAAGAACACATCCATAATATTTGTAATGATCATCCAACCCAAAAGAAAATTTTGATACTTAAAGCATTAGGGTCACTGGTAAATAAAAAGTCAGGCAAATTTAGATATATATTTGTGTTAAAAGGAATATAATAGGGTGACTGATTAAATGCCTTCCATATCTATACTAATAAGAGAGAAATATGGTAATTGACCATCACTCCATGCCAATCAGGAGGGAATATGCAAATTAGTGGGACAAAGATGGTGGCTGGAGCAGGTGAGAGGCTTGGGTCACCCCCAGCAATAGAGAAAGAAGCCTTTAAAATGCCCGGAATGGCCCTAGCTGGTTTGGCTCAGTGCATAGAGCATCAGCCTGCAGACCGCAGGGTCCTAGGTTCAATTCTAGTCAAGGGCATGTACCTCGGTTGCAGGCTCCTCCCAAGGCTGGGCCCTGGTCAGAGTGCTTGCAGGAGGCAACCAATTGTGTTTCTCTCTCATAGATGTTTCTCTCTGTCTTTCCCTCTCTCTCCCACTCTCTCCAAGTCAATAGAAAAATATCTTCAGGTGAGGAATAAATAAATAAATACCCAGGATGGAGGTGTATTATAAATCAGAAACTATCAGAATGATTTCATTTTTTTTAAAATATATTTTATTGATTTTTTTACAGAGAGGAAGGGAGAGAAATAGAGAGCTAGAAACATCGATGAGAGAGAAACATCGACCAGCTGCCTCCTGCACACCCCCCACCGGGGATGTGCCCGCAACCAACATACATGCCCCTGACGGGAATCAAACCCGGGACCTTTCAGTTCGCAGACCGACGCTCTACCACTGAGCCAAACCGGTTTCAGCTATGAGAATGATTTCTACACATTTGCAAGTGGTTGTGAGAAAGTACAGACAGACTGGGGCCTAGCTTATCAATGGCTATTCTTACAAATATCTTTTTCTACTGAATATTCTTGACAAGATTGTACACTTTTAAGTAAAAACCTGAATGTCCTTAGGAATATCTTACTGTTAAAGATGCTGAATGACACAACAGCAAGAAAATCGTGTTGAGCAAAGCTGCATAAGGGCCTCCTTGTGCAGATGTACGCCTGCCAGTTCCCAGAGGCAGAAAGGCCACCTGGATGGTGCAGGATGTGGGACTGAGATGTCACACCTGGTGACACCATGGGCCACGTTCCTCTGAGTACAGTGTTAAAGCCAATCTCCTGCCTGGATCTCTGTAGAAGGATGCTGAGCCATTTTCAGATCTTGTGTCAAATAGTGACAATGTGAGGTGTTACTCTTTTTCATATTAATGTAAAGTAGGTTTTTAAAAATATCTTAACAGAGCTAACAGAATGCTCTAAGGCGTATCTAGTAAACAGCAACCCACATTTTGGTGCATCCTTGTCATGACAAGTTTTGTTTAAAGCAACTGCTCTAGGAGTTAAGGAGAGTCAATGCCTAACTTAAGATACAGCAGCAAAGGAAGGAGCTGTTATGCCCAATGGCTTTTCCCTTCAAGGAGAGTGGGCTGAGCGGAGGCATTTCACGGACAAGACGCGGTTGCCATGCAGGTGCACAGTGCACAGCGGCCCACATTGGCTCATGCCCAGTGCATCCCCAGTTTTCCATGTTTCCCATCAACCTCAACACAGTCTTGAGAGAGCAGGAGAGCAGCCAGAATCAGCCCCATTCTGCAGTCTCCTTTAACTCGCCTTCTCTGAGCCCAGCGTTGGAAAACGAGGCTTTGGGAGAGGAGAAGCTCGCCTGTGGTCAGAGAACAAGTGCATGGCAGAGCGAGGGCTCGGACTCTGAGGCCAGTGACCTTAAGGGCAGGGGCTCAACTCCGAGTTCTGGGTGGTAATCCCCCTGCGTGACCTACTGTTGAACAGTGAGAGCCTGTTACTTCATCTGTAGAATGAAGTTGACAACGGTGCACACTCACAGGGCTGCCGACAGCAAAGGAAGAGCTCGTGCCTGCAAAGCGCTCAGCACAGGGAAAGGCACCGGAAATGATATATTAGCATCATCTACTCTAACACTATTGTTGTAGTTAATTTTAATTATTCTCCTGCCAGTTACTGGTTACTGGGTGGTACCTTAGTCAAATGGAGGGAAATTGCAACCACCCTCCTGTGACTGTCTGCAGGCCTCACAGTTCTGTCCCCCTGCCCCCACCACCCCCTGCTATCCACCCCAAGCAATGCCTCCCCCATGTCCCCCAAGGGTAGAGCTTGACTCAGGACTACTTCTAAGACCTCAGGTGATAGGTTGAGCATCCAATTAACCTTTCTGTTCCTGGAGCCCCACTCCATCAGGTCACTGGAAGGGGGATCTTTACCTCCCCAAACAAAATAAGGCTCCTCATTCTCAAGTCCAGGCTGAGACCATCACTGAGGGAGGAAAACCGGTGGCAGCCACCGAGAGAGATGCTCAGAGAATCGAATGCTAGTTTCTATCAACTGCATCTTTACTTGGCTGTCATCAGAGATGGAAATCAGACTTTGCAATCTGTGAGCTTTCTGTAAATTGCTGGAGAATCTCTCCTTTTTCTCTCAAATCTCTCTCTCTCTCCCTCTCTCTCTCTCTCTCTCTCTCTCTCTCTCTCTCTCTCTCTCTCACACACACACACACACACACACACACACACACACATCATCATCATCATCATCATGTCAATTTTACTTCATGTCTAAGTGTATTTTATTTTAGTTGGTAATAAGTATGTTTCCACAGGCCAAGCAGTGTGTACTTACTAGTATTAGTGGGTTAGTAATTATAGCTCTGCCACAAATGAGTGACAGGAAGCAAGTAGCTGGGCTTTGGTAATCTAGGGAAGAAGTGTACCTGCTAGAAGCCAAGGACTCCCTCCCCAGGTCCCAGTGGGAATGCTGATACTAAAGACAGCTCCAGAGCATCTAATGGTTGGTGAGAGGATGAATGGAAGAGACTGCACTTGAAGTTCTGCTCAGGTACAGTGTGTCTGATGCCAAAAATAATAACATCATTTGAAGCCCCCAAAGTATACATCATGTCAATCACAGGCACGCTTGCTGGCATCTGACATTCTAATGTGTGTGTGTGTGTGTGTGTGTGTGTGTGTGTGTGTGTGTGTGTATGTTTCTACCTCCTCACTCTTTGAAACAAGGGAATGGACCTAACCTTAACTGATTCTTACTCTAAATATAAACTACACATTTTGCATCATCAAATACATTTTTTACAGAATTGGTACCACAAATGAAGGTAAATTAATTTGTTTAAAGTGTTTCCTGCACACCATCTACACATTTTGTCAAATTTTACATCTTTGACTTCTTTATGTTTAGCAGATTCTATTTTTAAATTTTTATTTAGTTTATTGGAGTCAGTGGGTCAGAGGATAGGGGAGAATTTCTGTCTAAACCCCATTCGTTTTTGTCAGATTCCCTCTTATTCCAGGGAATTCATCATTCAGTTAGAAAATTCAGGGCCTGGTAGAAACTTAGCAAAGCCCACCTGTGTCTTTCCTGTGTATTTCTTTTTCATTTAAAGAACCATAAAATGCAAAATGTAAAAAATAAAAGAAAGCAATGCAAAATGCGCATATTCCATGCCAAGCACCCCCGGGAGAAACCATGCCCCCTTTCTGATAGAGACTAGGGTGCTCAGCTGGGGGCGGTGGCACTTGGTAGGCAGTGTCTGGAGACATGTTTGCTGTCACTTCTGGTGTTGCTGGCATCTATTGGAAGAGGCCAGTGATGTGGCTAAGGCTCCACAGAGCACAGGAGCACCCACCACAGCAAACAATTACCCAAATGTCAGCAGTGCTGAGGAGAGATGTGGTGTCCAGCAACAGCCAGCAGTCATGGAGTGCCCACTGTGTGCCAGACACTGCACAGCACATTGCACATGTCTTCCTTTTAAATCCTTGAGCTCACCTTTTGAATTTGGTATTTTAATTCCCATTTTTGAGATGAAACAAATAATGCTGAAGGCATTTAAAAGTCTTGCCACGGGCTTACTTGCCCCAGAGGCAATTCAGGTCTATCTGACCTCACCTCAGAAATGGCTTCATTGTTTCCTGAATTCTTCTGCTGCTGTGGACCTCCCTAGCCCTCCCTGAGTTCATTTCTCTTGGTCTATGGACACCCATCTGAGTCTGGGCTACCTGCCATAGGCTCCCTGTCTCCTTTTCCCCCTCTCTATACCGACTCCTTTCTCCCCCACCCCACCGTGCAGGCACACACACAATTGAAACTTCAATCTTGTAGCCTTTATTCTAAGCTCTGCCTTCTATTCAAGCTGACATACTAGAGAGGGAAATGGTGCAATCCCAGTTTTTCAACCCATTTTAGGTGTTAGCCCTGAAAGAACATTTCTGTTTTCCCAGAAGACTTTGAGAATTTCTACCCTGCTCCCGGCTCCATCTTCAACTAGGAAATGTGAGCCAACAGGAAGGTTTCCAAGCAGTTCAGGGAACCAGTGAAAACTCGGGGCTGCCAGTCTTTCAACAAGGATAGGGCAAAGGCATTTCCTTATTTAATGAATAGCTATCTATATCCTTTTTTAATTTGACTTATATTTTTTCTAGTACCCTTAAACATTACTGGCTTTTAGTTTTTGATTTTCAATCAAATGAGTTTACGTGGTGCTTCCATTTTCCTCAGAAGACAAAGCTCTGCCTTGGACTCAAGAGTAGCCACTGCTGGTTAGGGCCCACAGCTGGCGCTCAGCCTGGGCACACATAGAATGAGACCTGGCTCTCGCCCTCATCAGACTTGCCTCATTCCCATCACCCATCACCAAAAGCTGCCATGGAGAGTCAGGGGCCACTGCTTAATGGTGCAGGTTCTGTATCCAGACTGCCTGGGCCCGAATCTGAGTACCACCTTGTATCACCTGTGTGACCTTAGACAGGCTATAGAACTTTTCTGTGCTTCCATTTTTTTTTTTTTTTTGAGGGGGGGTAGGTTGCCTGGAAATAGAGATAATAATGATTGCTAACATTAACGTGTTAGATTAAAGGAGCATTCTACCTATGGCATTAGAACAACATCAGGTACACAGCAGGTGCTCATTAATTTGAGCCATTATTTCCACCAGCCTGGTATTATTATTATTATCCTGTCCATACTGTGCTTTTATGTAGCTGGTGTTTATTAATCTCTGTGAAATTATTGGCTGACAAACAAGAGAAGTACAAACTCCATTGACTTTCTCATCTTGAGAAATGCTTTGGAGGGTTTCTTGTTGCACAGTTAACATCAAACACTCTTTCTTACTATTTTTGATTCTTTGAGCCTCCAAATTCAGCGTAAGCTGCTGTCATGACACACAAATGCAATCAGCCCCACAATGTCCCCCTGCCCCCCACCACTCAGTGTCCTTCCTTTAGCTCCCCCTTCGGCGTGCTGGCACTCAGGGCTCATACTTGAGGGAAGGAGGGGAATGAACACAGCTTCATTAAAGTAGCCAGGCTCCAGAGAACAGGAACTTGAGTCCCTTATCAACTGGCAAAGCTGAAAATAGCAGGAGAGTGTGAAGAGCACAATTGTGTAACAGGAAGAAACTGGAAAATGTGATTGTTTGGAGGCATCCAACTGAGAAACTGGGTCAGACGTTCGCCCTCCTCCTATCAGGTTTTGAAAGGGGTAAGATGTTTCCCACTCCACTTCCCCCACCCGGAATGGCAAAAATACCCTTCCTCTTTGCTAAGTTTATGTCTTTGATTTCAAAACAAGCAAATTCTCACCCAGCAGCTTTGTGTTACTGGGGCCCCTCAGCAGTTTAACGGTGCCTTGCTCTAAGACCCTGGTTCATTAAATTTTTGAATAATGGGCGTGAAGTCCAGAGCTTGGGTCATTTTGCAGCCCTCTTAGCCCTTTCTCCCAGCTGGGCATCTTCACTTCCATTGCTTATGAGCAGGACCCAAATCAAAGCTACAAAGCCATACAAGGAAGTACTCCAAAGTTTGCTCAGGTGTGCCCTCACTTGTGTCGCTCAGTTGGTTGGGCATTGTCCTGTGCACTGAAAGGTTGCCAGTTCAATTCCTGGTCCCAGAGTAGGGGGCTTGCAGGAAGCAACCAATCGATGTTTCTCTCTGAAAAAAATCTTTAAAAAATTTTTTTCCCAAGTAACATGGAGGAAGTGATGAGAAAGTGATTCTAGTAAAACTGGCTTGGATCCTTTATGAAGGAAAATGGTTTCTGGAAATACCTGAGAACTTGGCCAAGATATGATCTCACCTTCCCTCAACCTCTGAGACCTAAAACTTTGCATTTGCCTCCATGTTGTTCTCAACCGTCTAAGAAATATTGAATTGATTCCTATATTATTTTAAGAAATAACCAGCTAAGCCTGAATTTCCATGGGTTTTATTTGAAGCCTAGGAGTCCACTGGAAAATTGACTAGCCACACCTATGGACAGAAAACTATGCAGATATTGACAACCTAGAAATTAAAAGACAAAAAGTATATATTATAATGGAAAAAGAACTTAGGAAAATTTTAGTCGAGGCTAGAGGAAACAGAGCTTAAATGTCATTGTTTCAGCTGCCATTTATTTTTGGGTGCTTTTCATGGGCCAGAAAATAAATAAAACAAAAGTAATCTTGTTTTATTTTTCCAAACACTATTAAGGTGCCCATTTTACAGATGTTGGATCAGATTTACAGAGACTGAGTAGCTTGTTTGGTGATGCACAGTGAGTGAGCCTCTAGGCATGCTCATCCCCACTGTGCTATGGCACATCTCATCTTTACCTGGGAGGAGGAAAATGAAAATCCAAGAACATTCACCCTGGAGCTGAAAATCAAATCAATAAGACAAGACAAGACAAGACAAAACAGGATATAAAAGCACAATAGAAGTGTGTTTGTTATTACCAGTATAGAGACATCATGTAGGAACCCACAGGAAAGAGCATGTATGATTGGCTTGTGAGGTCAAAGAAAGTTGATGGGGCCCATGAGACTTGACAAAAAATAGCAACTAGCTGGATGAAAAGGACAGCATTTTGAACATCTTAAAAATAGGGGTATATAATGTGATAGCAGACACTAGTTTGGCCTGCTGGCTTCCTTCTCTGGAATAACCAGCCCTCTCCCTCTCACATAGCCTTGCTGGACTGTTGATCAGTAACATAAAAGGTCAAGTGACTCAAGCCAGGCCATCAAAGTCTCCTCTGGGGTTTATCTCTGGAGTGAGGTTCTTCTTTCTCTGAAACTGCTAGGTATTATAGAAGACGTGAGTCTACATGGTGGCCACATTGTGCACAGTGTGGAAGGACTCTGTAAATAATAAAGCTAAGCCGGTTTGGCTCAGTGGATAGAGCATCAGCCTGCAAACCTAAGGGTAACAGGTTCAATTCTGGTCAGGGGCACATGCCCAGGTTGTGGGCTTGATCCCCAGTGAGGAACCTGCAGAAGGCAGCCAATCCATGATTCTCTCTCATCATGGATATTTCTCTCTCTCTCTCCCTCTTCCTTCCTCTCTGAAACCAATAAAAATATATTTAAAAAGTAATAATAAAGCTCAACAGAGATACACAGCTCCTAGATATGGAGAGAAAATAAGATAGAGAAAGAAAAAAAAAACACACTAATAACAACAACAAAAATAAAGATAAAAATAAGCAGTGGATTTGGCCATACTTTCCAGCTACATGGAAAAGCTGGGTTTGTTGGGCTTGATTGGGTTTCTAATACTTGCCAAATGAAATGATTGTCATCAATATATCATTTCTACTTCTTTGTAAAAAAGTTATAAGAACCCATATATCAAAAGATAGTTATTGATATTCAACAAAAGTTCTCTAATATGGTTGTTGTTAGGTGCTAAGCACATAGCAAATGCTTAATAATAGTTTATTTATTTATTCATAAGACCAAGAGAGAATAAGATAAAATACTGGTAGTCTGGTAGTACTTCTATATTCATTATTATTTAACACTAGCTTTTTCTTTTTATTGAATTTATTGGGGTGACATCCTATATAATAAGAGTAATATGCAAATTAACCTTAATGGCAGAATGTCTGGTCACTATAACATGCATTGACCACCAGAGGGCACATGTTCAATGCACTTCCACAGGGGGAGCACCACTCAGCCAGAAGCTGGCTCATGGCCGACCTGCACCGCAGTGGTGGCGAGAGCCTCTCCCGCCTCTGCAGCAGTGCTAAGGATATCTGACTAATGACTTAAGCAGTTAGTCAGACATTCCCTGAGGGCTCCTGGGCTGCTGGAGGGATATCTGACTGCCAGCTTAGGCCCCCTCCCCTGGGGAGCGGGCCTAAGCTGGCAGGTGAACATCCCCTGAGGGGTCCTGGACTGTGAGAAGGTGCAGGCCAGGCTGAGGAACCCAGCCTCACCACCACCACCCCGCCCCCCAGAGTGCACAAATTTTCATGCACCAGGCCTCTAGTTGGTTAATAAAATTATATAGGTTTCAAGTGTACAGTTCTGTAATATGATACATTACCTAAATATTGTATTGTGTGTTCACCACCCAAGTCAAGTCTCCTTCCATCGCCATTTATCTCTCCTATACTCTCCTCTACCTCCCTTCACCCCTCATTTCCCTATGGTATTCACCATACTGTTTTCTGTCTATAAGTTTTGTTTTGGTTTGGTTTTTTTGTAGTGTCTTTTTTTTTTTCTTAATCCCTTAACTCTAGTTTTGTTTTTTGTTTTTCCATTTTTAATAGATGCATAATATCCCATTATGGTGAGATAACATGAATTATTCAGTCAATTTTTTATTGTTGGACTTTGAATTTTTCATGGCTTTGAAGTTTTCTCTCTCATAAACAATATTATGATCAGCCTTGCACTTCAATTTTGACACAATTTATTTTTTATTGAATTTATTGGGGTAACATTGGTTCACAAAACCACACAGGTTTCAAGTGTACAACTCAACAGAATCTCATCTGCACACTGCATTGTGCACCCACTCCCCCAAGCAAAGTCTCCTTCTGTCCCACGACACCCCCTCTTTGCCCATCTCCACTACTCTCACCCCCTTTCTCTCTGGCTATCACCACACTATGGTCTGTTGACACACATTTTAAATCATTTCTTTTAGATAAAACCCTGAAATCTATTGTCTTCCTGATTTTTAAAGCTGAAGTTTCTGTTAAACACCTATGAAACATATCCCAACCGATTACCCCCAACCTGAATGAAAAATTTGGATTTCAACTTCTGATTCTACTCTAAACCCTGCAATATTGGAGAAGAGAAATAATAAAAATAAAAATCTACATAGAATTTTCTTCCCAGAGAGGAAACAATTTAAACTTGTTGTTAGAAGGTTGCCACTGAAACATTACTTTTGAAACTTGAGACACTAAGGGACAGAAAATATCCAATCAAGTCACGTTTAAGTATGCTGAAGCTCAAGATTTAATCACCAGTGAGAAGTCCCCACAACAGGCATTGATCTGCATGGCAGCGAAAGCTTAGCCGGGTGCTGTGCTCTGTGTAGCCCTGCATTTGGCAGTGTCCTGTCTCACTGGGGCTCCGTAAGTGAAGTTCAAGACCATTAATTGCTCCTCTGGGCACAAGCAGAAGTAAGCACACATTCAAAAATTCCAGGTGGTGAGTTTTTAAATAATGGGATGCTTTGTCAGTTTCACCCTGGGCTGTCCCCAGTGTAGTGGCAAGCAGCCCAGCAGATGGCCGGGGAGCAGCAATGGTTGGTAGGCATTTTGGCCCCGCCCTGCCCGCTGCAGTGGGCCTCCCAAGAGCTTCTGCATAAAGGTGGCCATGCCTCTCACACCCCAGGTACAATGTACCCCGCAGCCTTTTCAGTTTTAGTTCCATTCTCTTTCTTCCTTTTATTTATTTTTAGACTTGTTCTATAAATTGTTGATTCGGGATTGAAAAAAAAAACAAAAAACAAGACCAAACTAATAGGATTAATGTCCCTCATTAGAAAATCCGACTGCGTGGGACCCTATTCTAGGCTTTCTGACATCCCAGTGCCTTGGGGATTGGCAAAATGATAGCGAACAGGTGAGGGGCTGTGGAGAGAACTGATTCAGATTAAGTCAAATTTATGGAGGCTTTTGGTGGAGTGGTCGCCTACCTCCTGACTTCCATTCTGCCATCATCATAAACGCAGCTGTGTTTAGGCATTAGCCACCTCTGCTTTATAGAAAACAGACTCCTCACTCCAGCATTGGAGGCCCACCTAAGCCACGACCCTTCACCTACACTCCAGAGCCATCTTAGACCATTCCTACAGCTGGTGTTTTAGCCAAACTGAACTGCTTACCATTCCCTCGGCATGCTGCATGCATTTCTATTTCTGCATAGTTATTGAGTACCTGCCACCTGAAGGTCTTCCTTCCCTCCCCCCTCTCAGCCTGTCAAAATCTGACTCATCCTCAGAGAACTATCTCAAAAGCTACCTGTTCCATGAAGAATTTCTTCACTGTCCACATCCTTCCTTCTGAAGATATATGAATTCTCCCTCCTCAGACCTCCACAGCTCTGTGTGGAAGTCTTTGTGTGTAAACCATTCCTGGTTTGTACTTCAATTAGATGTGGTTTTATCTGATTCCACCACTAAACACTGAACATCTGAAGGGTAAGCACTATTTCTAACACATTTTAGTTCCCTAAAGTCAGTACTAACAGTGAAATCAATGACCTCCCACGCTGGTCATGAAGGATAGGGTATGTGTAAGCGTTCGTCGAGTTCCTACTGTGTGCCAGGAGCTGTAGTTCGCACTGGCTGTACGTAGCAAATGTATATTCCAAAAGAAACATAGAAAATGTGAGGAGCAGCTACAGTGTTTGGACAGGTTCAAGCCTAGGACTAATGAGAGGGCACAGGCCTCTCATTGCCACATGCAAATCCCAGCTTGGAGGGCAGAACCCTCCCAGCACAATTATAGCCAACAGCTCTAGTTGTAAGCTTGAACCTGTGGTCCGAACACATGGCCCCACGTGCCTGAGTGAGATAGGCTGCAAGGAAACAAAGCTTGATCGGGTGCATGTAGTTAAGTGGGATTGAAACCCACGAGGATGTTGTAAACATCTTGACCACGCCCTCACTTTGCCTTGTGGCATCTGCTATAAAATAAAGACACAGGTTGTGGGTGTTGACGCTGTCTCTCAGGAAAGCAGTCTCTCACGGAGACCTAGCTTTCATTCTCTTGTCTGTCTTTTCTAAGCCTTTCACCACCCCCACTCAGGTTCACCCTTGGCTGTGCGGCCCCCAGTGTGGCACAAGAAAGAACTCCCAAAAATACAAATATGCACTATCTAGATCTGGCTATATAGATATTAGAGGTATCCATTGGGACTGCTACACTTTAAGCAAAAGTACTTCAAAAATCCCAATAAACGTCGTGATTAAGACAATGCCTCATCTCGAAAGAAACAGAGCTTGCTATTTCAAAGCACACACAGCATTGTATTAATCTTGCTCCTCTCTGACAAGTGAAATTTGCTTTAATTCATACCTCTCAGTTAAAAGAACTATTCATAATTGTGCTTCATCAAGGTGAATTCATATTTTTAAACTCCCGAAGCATCATTTCAACCTCTGGTTACTGATGCTTCTCTGCTTCCTGGTTGGGGGAGGTGATTTGGTTAATATGTAATCAGAAAACTAAAGAATTATTCTTGAGTAAGAGCCATTCTCTTAAAAAATCCATATCTCTTGAATATAGATTTCCCCAGAGAAGAGTAGATAATTGGTAATATTCTGTTTCAAAATTCAGGTAATTTCCAAATGCTTGTAAAGTAACAGAAACCTCTTTTCTACTTTGTCTAATAAAGCTAATTCACAAAGATATTTAACTCTTGCTGATATAAAGTAACTTGGTGAGAGGCTATATATGAATGGATTCCTAAGGTAGGTGGAAGATAAGCCAACTTATTTCTCTAAAACAAATGACATTATCTGGAGAAAATATTTTTCTGGCTGGACCAGGTGACCCCACCCACATCTGTGATTGCAGGACAATGCCACATTTTTACTTTGCTGTTTGTGTCAGCTTCCTGTGCTGGAAAATGAAAATCTTGAAAACAGGTCTGGTTTTGTTGTTTCTGAAGAACCTGCACTAAGTAGGAAATATCAGGAATTCAATAAACGCTTATTAAAGGAATGAACTCCAAGCTCCATTTGCATATGCATGCCTCCTTAACTATAATTCAGACTTTTAGTTTAAGCTAATCATACATATCTCTGAGGCATCTTTATGTTTTATGCTGCCATATGTCCACTTTCGGTCGTAATTCAACTTAAAATCTTTCCAATTCTACCTGTTGAACCAAATTGTTCTGACAGGCTTTCATTTTCATCAAAATTCCAATTCTGTCTATGCTTTTTTTGGTATTTCCCCTTACCTGCCTCTTTTGCTGTGAGGTTATTCAAACTCTCCTCTTCTGTCATAAGCATTGTTCTTGCTACAAAGCTCCACGCTTGCTGATATAGGGTAAGGTGTTACATTGGCAAGCCTGTGTCTCTCCATCCTCTTTTGCTCTCTCATTTAATCTTTATCTCTCCAAACCAGAAATACTCCTTTCCCCCCAAGCTTTGAATTAGAGGGAAAAGATCAGAAATTAATTGTTATCTCATCATTCTTGTTTGGAAATGTGGAATCCTCACGGGTTTGTGAAAGTGGGAAGTAGGAAGCCATTTTCCCCATCTAAGCCTGAACAATAGCTAAGGAGGAGTGAAGGGATAGATTTAAATGAGAACGGCTCTTATTAAATCAGCCCAAATCACAGCTGATCTTACTGCAGGAATTGTACGCCTGACAAGGTGTAATTATAAAAACTTGGTCTCCTGCTGCCTTTATGCATATTCACTTTATGAACTTAGACCCCTAGAAGCCTCCCAGGACTGCCTTTCCATTTTTAATAAGCGCCAAGAAGCAGGCGCTTCCTGAAGGAATTAAATGAGGGAAGAGTTTTCTGTGTTTTGTTTTGCTTTAGGCTTAGCAACAACATTAAGACAAAGAGGCAGCTATTCTGCCGGGTTGTGTGTGTGCTCTAAGAGCTACAAATGAAGTGAACCTCTGGAGCGTCAGCAAAGGCCTTCTGGTTTGACAATTAGGGGAACAACTGATCCGTAGGGGGGAAACAATCTTATTATTAATTGCAGCTTCTAAATAACATCCCTGGGTCTCTGTGCAATTGCTGGGAATACTTGTCTTTGGGAAAAGGAGGGTGTTTCCAGAGCCAGCTGGATCAGGGTCCAGTTGATGAGGTGCTGTAATGGGCCGCACAAAACCAGCCAGGTGAGGGGAGAGCCGGAATCAGCTCAGGAGGCAGGTGATCACACCTGCTCATCCCACGTGGCTGCCGACCTCAGCACGCCGCTCTGCCAGGCTGAATCCCACTTTAGGGAGCCTCTTAACGCAGGAAGCCAAGGCTGTTGAGAGGCTGGTTTCTAATGCCATTTCCCCCCCCCCCAAATAAAAATTAATGCTGTGACACCCCCAATTCTATGAGTTTTTAAGAATGTAGAGAAAATCATGAGTTCTGTGAGCAGCTTTGAAATCATTCCTTTCTTCACTCTCTGTCTTACCAACAGAGGCTCAAAGAAGTTGTCACTTGCCCACAGTCACTCAGCTTGTTCCAGAAAGCTCCATTGTCACCTCCAAGGCCATGCAGAAAGGGCTCCTGCTGCCACCCAGCAATCCCATTATTCCATGTCAGTCTGGTTCAAGGCAGAGGTTGGGTGAAAAGGATTATGGGTTGTGCTCTGAATTTTTTTGTCCTCATTTACGTCAAGACAATAGCTGACTTTGGGACAAGATGCCTCCACTGAAGGTGGGATAGATTGAACTCAGTTTTGCAAAGAATATTTACTTCCAACATGCACTGGGCTTGGAGCTCCCAGGTGGGGGCATTGGTTGGTGAAGCCATTAGTTGAATGTCAGGGCTATTTTTCTTTCCCCCTCTTAGAATCTAGGCTCTTTTCTTTCCCTGCTGTGGATGATTAAATCTAAAATATTTATGTGGCTTTATAATAACTATTCAACATTTCATGCACCTGATATTTGCAAAAGTGCTTGACAGTCAGTGTTTATTAACATGAAAATAATTGCTAAGAAACCTAAACTCTGACATTTTTGGGGGACAAGTCCCTTTGGGGCTACTCAGCATGTTCCTAGGAACTTTGTTGGCGCCAGTGATTCTGAGTGAAATTTATTGGCCAAATTCTGCCTGTGCCCTCAGACTTGAAGGTCCCCCTAGTTTACCAAACTTTGTCCCAGGAATCCTGAAGGACAGTATGATATTATGCATCCCATTCCCTCATCAAGCGTTTGCTAAGGATCAGCTAGGGGATTTGGATAAAGAATTAATATGACTGCCCAGATCGGGGTTTGAAGTTTCTGCCATGATGCCTGGGGTCCAGCCTTAACTAGAACTGAACAGGAGGTGGCAGGGACCAGGGGACAGGAGGTGGAGGCATGAAGGGATGTGAAATCTCACACAGGCTGGGGACATTTGGTTGTCACTACAGGAGGGGGTACTACTGGCACCTAGTGGTAGAGGCCTGGAATGCTGCCAAACATCCTAAGGTGCAGGATACCCCACCACAGTGGTTGGCAAACTGTAGCTCGCAAACCACATGTGGCTCTTTAGCCCCTTGAATGTGGCTCTTCCACAAAATACCACAGCCTGGGCAAGTCTATTTTGAAGAAGTGGCGTTAGAAGAAGTTTAAATTTAAAAAATGTGGCTCTCAAAAGAAATTTCAATCGTTGTACTGTTGATATCTGACTCTGTTGACTAATGAGTTTGCCGACCACTGCCTCAGGACAACAAAGAAATTTCCAGTCCAAATGCCAGTCATGTTGGGGTGGAGAAACCCAGTGTGAGCCTTATATCTCTGTTACTATTATTCCTGGTTACACATCAGCCTGCCCCACTATATTGTAAGATCTTTGAGTGTAGAAACCATTTCTTATTTTTGGCTATATCCTGGCACCTGACACATATAACACAACTCAGTACATAGTGTCGAATGAATTAGTGAAGATGGTAGCCTGTCCCTCAGGGAACCCATGATTCCAGGTGTGGAGGTAGATAAATGGTCAATTCAGGGATAAAATGTCTGGTCTTCAAAGTACAGTAATATGAAAGCTCTTTTGTGTGGCCTTATAATTTATCACTCAGATACCCTTTTGCAATCAAAGTGAGCTCTTTCAAATAATTAAGGCAGGACAGCAGGTGACACCTGCATCAGGCCCATCCCCCACAAACCAGGACACACGTCTGGTAACCCTGACCTCGGCCCACACACAACGGCACACCCACCAGAACCAGGTGCCAATGGGTCGTGGAATTCAGCACCATACCCAAGAGCTATGTGTGAGATATCTAGAAGATTCCATTGGGGGCTGTTGATGTTGACATGACATATCGCAATGCAAATGCAAATGCAAAACAAACAAAGAAACAAACAAACTAATAAGAATAAATAAATGAAAGTTTGTGAAGGATTTGCTCTTCATTCCAGCCCTTGATTTCACACCCACCTAAGTGCTCCGAGATCGCAACTTTCTCTACTGCTTCTTGAACCTCCACCCACCAACTCGCCAGCCTCCGGATTTTCCTTCTTCTGTGATCTCCCGGCTCCCTTTTTTATCACAAAGATGTATGCTGTCTCAGCTCACATATCCACACCAATTAGCTTTGCTAAGCCACCAAGGGGTACCCCCTGCTCAGGAACCAGTGAGAGATTGTAGGTACAAATAGCCTTTCCCAGACATGGTCCCCACAGCTCCCAGTTACACTACGGCTTCAGACAGAAAGGCAGGCTTAATCTGACCTGGGGAGTGGGCCAAGCTTCGCAGAGCAAATAATAAGTAAGCGGACTCTCAGTTTACTCTGAAGACACTTAACCATGGAGCCCATAGACACACAACAGAAGGTATGGTCTCCTGTTTTCTGGGCAGGTGGGATTCTCTTCATTCAGCAGCGAGCATGCCTTGCTAGGGGGTCAGGAAGCTCTGACGCAGAAACTTGCTGAGGAGTGAAGTAAAGACTCAGTGAGGTTCTGACTTCTCCCAGCCTAGACTTTGAAAGAAACACTGAGGCTTCGAGTGAACGTTCTTTTCCTTTTGTACTAAACTCTCTTTCAGCAGACAACAGTTGTTCATCATCTTTAGGGCAGTTATTGTGGAAATCAGTGCCCACTTCCAAAGTTTTGTTAAGAACAAATATTAGTGAGGATAAAGGTGCTATGTTTAATTTTAGGTAACATAGCTTTCTTCATTCTGTAGTCCCATCTGACACACTACCGCAGCAGAGGCATCCCCAGCTGAGACTGTAACATACATTCTTCCGAGACCAGGTTAAGAAGAGCCGCCTCGGCTCCAGTCCAGCACACCCATCACCTGGGTGTGATGGAGAGACTCCGAGCTTTGTGAGTTTGATACCAAGTGAACCTCTCCGATGAGATGCTGCTGGCATTTGAGCTACTCGGATCCAGCCGGCTTTCTGCGAGTCCAGGAGAGAAACACCAGATGGTGATGTGTCTGAGGATAAGGGAACTGGAGCTAATTTTAGAACATTCTTGGCCATTTCTCTTACCCAACGCTAGGAAGGGAATTCTCAGTTGGAATAACTTTCCAAGTTTCAAGAAGTATTGTAGCTGTTTGATTTCCTTAAAAGTGTGCCATCATTCTGCTTAGCAGTATGTTGGGCCAGACCACAGCACTGCATGCAGAGAAAACGTGTTACTAAATCTTCTTCCAAGCATTGGAGAACACATCATCTATCAGGACAAAGGTGGGCCTCCCAAACCTGTAGCCCACTGACCCACTGACGGGCCATTTCCATATCCACTCTACCCCTGAATGTCTCCCTTTTTAGCTTGTCAGACTGGTTGAACCTGGTTTTAAATCTCTGGTTTAAACTGTCAGGTGGCAACTACCAAAAAGGCTCATGGGTGGAGAGAAGGAAGCGTAAGTTAGTGAAACAAAGACTGGGGGGACCTGGGCCTGCTGGCACTTAGAGAGACGGATGGCCGTGCAGACACACTCTCACCCTCCCTCCAACTGGAAGCTGTGAACCAGGGCGCAGCACGTGGCTGGGTAAACGCAAGCCTCCACGCTGCCTGCGTGTTTACAGTTCCATCTCAGAGACTAGAATCTAGTCTCTAGATCTCCCTTACCGAATTCAACAGGCAGTTGCTATTGAGCAGTAACCTTGTGGAAATGGGAGGCTAGCCTCTGAGGCCCCGAGACAGGGTACGTGTTCACTAATTCACTCAGATCAGAGAGTCCTGGCTTTAGGGCTGTGAGATTCACTGTGCCACGTGCCAGAAGGCTGGAAAAGCAAATTGTTGTATAGAAGGAAAGGAGGAACAAGGGATGGATCCAACCTGAGAATCTGGGTTGAAGAGCAGATGGTCAAGTGTGAGAATGAAGGTTGGGCTTCTATAGTCAAACACACTCAGAAGCTTCTTCCAAGAGGAAAGACATCGAATAAGGGGCCAGGTGCAGAAGAGGACGGAGGGAGAGTGTGTGCACCTGTGTGAATGTGTGTGCATATGTGAGTGTAAGTACGTGTGTGTGTGTGTGTGTGTGTGCTTGTATGTGTGAGGGTTACTTATTCAATTGCAAGTTTTCAGTTGGAGAGGGGTATTAGTAAACCTACATTTTTAAAAGTTTATGTTGCCCTGGCCTGGTAGCTCCGTTGGTTGAGCACAGTCCCATACACCAAAAGACTGCAGGTTTAATGCCCAGTCAGGCCATATGCCTGGGTGGCTGGTTTGGTCCCCAGCCAGGGTGCATGAGGGAGAAATGTTTTTCTCACATTTCTCTCTCTCTTTCTCTCTCACTGTCTTTCCTTTCCTTTCTCTCTCTCTCAAAATCAATGGAAACATATTCTTGGGTAAGGATTGATTTTTTTTTTAATTTGTAAATAAAAGTTTCATGTTAATTAAATAATTTGCTGGTAATAGTGGTAGGGGGCTGATTAGAAGACAATTGAAATAGTCTTTTTTTTTTTTAAAGCAGTAAGACTAATTATTACACAAATCTTTTATAAGCACTTTCTATAAGCCAGGCATGAAACCAAGTGCTCTGCATACATTATTTCAGTGCAGTTTACAGAAATCCTATGTATTTTTACTCTCACTTCAGATGAGTCCTGGAGTCAATAACATGACAGGTAGTGGCTTAGCCAGATGTGAAACCAGATCTGCCTGATCCGAGGCCTGGGCTGTAACCTCCACCTTCCACTATCCCATGGCCAAGTGGGAGGGCGGGGCAGGGAGGGGGGAGCTTACTCAGGCTCCCAGTGGAACCTGGGAGTGTCTGTCAGCCAAGCTGGTCCCTACCAGGGAAGGAGTAGGGCTGAAGGTGGGGAGCTCTTTTCACACAAGGAGTGGAGGACACCATGTGGAGAGAGCAGCAAAGAGGGGGGATGTGGATCTGAGATGTGCATGAGGTAATGGGGGGATGAAACTGTGAGAGGAGGGAAGGGTGAAAAGAGGGGTTATGACTTCATAAAGTCCAAAGTGTGAGGGGTAAGCAGGAAGAGACTCTCAAAGAGAACTTAACTTGGGCAGTAGTGCTGACCATCAGATCTTCCATCTAAAAGATTAAAAAATGAACAAAGGCGAGGTTTTCCTTAACCCTTAACCGTGCCCAGCCAAAGAGATTTAGAAAGACACCGTTCAGTGGGACTTCTTCTCATGTGTATACTGTAAATGGGGACACAGAGCCCAGAGCTGAATCTTGATAACATAACCATCCAAGGGGCTGGCTGGCCTGTGCCTGAGCTTCCTGAGCTCTCCGGGCAGCTCCACCAAGAGGGCGCTGAGCCGGTGGACTCTGCTGCCATCAGGGACGCTGGATTTCCAGGTTTCCAATCTGGGGCCCCATGAAATGGATCTACCAACTTCCAGCCAGGACCTGGGTGTCCCGCAGGACACCTACCTACCTCCAAATCAATGCCTCGCTCGCCTGCATCAAGTCCCTCCCCCGATCCTCTCTTCCTTGAATCCAGCTGCGCTTCCGTAACCCAGACTCCTGTCACCCCTGGTGCAAATGTGACCATCCTCTCCTACTTCTCTCTGCGCCCTTCCTGCAAGTCCAACTTCCCTGGAGCTGGATAAATACCTTTGTCATCACATCCTATAAAGGACCTCTGGCCCTAAAACATAAAGAACCGAAGCAAATTAATTAAGCCTTCCTTTCTCTAGATTGATAACCCGCCAGGCTCTCTCCCACCTCAGAGCTCTCGTGTGGGCTCTTCCCTCTGCCTGGATGGCCCCGTCTATATAGCCACATGCTGGCTCCCTGATTGTCTTCCGGTCTTTCATCAAGCCTGACTTTTAATAAGGTTTCCCTGGCCACCCCACCTAGGATTTTAGTACTCACTCTCCCATCACAGCAGTTCCTGTCCTTTCCCTGTGTTATTTTTTTTCTCATGTAACAATTAATACTATCCAAACCACTAATACTTTACTTATTTACCTTGTCCATTGTCTATTATGATATGACTAGAGGCCTGGTGCATGAAATTTGTGCATGGGGGTGAGGGGTAAGGGTCCCCTCAGCCCAACCTGCAACCTCTTAACCCCCTCACAATCCTGGACCACTGGCTCTTTAATTGCTCACCTGCCTGCCTGCATGGTTACCCCTAACTGCCCCCCTACCCTCCGACCTCCCTGCCAGCCTAATAGCCCCTCACTGCCTCTGTATGCCAACCAGGTCACCTCCAACTGCCCCCTTCTTCCCAGCCTGGTTGCTCCTAACTGCCCCCCACCAGCTTGGTCACCTCTTACTGCCGCCCCCCCCCCCCCCGCCAGCCTGGTCACCCCTAACTGCACCAAAACCAGCCTAGTCATCCCTCATTGCCCCTCCTGCTGGCCTAATTACCCCCAATTGCCCCCCCTGCCAGCCTGGTTGCTCCCAACTGCACCCCCCACCTGCTGGCTTGGTTGCCCCAAACTGCCCCCACAACAGCCTGGTCACTTGAAGTACGTAAGTAACTTCAGATTCTTTATGAGGTTGGTCCCTCATATCTAGCTATAAAAAAAAAACAAATAAAAAGGTTATCTATCATTTTAAAGAAGAACACTAGTATTTTGCCTTAGTTTTGAATGCCAAGGGTGGGATGGAGGACTGCTCTCTTTTTAAATTATTAAAAGTGAATTAAGAATTTTCATTTGAAAGGTCTTCTCATTCATGCTTAATATTTTAATATATGTGATGCCAAAGTGAGCACCATTCATGCTTAAAAATAGCTATTATATGACCCAGTTGAGCAAGGAGCTTGCTAACGGCTAAGATTAAATTAGTCCTCTCATCCATTTTGTATTTAGAAACAAAGAAGTCAAGGAATATTAAAAAAACAAAGCTCTCTATGTCATTACTTTTTTTTTAATAACTAAAAACCATCAAAACCTCTGTAGAACTCACACTTTTGAGAAAGTGCCCCTTGTCTAGAGGAAAATATATTTGTTTTTTGTAAAATGTAGGTGATTTAGTAAATACAACATTATTTGTGGGAAAGTGCATTTCTTTGCCAAAATGCATGGAATTAAGTGCCTGGGGCAGCTAAAAATGTGACTCAGAAAAATACTTTAATAACTATCCCTTGCTCAGAGCAATACAACCCTAAGTCGGGCGTGGCCCGTGGGGAGTTGAACCGCGGAGTAGACCAGAGCCCGGGGGAAGGAAGTGTGGGTGGGAGCCAGGCACACAGTGCAGCCTGAGTGCCTCTGAGGCAGGGGCTCAGCTGGGCAGCTGCTGCTTGGCTTCCAAGAAGCAGAAACATTAACCTAACACAAATGTCAGCCTTTATTAGCATGTTGTCACGTTTAGTTACCACTCTCAGGCAGTCCTGAAAGCCAGGGGGTTGTTCTCATTCTAGATCTGCTTTGGAAACTCACTCCTGACAACGAAATCTCATTGTTAAACAGTTCTGCCTTGTGTCTCCAGTACCTGAGAATAATAAAGCCAATAGCTAATATTTATTGAGTATCTGTCATATGCCAGGCATGGAATGAATGTTTACATGTTACATCTCACTTAATCCTCAGGACAATTTTATGAGGTACAGATGGGGGGACTAAGGTAAAGAGGGTTGAGGGATCTTGGCTAAAGTCAGACAGTGAGTCAGTGATGAAGGACCCAGAATTGTGGCGATTACCCCTGTGCTCTATCTACTGCCCTCCTAGTGACTGGAAACCGATGGGGAAGCGGTGAGGAGGGATCTCCATGGGCTTTTCTCCCGCTGTCCAGAGGACAGTGAGAAAAGCTGCGTAATAAACCAGCAGGGAGACTCCCCCAGACTCCATTCCAGATTGCTTCGAAGGAGCACTGTGCCTCGAGAGCCCGACCAAGGGTGACCCTGAGAGGGGGCGGTGAAGGATTGAGAAAAGGCAGACAAGAGAAGAAAGCTGGGACTGGGTGGAACACTGTCCTCTCTGATGGAGAGCTAGCGACAGAACCACGGACTACAGGCCGTGTCTTTATTTTATAGCGGATGCCACAAGGCAAAGTAAGGGCGTGGTCGAGGTGTTTATAATATTCTAGTGGGTTTCATTCCTACTCAATCACATGCACCTGAACTCTGTCAAGCCCACATCACTCAGGCTCGTGGGGTCACATGGTCGAACCATAGGTTCAAGCTTACAACTATAGCTGTTGGCTGTCATCGTGCTGGGAGGGTTCTGCCCTCCAAGCTGGGACTTGCACGTGGCCACGAGAGAACTGTGCCCTCTCATCAGTTCAAGACTTGAACCTGTCCAAACCCTGTGGCCGCTCCCCACAGAGCACTAGGTTGAGACCCATTATTGTGAAACCTTTGAGGAAGGTGGGCTGGGAGGTTGTCGCTAAAACAAAAAAAAAACCTCAAGGCCGGTCTAAACCAACACAACACTGTGCACATTTGACATATTCTCATTTAGCGATATGTGTTTATTTAAAAAAAAAAAAAAAAAAAAGGTGGGGGGGAGGCAAAAAATAACACCACAAACACAAGACAGATATAGAGAAAAAGGGAAGCCAACATCGCCAGCCCTCAGGTCTGCCTGCCATCCACTGGAAAGCATCGGCCCCTCAGCTCGTCCGTGGTCCTCACAGTGAGAGCAGCCCCTGCACTGAAGCATTTCCAGTGCAAAGATCCACGCTCTTTTTTTTTTTTTTTTTTATTTTATTGATTTTTATACAGAGAGAAAGGGAGAGAGATAGAGAGTCAGAAACATCGATGAGAGAGAGTCATCGATCAGCTGCCTCTTGCACACCCCCTACTGGGGATATGCCCGCAACCAAGGTACATGCCCTTGACCAGAATCGAACCCGGAACCCTTCAGTCCCCAAGCCGACGCTCTATCCATTGAGCCAAACCGGTCCCGGCAAGATCCACGCTCTGCATCCCTGCCCCAAACACAAGCCCACACTGGTATGTGCACAAAAGCAAGATGCCACTCACTGTGGGAGACTTGACTGGTTTATCAAAGGTTATTTGGAACCAGGCCAGCATGGCTCAGGGGTTAAGTGTTGACCTATGAACTAGGAGATCACAGTTTGATTCCTGTTACATGCCCGGGTTTGGGGCTGGATCCCCAATGTGGGGCATGCAGGAGACATGAGTCTCTCTCTATTTATGTTTCTTTCTCTCTTTTACTCTGTCATCCATTTATGATCATGATTCTTTCTCATTCATTTGTTTCTTTCCCTCTCCTTTCCTCTCTGAAATGAATAGAAATACATATATTTTAAAAGGTTATTTGGACTCTTCATGACTTACTTATTACACAAGGGTTTTAGAAAGCATCTTCACTTGTGTATGATTCAACCCTCAGACACCACATTTTCAAAGATTATCATTATTGCAAGGGTGCATCTCTTTTGAACTTAAGCTAGACACCATTACCTAACAGGTCCCATAATTCTGCGTTCTCTCAAAATCATCAAAGTCCTTGCGACATGTTTATTTCCCAGGTGTTTTCCAGCGGAGCCCATGCTGTTTGCCCAGGCGCCTGTATAGCATGGGGCTGGATCCTGCAATATGGAGCCAGGAGGGTGCATGTGGACCTCCAGAATGAGGTGCAGCCTGCTTTGTGCTCTAAAAAAAAAAAAGAAAAAAAATTAATTAAACTTCCTAATTGGTTTCATTTTGGAGATAGTAAAAAAAAAAAGTAAAGACATAATACGATATCATAAGCAGCACTTAAGGCCATCTCTGCCAACACGTACAAGGTTATAGCAGCTTCAGCTAATTTCTGCAAATTTGTGTGGAATCCGGGTCCTCATTGTGATTAAGAACATTGTGCGTAGAGCCTTCACTTTTGTATCAGCTAAATTCTCCCTTTCATCAACAGAACGCAATATGGCACACAATGAGATCTCATTATTAGCAGGCTTTAATATAGCTCGGGTCAAATGGTCAAACGGTGCCCGAGCAGCAGAACCACTCACAGCCAGATCCTCACGTGCGGTGCGGCGGAGCGCATGTTGTTGGACCGCTGTCTGAGGCTGTTAGTCCTAACCCCGACACTCCACTCCACAGCTTTTATTAAGCAGCCAGTTTGTGGGGGGTAAGAGGGAGAGATAAAAACAGCCCGGCTAGTGTGGCTCAGTGGGTGAGCGTTGATCTATGAACCAGGAGGTTATGTTTCGATGCTAGGTCAGGGCACATGCCCAGGTTGTAGGTTCGAACCCAAGTGGGGGTCGTGCAAGGGGCAGCTGATTCTCTTTCATCCTTGATGTTTCTGTCTCTCTCTCTCCCTCACCCTTCCTCTCTGAAATCAATAAGTATATTTTTCAAAAAAAGGGAAAAGTAAGATAGAAACTGTTTCTCTGAGTTTTCTTTGCTTGTACAAGGGATGCGAGCTTTACCGGCTCAGGTGTGTTCGGTCTAACACTGGGAAGGGCGCTGCGGGAGTCATGAAGACATCGGACATCATTCCAGGAAGGCGTAATCTTAGCGAGCCCTGGATGAGTGACAGCCCAGGCTCCAGATCCAAACTGCATTTGTGTCCTGCTTAGGCTACTCACTGCCTGGTGATCTTGGGTATCTCACTTAACCTCTCTGTGCCTCTATAGCCTCCCCTGTACATTGATGGTAGTAACAGCATCCACCTTCTCACTGAGAATTAAATGAAGATAACACTTAGCCCTAACCGGTTTGGCTCAGTGGATAGAGTGTCAGCCTGTGGACGGAAGGGTCCCAGGTTCGATTCCAGTCAAGGGCATGTACCTTGGTTGCGGGCACATCCCCAGTAGGGGTGCAGGAGGCAGCTGATTGATGTTTCTCTCTCATAGATGTTTCTCTCTATCATTCTCTCTTCCTCTTTGTAAAAAATAAATAAAATATATATTTAAAAAGAAAAAAAAACTTAGCAGAGTGTGTGCTATATAGACGTTCCTCCACAAATGTTAGAAGACAGAAAGTAACAAGAGACTAATCTAAAAACAGAACCGACCTATGATAACAAGGCTGAAGGTCAGTGTTTGCAGTGCTGCGGAAAGCTCGCTGGGGTGGGGCTGCACGGAGCAGAGGTGCCCATGGCTTGGAGGGGGAGGGACGTTTTGTGCAGCGAGTTTCCTCGTAGGCTAGGACCTTGCTTCTCTAAGTTTGTCCCGGACCAGCAGCCCTGGTGTCACTCGGGAGCTTTGCAGAAGCACAGACTCTCAGGCCCCCTCCCCACTGGATGGGAATTTGCATCTCAACACGAGGCCAGGCAGACAGAGGGCACGCCTTGCTCTGGGACACGCCTTGCTTCTCAAAGCCTACCACTGCTTCTTAGCACAGACATGGGCACTGGTAACAACAGGTCACACAGGGGAGCGGGACACCGAGCTCCCAAAACTCCCGCGGCAAGAACTGTGCCTGTTACGTTCCCACAGTGAGATGTTGGAAGTAGGATAGAAGTGGCAAAAGCCAGGAAATCATGAAAACCTAAGTTACAATGCAACTAACATTTATGCCTAGCAGGGCAAGAGTCTCAAATGCATATTGTATCCAGCCTGAAAATGAAAACCAAGAAAACACAGGATCACTCACTCTCCCTAAGAGGGTTTGAGCAGCAGTCCCCCGCCACCAGCTTACAAGAACATGCACCGCCTAGAAGGCAATGACCTTGTAGTTCATGGGTCCGCCCACCCATCCTCCTGTGCACACATCAAACAACACATCAGTCATGGGGGGACACTGCACCCCACACACTGCAGAGGGACAGGCACTCCCCCGGCTCCAGGCCCACCTGGCACTTTCACACGTGTGCCTTCCTCTGTGCCATGCCCCCAGCCCAAACCTTGCCGCCAGAGATGAGAATCTTTGATGTGGAGTAAACATCATAAGAAGTGGGATAGGAACCGAAAGGAAGAACTGACAGTGAAAATGGTGTCCATCATTTATCAGGGGCCTTGTGAAAGATATTGTCGACAGATCATCCTCTTTTTTTTTTTTTTTTTAATCTAATATAAGCCACTACTTCTCTACTATTTCAAGGAAATAAAGGCCTACAAGGTCAAAGAAATTGTCCAAGGCCACGCAGCCAAGAAGCAGCATAACTGAGACTCAAACCAGGACTCTTTCCCTCCAACTGATAGAGGAAAGCCAACTGCTGTGGGTCCAAGAGCCACCTTTTTGAGGAATGGCAGCTGATTTGTGATTCAAATGTAATATTCTCCTCACTGGCACTTCCTCTGCTGAGTGGGGCATGCAAAGGACTTTTCTGCAGTCGAGCTGGATTTTAGCTGCGGATGGAAAAGTGCAGAGCAGTTTCCTCCTTGGTATTTTAGAAGTTCTTCATTCTAACCATCTGTTGCGGGCTGACAGATGGGTTGATCCATGACAGGATAATGGGTCTTCAATTCTAGAAAGGCATAAGGAATGCTTAAAAAATAGCAGCTCTTTTCATGAACCTAACTGAGCTAACACCTCTTGCTCACTTGCAAAAAAAAAAAAAAAAAAAAAAAAAAAATTTGTGGGAGGGAAGTGTGAAATATAATCATAATCATTCCCCTAAACAGAAGATTTCTCACTATTGCCAAAGGTCAAATCCAGTAAAATATGCCTATTCCAAAATTATGCTATTTTCAAATCCAGTCATTTAAAGGGGTACACAGGGAGAAGGGGAAAGGTATGCATAAAGAAAAATAATAGCACTAGCCAGTTTGGTTCAATGGATAGATTGTTGGCCTGCAGACTCAAGGGTCCCAGGTTCGATTCCAGCCAAGGGCACATGCCTGGATTTCCGGCTCGATCCCCCTCCCACTGCCCCCAGTAGGGGGAGTGCAGGAGGCAGCCAATCAATGATTTTCTCTCATCATTAATGTTTCTATCTATCTCCCTTCCTCTCTGAAATCAATAAAAATATATATTAAAAAAAATAAAAATAATAAAAACAACCCCTCCAAAAAATAAATAAACACCCTTTTCTATCCCTATCTTTTAGTCAATTCATTTTTTTATAGGCAGCCAGTGTTAGAGTTTCTTATATCTTTGAGATAATTTAGGAAACAAGCCAATTTTTAAAATCCAAATGCTTTTCCCTCTAAGTGACTCAGCCAACTGTGAAGTCTCTATCCTTTCTCCTCCCATTCAAGGGTCTGTATGAGAACTTGTATATGTGGCAACTATTTGGCGAGGCACAAGGACACAAGCACTTCAGACTGTCCCATCCCCAAGGAAACACTACAGACTCATGAATGAGACCAACTTGGGAACAGACTGAGACAGAGCAGTGGCTGATTCTCCCAGGCAGAACGTCTTCATGGCCTTACATGTCTTAACCCAGCCACCCAGCTCCTTTCCAATCATGCACTGCAGCCAGATGAAATATTCACACACACACAGACACACACACACACACACACACACACACACACACACACAGACACACACACACACACACACACACACGTGCATGTGCCTGGTTGTTGCAAAGTGTATTGAAGCTCTACCTACAAAGAACCACTGGCTCAAAATTTAGACTGTATTAGCAAAAATTTGGCCATATGAATTTAACCTCAGCAGATGAATCTATTTTCAAAAGAACATCAGCATACAGATTGAAAAAAAAGTCATTGCAGCTGAATTTATGGTCCAACATTATTCACCACGAAAAATCCAGCCAAGCCATCCATCATCTTCATCACCATCAACATCTCACTCATTAACTCAGCATTTAGAATGTTCCCGTCTCCATGCTTAACGTGTTTACTTAAATTTAATTTTCACAACAATTCTTTGAGTTAGGCAGTCCTAGTTCGTGTTACAGATATAAACACGGGAGCCCAGAGGACTGTTAAACCCCTGACCATTTTGCTTTCTTGCATTATTTCCAGCCACAGAAATCAATTCTTCCCTGCCCTGTCTGGGAAGTAAATGGTGGTGCAGAACAGAGAGTTAACAGGATTATGTTTTCAAAGGAGTCATTGACAGCCCTGGTTTATCTCGGCAGTTCCTCCCACTCTAAGTTATGTAATTCTGGAGGAGGAGATGCGCAGTTTTTCCAGTTTCAGGGAAGGTGATGGCAAGAGAGCATAGAGCAGGGTTCAGAAGGTGGCACCCGGGAGGGAGGTCTGCCGGCATTTTCTGAGTCGAAATTTCTCCGTGTAACCTCCTTGAAATAATTTCCTCTAATACACACTCCTTTTAAAGCATAGGTTAGTGGTGGGGGCAACTTAAAAATATTTAGACAAATTAAGAAATCACTTTAGATTATCTGATATGTTAATTATCCATGACTTTACTCTTGGCCATTGTATGGAGGGAAAAGATAGTTGTGTGCTATCTCTTCCTTAAAAAGTGTGTGTGTGTGTTGCGGGGAGGAGGAGGTTTAATCTCATATACATCTGACTCCCAAGTTTTATGTACATAAAAGACTGTGGTGGCGGAGTTTTGTTCACATGTGAGAGAACACTGTACCTCAGGGAACCTGTGGAAAGTGAAGTTCAGACCAGGCTGCTTTTGACTCTGAGCCCCTGCCATGCCCCCTGAGTGCCACACTTCCTCCAGACCTTCCATCTGCTCACAGCCTTCCATCTGCGGATACGTTCCCAAGGCCCAGGTGTTTCATGTCAGGTAGACAAAGCTGGTGGGTAGTTGCTCAGATTTTAGCATTTTCATCTAGTTGCTTCAATGGTAGCCCCCCAAATTTTTTGGAAGAGCTAACAGATACATAAAAATAAAAGATATGGGCCAAAACCAGTTTGGCTCAGTGGATAGAGCATTGGCATGTGGACTGAAAGATCCAGGTTCAATTCCGGTCTTGGTTGCAGGCACATCCTCAGTGGGGAGTGCACAAGAGGCAGCTGATCGATGTTTCTCTCTCATCGATGTTTCTAGCTCTCTATCCCTCTCTCATCCTCTCTGTAAAAAATCAACAAAATATATTTTAAAAATAAATAAATAAATAAATAAATAAACAAATAAATAAATAATAAAAAGAGATGGATGAGATGTTCAACAGCATCTCTGAGTTTCCAGATTGTTTTGAATTGGTGTTTCAGGATTCTTAAAATATATTCCCAGAAGTGGGGTTGTTATTTCAAAAGGTGGGTCCATTTTTCATTCTTTGAAGAAACTCCATACTGTTTTCCACAGTGGCTGCTCCAGTCTGCATTCCCACCAGCAGTGCACTAGAGCTCCCTTTCCTCCAGCACTTATTGTTTGTTGATTTAGTGGTGGTAGCCATTCTGGCAAGTATGAGGTGATAGCTAAATTTGCATTTTTCTGATGATTAGTGATGTTTAGCATTTTTTCATATGTGTCTTGGCCATCTGTATGTCCTCTTTGGAGAAGTGTCTATTTAGGTCCTTTGCACATTTTTAAAAAATATTTTTTATTGATTTCAGGGAGGAAGGGAAAGAGAGATAGAAACATCAATGATGAGAGAGAATCACTGATCGAGTGCCTCTTGCACAACCCATATTGGAATGGAGCCTGCAACCTGGACATGTGCCCTGACCAGGAATCGAACCATGACCTCCTGGTTCATAAATCAACGCTCAACTACTGAGCCAAGCCAACTGGGCCTTTGCCCATTTTTAATTGGATTGTCTTCCTTTCATTGAGTTGTATAACTTCTTTATATATTTTGGAAATTAACCCCTGTTTAAGTCCTGGACAATCAATCCCATCCCTGCCACCTCTAAATCACGAGGGAAAATATCATTGGAAGCTTGGAGATGTTCCTTTAAAAGTATTCATCCTCTTATATCATAGCAATTTTGCTTGACGTGAATAAAGAAGCTTCTTTCTTCTGAACTCAGATCAGATGGTTTTCTAAGTCAGACCTGTATTTGCACTCTGCTCTGCTACTTTCCATCTGTTACCTGGTGTACCTGGGCCTCAGTTTCCTCATCTTAAAAATGGCACTATAATGTTGTTTAGCATGACACCTTTATGGATAATTTCATATAAAATCTCTCAAAAGCACTCAAAACATTATAGCTATTATTGTCCCCCACTTAGCACAGTCCCAAGCATTCTGTAGATAATGCAGAGGTTTGTTAAAAGAGTGAATGAATGAATATTACCATTCAGAAGTCTTTACCAATCAGCAAATCTCTTTAAATATTTGAAATCACCATAGCATGGTAGATAAGAACATGGGCTCCAGAGTTTGAGTTCTCACACCATCACTAATCGTCCATGTGGATCTCAGACAAGCTGTTCAGCCCTTCTGTGGGAATTTGCCATGTGCAAATGGGATCATGATTGCAACCTTTATACAGGGATCTTGTGGGAGCAATTAGATGAGGGTTATATGTACTTAACATTATTTCGGGGATATAGTAAGCATTTAAGAAAAATATTACTATTATTACTTACTAGAGGCCCAGGGCACGAAATTTATCAGAGGGTATGGTCCCTAGGCCTGGCCTGAGAACAGGGCCATCTTTCCAGGCTGCCCAAAGCCAGCCCCGCCCGCTGCTGCCACCCACCCCCAGGTCCTGGTTCACCATTGGGTGATTGGAGCCTGCCAGCTGGGGAAAGGGACCAAGAGGTGGTCAGTGCACCTCATAGTGACTGGTTGAGCAATTGTTCTGGTTGCTCCACCGTTAGAGTCATATTACCCTTTTATTATATAGGATTTTATAGAAATGTAAGTGTAATATCACAAAACTTCGTTGTTGTTTTCCAACTTTTTCTTTGTTTCATTGCTATGGGATCTTGGAATTTTCCAAAAGACAAACCAAACTGTTATATAAACTTAAATGATTTGTTTCTAAAAATCGCATTTCTTTCACCGTGTTATCTTTCTGTTTATTTTTATAGGACTTCATCGTCACTGTAGTCTTTTCGTTCTTATGGTTGGTGGGTTCATCAGCGTGGGCAAAAGGACTGTCTGATGTCAAGGTCGCAACAGATCCCAAAGAAGTGTTGTTACTGATGTCAGCTTGCAAACAGCCATCCAACAAGTGCATGGCCGTCCACAGCCCCGTGATGTCCAGCTTAAACACGTCTGTGGTATGTTTCCACCTGTGCTTTACCTCCCAATTCTTTGTTTGCCTGTCAAGCGAATAAAACATCTCAGAAGTTATCTTGGAAATGTCTGCCTCCAAAACGAGGCCAATCTGACAGGTGATATTTCACTCCCTTGTGTGAGCTGACCCTTTGGTCCTGAAGTTACTATTGTCAGAACCCATGGACTTCAATGCTGCCAATTACAAAGTTCGTAATAAGAGCTCAGCAGGAATTGGCAGCTGTTGCTTGGATGACAGTCAAGTCAAAAATCTAAGCCTGAAGCAGATATAAAATCTGAACATTTAAGGCTGAAGCCTGCCAGAAGTTACAAACGAATATTTGATAGCGTAAAGGTTACCTGTGAAGAAAAACATTGTTCAAGCCACAAAGAGCTAGAATACATTCAATTGATTGTCTAAAGAAAAATACCCAGACTTTGTAGGCAACAGAAAGCACTCACAAATGTTATGGTCACTTTTTATCTTTTCTGTGCTCCCAGTTTATTTGCTTGATAACTTCAGAAAAGCTGAGCTATGTGAATTAAACAAAGTCAAATATTATTATCAAGTGGATAAATCTTTCAGGAAGACAGAAAGCCTGACAGACAGCAGGTTGCTCAATTGGATTCTTCCTCTAAGAGCTTGTGTTGTTGTAAAGAAAGAAAGTATGTCTGAGAAGGACAGAAGCTATAATGGCAACAACAAAAATAGTAGTTATCGAAAAATAAAGGACTCAGCAGTGCTTGCTGAAGAAACAACATTTTTTAGCAGCCCCCGAAAATAATTCTCTGCTTCAAGGTTAATTTATGCTCCTGCAGCTCTCTGAAATTTTATCTGAGAAGGTTTATAAGAAGGGAAGAGGGTTGCTCCTCAGCTCCTGATGGTTTGGCTGTGAATCTTGCCTGGGTAAAATACTGAATGTGGGAGCAGACTATGTATTAGTGTCTCACAGTCATTTTTAAATGTTTTTATTGATAAATTTTTTTATTGGCTGCCTCCCACATGCCCTCTTCCCTGGATCCAATTCGATACCTGGGTATGTGTTCTGATCAGGAATCCTAAAGTTACTATTGTCGGAACCCATAGACTTCAATGCTGCCAATTACGAAGTTCTTAATAAGAGCTCAGCGGGCTCTGTTATAGTTATAGATCCTGTTAGAGTTACAGATTCATATCAGTTAAGGCCTTCCAGTTCCTAGTGACAGAAAACTCCATTCACAATGGTTACTGCAAAATAATCCTCATCTCCCTATAGCAGTGGTTCTCAACCTTTCTAATGCCGCGAGCCCTTTAATACAGCTCCTCATGTTGTGGTGACCCCCAATCATAAAATTATTTTCATTGCTACTTCATAACTGTAATTTTGCTGCTGTTGTGAATCGTAATGTGAATATCTGTTTTCCGATGGTCTTAGACGACCCTGCTAGCGGTTCACAGGTTGAGAACCGCTGCTATAGAGCCTAAGACCATCATAAAACAAAGATATTGACATTACGATCCATAATAGTAGCAAACTTACAGTTATGAAGTAGCAACAAAAATAACTTTATGGCTGAGGGTCACCACAACATGAGGAGCTGTATTAAAGGGTCTCGGCATTAGAAAAGTTGGGAACCATGCCCTACAGTCTGTTCTTTGCACCTTCACTTCTAGCACCAACATCTGTATGCATTAGAATGTTAGGGTTGCAAGGAACAGAAACTGTCTGTGACTTACTTCCTCAGGAAATTAATAGCGCAGAAAACCGATGCAACCGGAAGAAAGAGGCTTTCAACAAAGCAGGGTCCAGGACAGGATGAAGGCTCCCGGTGTCAGAGATGGAAGAAGGGTCCCATCAGGTTGCTGTTGATGGCAAGGTGCAGAGCTCTGCTCAGAATGCAGAGTCCCGGGAAAGAGCTCCTCAATGGCAATCAGATTTCTATTCCCAAAAGCAGAAGGACAGTGTTAGTCTGGAAAACACAGCCATGTTTTCCTTTTGCAATCTTATTCGGCTCCAAATCATATTGAGCTAGCTTTACCCCCCAAAATGAAAATAATTTTTTAAAAAAATACCAAAAATGTCTCTTCCAAAGGCAGAAGCCAGGGCCAGGACCCTGGAAAGCTGGCAGGAAATGGGACAGTTCCCATCCTCCCTCCCCCATCTCTGATGCTGTCTGCATGGCTGCCACAAGATTCCCTGTGATCAGATGGGATTGTTTCTCTTTTTTTCTGCTCACACAAGAGAAGATTGCCACTGTACAATTTCTGTGTTTAGATTTCTTTTTACAGAAATGTCTGGGACTGAGAAAAAACCACTCAGGCCTAATCCCAGATTTCTGGTAGAATTTCATTAAACTCACCTTCATCCACAATAACTATATTCTGTAGCTGGGTAACATTTACTTTCTTCAGAGCACTTCGGCATCTATAATGTCTCCATAACGATGACTGGTAGGCGAACCATCCAGCTATTTCAGGTGCAGGGAGCTGAGGCGAAGGGCTTGGCCTAAGTTTCTCAGGCAGTCACAGCAATGCCAGCCTAGAGCCAAGTTCTCCTAATGCTGTCGCCACTGACGTGGTGGCGAAGGGCTGGGTTTTGCAGTGAATCTGCAGGCATTTGAATTCTGGCTCCACTGCTTAATAACTGACTGCTCTTAGGCACATTTAGCAAGCTTCCTCAACTTAGTTACATAGTCTACAAAAATCTATAGTTTTCCATTATCCATAAAATGGGTTATTATAAGTGAGACCTCACAAGACGGTTGAAAGGATTTGATGCAATAATATCTAAGTACTTAGCATCGTGCCCAGCATGTGGTTCAGTAAGTTTCCAAGGAAAGCTGCTACAAAAAGTGCATTTATTTCCTTAAATCCCGAATAGCGTTAGAGCCTCGCAAGGGAAAGAAAAGAGTGTTTTTTACTCTCTCACCTTTTCTTGCCAGGTTCACTGCCTTTCTGTCCACAATTTCCACTCTGTGTCAGCCTGCCTCACTGTAAGCGATCTTGACACATTTCATTTCATCCATATTTCATCGTCCCTTCTCTCTCATGGTACCTGGTGTCTGTCTCTTGTCCGCACATCTGAGCTTGGATCAAAATCCTCACTCCAGTTTCAGTTGCAAGAAAATATTCAAGGGCCTGTGTGTCTATAAAATAGCCAGGCTCAAGGCTTGCTATGTCTGTGATAGAAATAGAATAAGACATCGCTGTTCCTTAGATATGGGCACATTGATTACATTCTTAATTTAAGGTGCATTTCCCCGATTTCCAGGTTCTTCTTGAGCATTCCTGTTTTAGCGACCACATAGCATCAGGAGAAAGATAGAGACTAAGAACTAGAAAACAGTTAAAGGTGCAGCCCCTGCAGAGCCATCCCTCCATATCTGAAAAGATTTCTTGGTAATTTTTTCTACTCATCTATAATGTTGATATATAAATACAGAAGTGCAATTTAACTAAAATTTCCCTTTTGATAGAAAATGCCCCAGTGTACACATAGTTAAAAAATCCTATATGTAAATTAAATTAGAGTCATGTCAGTGATTACCCAATTCATTTTGATGATGCAGCTATTACACTAATATAAGTGCCTTATTTATATTTTGTATCTCCTTCAGCAAGGAGCACAGCATGAAGTAATATTAAATAAATGTCAGTCAATGTCAAAGGAAAGGAAGAGGATGGGATAGGAGAGATAAACCGAGGAAGAGAGAGAAGGAAGTCTGGACAAACCAGTCTTCAATTAGGCCAATTAGGGGCCTAGAAACTCAGTGTGGGCCCTTGCTGTCAAAGCTCCGTGTCTGTTTATGCTGCCACAGAAGAGTCAACTGAAAACGATGCATGGAAATATTTCGGGAGTGGTCCCGAGGATAGCTTAGCAATCGGTCAGCATTTACTAATGTGCGGACTCTGTCTAGCTGCTCTTTGCATAACCTCCCCACAAGGAAGGAATAATTGTTTGCATTTCATATGATGAGCTTTGGAGGCTCACTGCCTAGTCTGAGGTCAGAGAGCCCAGGCCCCTCTGATTCCAAAGCCTGCGGGTGCCTGCAAGGCTGGTAATCAGTTGGTCTGCCTGATTTACCTGCCGCTAAAAGATGGAAATACTTTGGTAAGTATTATAGGTCCGGCTCCAAGCCCCTGAGACCACTCATCTTGACTGTACTAGCTCCCCACTGGCAGCCCAAGTGCATTCTGAACCATCCATTCAGCAACCAAGGGAGTAATATGGACCCAGCACAACTTGCAACACCCTCCTCCAGGATTACCGCTCAAGTGTATTTTGGCTGGAGTGGTTACTAAATGCACTTTAATGTCACAGTTTTGTATGCTACTATTGTTGCTAGCGGGCTCCAAAGGGGCCATTAAACTGACTGCCTGTGGTTAATGCCCAGGGCAGCCAGTCTGCCTTGGGAAAGGCTGCAGAACCACAGTGCGGTCTGGGCCCCAGGCAGCTGTAAGCACTTCTGCTCCCGTCCAACCCTTAACACCTGGTCACGGCCCGGAGGACACATCTGGAGAAAAAGAGGAATTTGCACAGCAAAGCCTTACACCCAGTGTTTGAGGAAACATCCCTGCCTCTGGAACCTGCCTTTCGTTCCTACTCCTGTTTCAGTGCTCCCTTCTGAATGACAGAGGCATCTCTCGGCTCTCGACCACACACATGCTCTCTGCATACCCCGTACCGCTGTCTCTTCCATACTTCTTAAATGGACTCATTTCCTATACATTATTACAACACACGGGAAAGGAGTCCCTCTAGCCACAAAAGGAAGGTTAAATTAATGGACCATCATTAAAATGAAAATATTCCCGTGTTCCTTACAGGAATGCCCATTTGGGGAGATGGAAGGGAAAGACTCAGTCTATTGAGTCAGGCAGAACAGTGCTATAAATCTGAGATCTCACACTTACCAAGTTATGTGACCTTGAACAAGATTCTTAGCCTTGCTTAACCTCAGTTTTTACATCGTTAATATGGGTATAATAAGGGCACCTCCCACTTAGACTAGCTGATTGATACACATAAACTTGTTATACAGTGCCTAACATGTAGTAAGCACTCAACAACAGTCAGGTGGCCTCAACATAGAAGGGAAAAGTGATCTTTCATATTGTGAAATTTAGGGGTTTTGTTTTTGTTTTGTTTTTTTTGGGGGGGGTGTTTTGTTGGTTTTTTTTTGTTTGTTTGTTTGTTTTTTGGGGGGGGTGTTCTGTGCATCTTATTATTAATTCACTAGAGGCCTGATACATGAAATTCATGCAAGAGCAGGCCTTTCTTTGCCCACCTGTTGGCATTGGTCTCCCTATGGCACCCAGGACCTAGGCTTCCCTTGTAGTCCTGGCTTCATCCTGACAGTTGTATATTACCCTTTTATTATTATAGATTTTCTTTTGTTCTCCTTTAGGTCTTTGGATTCTTGAACTTCATCCTCTGGGCTGGAAACATCTGGTTTGTTTTCAAGGAGACCGGCTGGCATTCCTCAGGACAGAGGTATCTTCCGGACCCGATGGAGAAGCACTCGAGCAGCTATAACCAAGGCAGGTACCACCAAGACAGCTATGGGTCCGGAGGCGGGTACAGCCAGCAGGAGAGTCTGGGGCCAGCCTCTGATGAGTTTGGCCAGCAGTCTGGTGGCCCCGCCTCCTTTACCAATCCAATTTAACAGGGTAGTATTTGCATTTCTCTGGAGATAGCCTCACCATCTTCCTGTGGCAGGAGAGTTTTTTAAGCATTTCAATCACTTATTAGTGCAGAGAGTGTTGAATGTAAATCAGAGATCTGTAATCCTCGTTAAGGCAGAAAGGCTATGTCATGCTAAACGGTACTCAGAGACAAGATGGCAGGAGGAGACATGTCATCCATCAAAGATGGCTAATTGGATATTGTACCTTCTTATATATACAGATAAATGGTTGTTTTGTATGTATGTGTTGAGATAGTAGAAATGTTGTAGTTTAAAGTCTCTAGTATGCAATATGCATAAAGTAAATTAAATAGCACCGAGTTTTCCTAAGCATTTTGCTGTGCAAGTTATTTTAATGATTTCTATAAGACAATTCCATGTATCACAATGTGCATGTATTATTATTTTGTGGTCTAGGCCCTATAGGATTAAGTCTCAAGTATCTGTTTCAGACAGTTACTCTGTTGTTGTTTTTTTACTTGATAAATCAACACTCACATGATTTAGTGCATGAATAGGCATTTTTCTCACAAAATGAACATTTCAATGGTATTTATGAAAATTTTCCAGTTTGCACCATGAATTTGTTAAATGGATGTTTAAAAAAATATTCATACTTTGTATACTTGTAAATTCGTCTCTCAGGCTTCTGCAATTCTGAATGCATTGTAACTAAAGTTCTGGGTTCTTTTATCCCTCTTCGTAGATATATTATATGGTGATTGCCCAATATTTATTCTATTTACTTAGCTAAATGTTTACATTCTTGTAACTTTCTATGGTTTTTTGTGGATATTATCCTATTGGTGAAGAACAAAAGGCCCACGAACTTTTTGTGTTTATAAAGTGCTGTTTTCTTAGAATAGTAGAGATATAGATATTAGACACCATAGTCAAGAAGCTATTGTGTTAACATATTAAAGAAGATATTCTGTAGACCTAAACTACCAACTAAACTTTTAAAACCTATTTATTTATAAAGTTAATATGTTAATCAACTCAACTACTAAAAATTCTCAAGCCTCAACTCAATTTACTAATTCTAATTTGAACGCTACCCATAAATTAGAAATTACTTCCAAAAGCCACTCTATATCTCAAAGAGGGTTCTCATGAAAGATCCCCCAGAATGAATACATTATCAAGAAAATGCCAATCTTTACTTCTTTGTTTTATCTCAATTGAAACATGGGGGCCCAACAGTGAGGGAAAGCTGTATTTCTAAACAAAAGTTGGTATCAATGTATAAACTCATTGTGTGATCTGTGATATTGGAAACATGTAAACACAAAACAATGTTAGATGATATCTGTAACCAATTCCTGGATCATGTTGGATAAATCTGTATTGTGATATCTATGTGACCTTAATAAAGTTATTGCATACAATGCTGGCTGGATAATGGAGAATCTCAACAGTAAAATCTGGCTTAGCTTTAACAATGGAAGAACAAAGGGTAAATGCACAGTGTTTCCAATCTCTTACCTCTCTTTGTTCCATGAGCACAGGAGTATTCAATCCACTATTCTGGAACCTTCCATATACCCACCGCTATGCAAGACTCTGGGGTTAGGAGAGTAAGCAGAAGCAGAAATGTACCCTACTTTGAGAAACTTCCACTCTATTCAAAGAGACAGACATTAAAACCATCATTCTCCGACTATGCTATGTGCAACAAAGAGAGGCGAGGATTCCCTGAGAACGTTCATCAGAGGGGCCTGAGCTAGTTAGGGAGACATCAGGGAGCTTCAGGCATGAAGATGCAGAGATTCACAAGGACCAGGCAGAGAGCAGCCTTGCTAAGCTCTCGGATGGCAGGATGGACATGGAAAGTTGCCTGAGGGCAATGAATGAGGGTCTTTGTGAGAAGGTGGGTGTGCGAGGGAAGCCCTGTGTAGGGGCTGTGATCCAGAACTCTAAGGGAGCACATTGAAGGGTTTTAAGCAGAGGAGGGATGCCATGCAGTCTGGAAAGATCTCAGTGGCTGCTGGGAAGAGAGTGGAATGGAGGAGGGCAGAATAAAGGACACCCTGGAAAAGGACACAAGCCTTGACTCCTAACAGCTCTTGGGCTGTGGGCTGGGAGGGGGAACTGGTCCGAGTTCCACCCCATCCACCTCTCATTTCCTGGGGCGGTGTCTTGGCTTGACTGCTTCCTGCAGCACCTCCCAAGAGCACAGTGGCCTCTGCTTCTTACACTGTCATGAATGCTCTCTCCAAAAGTAGGAAGCACTCCCCCCTCCAGCCAGCATTCTTCTTAGCAGCCTTGAGCACATCTACATCGGGGCTCTTGTACATGGACAGCACTCCCTGCCACTGTGGAGATAGGATGCTTTCCCACAGCCTGTGGCAGGCTCACATGCTGCTGTAATCCATCGCAGATTTCACTAAGCTGGCTTTGTTCCTTGTGGTTTCAAGAAAAGACCAAGCAAATCTGGCCTTTCAAGCAGGGGGGCTGGTCTGTGTCCAGCAGGCCTGATTTGGAATTGCAGCTTCCCTCCTCACTCGCTGCACTTCAGGTGTGACTCCGCCTTCCTGAGCCTCTGTCCTGGGGAGGAGGTAAAGTGCACAGTAGGAAGGGTGCGCTCCGTAATTGGGCCAGTAAGGCTGGAGTCCCTGCGCTGCCCTTTACCGGACTCTCCTTTTTCTCCTTAAGGCCTTCACCAAAGCCCTGGGACTTTTCTGAAGCCACGGCCTGGAAGCCAGCACAGACTGGAAACATAGGCGAATTGGCACCCTGGGAGGGAGTATCCTCCGTCACTGGGGGATGTGGGCTTTGGCAAGACGCTTAACTTCTCAGTCCATGCCACATGTCTATAATGGAGACAGCGGTGCGTGGTAGGATTGATAACAGGATGGAAAGAAAAGCCACGTTAAGGCATGAGAACAGCTTCTGGCACATAGTAGGCAGTTTGGTTCCCCTGAAAGTAGGGGAAGATGATCCCAGGAGGCAGGAGTAAGGAATGGGAGATCGAGACAGGCAAGGAGGGAAAACTGATAAAAGGTCGCATCAGGTGTGTTGCTGTCTAAGGCCGTAGGACAAGCATGTCAAACTCGTGGCCTGTGTGCCACATGCCTTGTTTATTTGGCCCATGTTAGCCTTTAAGTTTGACATGCTTGCTGTAAGGGCTCAGTCCCATCAGGACCAGAGAATATTCAGAATGGCTCCAGTAACAGGGGCAGGAGCCGAAGCATTTATCTACCAACCCCCAGCCCATGTTGACTGAGATTTGCCCACAGGGGTGGTAACTCACCCACAATTGCAGGCTGCACCTGCCCATAGACTGAGCAGCTCCTGCAATTTCAGAGAAACCAGCCTTGAGCTCTAACAGCTATTAGGCAGTGGGCTGGGGTGAGATGCATGAGTGCTGTCACTGCCCACCCCTCCCCCATTTCCAGGAACAGTGGCCTGAGGAAGGAAAAGGGGTATCCTGGAAGGTCCATGCATGAAGGGGTCACTGTTGATATGAGCAGGAACTATACTTAGCTGTAAAATCAGATTCTGACTGAAGGGAAGGAACGAGGGCATCAAAATCACTGTAGCAATCAACAAGCATGCCTATGATCACTTCATCTGTACAATGGAGATGCAGAAAATTCCACATCATAGGGTCCGACAAAGACTGACCTGGGCACATGTGGGAACGTTGGTGAACTTTATAGCCCTCTACACATGCTAGTTGGCTGTTGAATGTTGAGGTACAAGCCTGAATTTTTATAAATCAGACTTCTAGATGAACAATAGCTCCGACATCTTGGACCTTATCCTCAAGTTTGAAAGGCTCACATCATAGACAAGTAAGCAGAACAAGTATGTAAGGATACATTTCTATTACTGCTGGGAAGAAAAGAAATGAGGCACAATGGTGGGGCAGAACAGAATAGGGTGGTCAACAAAAGCACCTCTGAGGCCTGCAGAAGGAGGAGTCAGTCATGGGAGGTTTCAGGCAGAGAGAAGAGCACATCCAAGCACATTGGGAGGCCACCAAGTACCTTTAAAGGACTAACAAGAGCAAAACTAGGGGGAGAAGGGCTGAGACACACCACAGAAAGAAAGAGTCAGGAGAACTCTTAGAGTTTGGAAGAACCAGGTCATGAAGGGCCTTGTAGGACATAAGAAACAAATTTTATTTGAAGTAAAGTGGGAATACACTAGGCAAATAAAAGGGACAATGACATGATTTAATTTTCAGTTTGAAAAGATCTCTCTATCGATGTCCTGGCTCAGACATACTTTAGTTATATCAGATGTCAACACAGGGGGTAGTTGAGTGAGGGGTTCATGACACTCTATGTACTACATTTACAATGTCCTATAAATGGGGGTGCTGAGAATGGATTAATGTACCCATCAGTTCATTCAACAGCCACATATTGAGTACCTACTCTGTGCCATGCTCTGTTCTAGGCTGCTGGGGATATAGATTTGAAGAAGGTAGACATAAGCCCTGTGCTTGTGAAGAGGACATGTAAAGATAGCAAAGATACAAGATAAATCAGAATAGTGATAAATGCTAAGATATAAAATAAGCAGGAAGACATGAAGGAAAGCCGTGGGACTGGAGAAGGATGGCCGCAGGAGCCCCTGAAAGGACACGGCAGCCTGAGTTAAAATGGAGGCTCCATCAGCTTAGGCTGGTTTTTAGGGTTTAAATATTGGTGCAGGGACACCTTTGATCCTGGCACAAGAATACATCTTCACTTATATATAGCACTTGTAGTTTGGTGTTCAAAGGTCATACATAACACCTGTGATTTCATAAGATCCACTCAACAACCCAGTAAAAGGTGGATATCATTGTCCTTCTTTGAAACTGAGTTCCCCCAAAGTAGACTCTAAGAATTCAAGTACAAGTAGGTGGTTGGGATGTAAATGAAGGAAGGGAACCAAGTTTAAAGCTGTGGGCACCTGGGACTCAAATCCCTGGAGAACAGGAGCAGAACACCTCTCCCTGTGAGCTCCAACAAGGGCTGTGACGAGCTGTCACAACCATGGCATACTCAGCCCCCGGGCGCCTTATGTGCTGCCAGCTCAGCCAGGTTCAGTAACCCTGAGACAGGGTGGTGAAGGATTGAGAAAAGACAGACAAGAGAAGAAAGCTGGGTCTGGGTGGGATGCTGCTCCCAAATGGGGAGCCAGCACCATGGACTACAAGCCATGTATTTATTTTATAGCAGATGCCATGAGGCAAAGTAAGGGCGTGGTCAAGATGTTTACAACATTCTCATGGGTTTCAATCCTACTCATTTACATGCACCTGAACTCTATCAACCCCACATCACTCAGGCATGTGGGGTCATGTATTCAGACCATAGTTTTAAGCTTACAACTATAGCTATTGGCTGTAATTGTGCTGGGAGAGCCCTGCCCTACAAGCTGGGACTTGCACGTGACCATGAGAGGATAGTGCCCTCTCATCAGTCCGAGGCTTGAACCTGTCCAAACTCTGTAGTCGCTCTTTACAAAAGGCAAACGACCTGCAGTATCTATCCACAAACTCTGGTCAGTCAGTGGCTGCTGTGGAAATGGGATTATCAGACCGCCCTGTGCATGGACCAGGTGGCTATAGCAGACAACACAGCTTCAGGCAGTAGAGCAGGTAGGTTGTAGAATTTGGTAGCCACTGAGTCAGGATGCAAAAGGGAATCCAGGAGATATGTATGGGACACCAACAGTATTTGTCTCACTGAGTAGACTATAGGAAATAGCTTCACCAATTCAATCCCAATAAAAAGACTAGAACTTAAGTCCCTGCTAGCTTTTAGTCCTAAAAGATTTTTTTCCACTAACTCCCAGTCAAGGTAGTATATAAATATGACTTTAATCTCAATATACCATGTGATTTTATCTAGGTGCCCGAAATAGCAATTTTTATAACTATAAAGTAATAACTAACATTTCTGAGCACTTACAATGTACTTTCCAAAGAGTACTTTGCATTTAATCACAACAGCCATATGAGATAGGTATTAGCATTAGCCCTAAATAAGAATTTAGAAACCTAAGTTCAGAGAAATTAGAACATGAAAAAATCTTTGGATCACCTCCACTAATAAAAATAATTTGAAGTTACTACTACCTATCAACTCTATCTCCATCAGTTCTATCTCTCAGTTCTACTCAGTTCTATCTCTTTTCCTATTTAATGTTCACCGGAAATTCAAGATAAAATAGTGTCTTCATGCCCATTGAGCGATGAGAAAACTAAGATCCCTCAACATTAGGTAATCTGTTAGCTCAAGGTTAGAACTAGATGTGGGTTGACCCCACATTCAAATCCAGTTCTTTTTGTGTCTAAAACTCCTTGCTCTAAACCACCTTGCTAAAGCCTCAACAGTGCTATCTTTCTGTTTTGCGCCATTTAACCCAGGTATGCTTTGTCTGTCCCACTGGTATAGTCAACAGAGACCCCGACTATCAAGTATTTCATTTGATTTGACTTTCCATAGGGACACTGAATCCTAATCATTAGAAGGATAGACTTTTTTTTTTTTTTTTTTAGAATAATTTGCCAACAAAATCAGACCCAATTCACTGAAGAAGTTAAGACTGCTAAAGGTCCAGTTGAATGAAGAATGGTTTCTTAACATGTTTGACTCAGAGCCTGAGGCTTCACTGAATTTGAGGACTCAGCTAAATGCTCTTCAAATACCACATGATCTCACTCATTTGTGGAATATAAAGAACATTATAAACTGTTGAACAAAAATAGATAAAGGCAAAGAAGCATCGAACAGACTGTCAAACTACAGTGGGAAGGCAAGGGAAGGTTGGAAAAGGCTAAGAGATCAACCAAGGACTTATATGCATGCATATAAGCACAACCAATAGACACAAGACACTGGGGGATTGGGGGATGAGGACAAATGTCAGGTGATAGGGAATGCTGTGGGGAGGTCAGTGGGTGGGGGAAGGAGACATATGTACTGCTATTTGTAATACCTTAAGCTGGTGGTCGGCAAACCACGGCTCATGAGCCACATGCACTCTTTGGCCCCCTGAGTGTGGCTCTTCCACAAAATACCACATGTGGGCATGCACGTACAGTGCAGTTGAAACTTTGTGGCCTATGTGCAGAATTTGATTTTCGGCCTGGGCAAGTCTATTTTGAAGAAATGGTGTTAGAACACTCAAGGGGCTGAAGAGTCGCATGTGGCTCACCAGCCGCGGTTTGCTGACCACTGCCTTAAGTATCGATAATTAAAAAAAAAACAAAAAAAACCCTATAGGCTGACAAGTAATTGTAGGCCTGGCCCCAGACCTGCAGGCCCCCTTGACCTTGCTTCCATGTACACTGGGCATACAGCTAAGGAGGTTTCTGGAAGTCCTGTGTTTCTGTGAAAATATTTCAAGTCTAGATGAGTATTTTCATTTAACAGACAGTCCCCCCAATCTGTACCCTGGGTCATGGGACAAGACACTTGAAGAAGGTCATAATCAGTCTAACGGGTTTCCCGGTGGCTGAAAAGGGGGTTGTCTTTGGGCCTGTGCTTTTCTATTCATGTTTTAATTACATGACCTCTTGTGGCTTAAGAGGGTCTAACTGGCTCATGCCGAGAACAAGTTACTGGCTCATGTGAACTTAAGGTCACCTTCTACTTACTAGAAACAATCCCATGTGACATGTTACCTGCTTCCATGACACTTTTGTGAACATAGAAAGAGCAAAATACAAACTCAAAAGTTTTTCTTATTTCAAATATTTTCCCCTTTCCTGTGAACTGACATTTTTCCTGGATATTTTCTGCTCTGGTCTTTTCAGACACTCAAGACTGTTCTGGCTGACATCCACTGTCATCTTACTTCTAGAAGATGATGCATTCAACAGCGGATACATTGCTCTGAGTATTAGTGCCCTTCTTAGAAGTCCTCTGTTGACCTGGCTCTCTGGAAGCTCTCAGACCTTCTATTAACATTTCAGTTAGTGATGGCATGTGCTTCCACAGACCTTGGCAGCACAGTGCCACGTGCACCCATGATAAATTGCATTTATCATCACAGACCATTGCTTCATAGGAAGCCTGAGGTCCAGAGGCTAGGAGCTGGGAGCTAGGTGCTTCATTAGGCATCGGTAAAGGTGGTAATTAGCTTTGTCAATATAAATTGATCATGTAAATCCCTAGCAGAAGAGTGTAAACATCAGGTTGTAGTCACATAGACCTGAATTAGACCAGGCTGTGTGATTCTGAGAATGTGCTTCAACATCTCTGAGTTTCAGACTTTTCTGCCATATGTTGGGAGATAATGATACCTACCTCTATTAGTTTTTTCTAACTGACACACACACACACACACACACACACACACACACACACACACACACTTAGTGGCTTAACCAACACAGATTTATTATCTTACAGTTCTGTTGGTTGAAGTCCAACATAGGCCTCGCTGGTCTAAAATCAGGGAGTTGGCAGGGCTATGCTTAATCTGGAGTCTCTAGTGCAGAATCCATTTCCTTCTCATTTCCACCTGTATTCCTTGGCTTGCAGCCTCTTTCTCCATCTTCAAAGCCAGTAGCAGCAGGTCAAGTTCTTCTCACATTACATCACTCTGACCTTCTCTCCTGCCGCGCTGTTCCACTTTTATGGACCTTTGTGTTTGCATTGGACCAGCCTGAATAATCCAGGATAATCTGACTTTTAGGCTAAATGATTAGCAACCTTATTTCACCAGCAATCTTAGCTCCCCTTTGCCATGTAACCTTGCATACCCATAGGTGCTAGGGGTTAGGATGTTGGCATATGAGGGCAGAGAGTGGGGGAAGGGCATTATTCTGCCTGCCCCACTACGTCAGGAGGAAAGGATAAAATAATATAATGTAAGTTTCTTCACCAATTTGCCTGGTCAGAGTGCTCAGTAGCTGAAGAAAACAATCAGAATTATAGTGATTCCAGTCTATAGTGTTAACCCTTCTGTGAGAAAATGACCACACCAGGTGTGTTCATTGACGGCTTTTCAATGGCCTTGTATTGAGAAATCAATGTGGGCGATGCTCCCAGTGGGGCAGTTTATGGCATTTCCTGCTGAAGTGCTCTAGCAAATGAAAATGCCTTGTTATATGTGGGACCCTCGATTACCAAGCATTCATTCCACCAGCACAAGGCTGGAGAAGCAGCTGGATAAACACTATTGCCTCGCTGTTCTTACGCCCCGTGGGTGAAAGCACATACAGACCTGCAGTTACCTTGTGTATATTCATTTGTTTGCTTGTCCTTTATATCGCTCCCACTTGAACATAAATCCCATGAAAGGCCAGGACTTTATCAGATTGCACCTGCCTGTATCCCCAGCACCTGGAACAGCACCTGGAATATACTAGGTACTCAAAAAATATTTGTTGCCGGGACCGGTTTGGCTCAATGGATAGAGCGTTGGCTTGGGGACTGAAGAGTCCTGGGTTCAATTCTGGTCAAGGGCATGTACCTTGGTTGCGGGCATATCCCCAGTAGGGGGTGTGCAAGAGGCAGCTGATCTATGACTCTCTCTCATCGCTGTTTCTAACTCTCTATCTCTCTCCCTTCCTCTCTGTACAAAATCAATAAAATATATATTTTAAAAACAAAACAAAAAAAATATTTGTTGAACAAATACAATGTGATACAATATACAAGGTGTTGTATTGCAGATTGTTCATAAAATATGCAAACTATTGTAATATAGGTGATGTAACATACTGATGCATCAGAGAGGAAAAGGAATCTTAACTCTGCTTGGAGAGTTTCCAGAATGTTTCCAAATAGCCCCAGGTACTAACACAGAAAGGCCTTCCTGCCCTGTGGGGCCCATACCTCTCGGCCCTCCTGACTCATTTCCCATGGACTCTTTCTGGTCACTCTGTTTCAGACTGCACCATCTGCAGGTCATAGTACAGGCATACCTAAAGCCCACACCTGTGCATCATGGGCAAGTGTATCCAATTATCCACCTTCCCCCTCTGATTTCAGATATTGGCAATCTGTGGAGGCTGTGAAAGGAGTGATGGGATAGAGCCATGGTCAGCAAACTGCAGCTCGCAAATCACGTGAGGCTCTTTGGCCTCTTGAGTGTGGCTCTTCCACAAAATACCACGGCCTGGGTGAGTCTATTTTGAAGAAGTGGCGTTAGAAGAAGTTTAAGTTTTAAAAATTTGGCTCTCAAAAAAAATTTCAATCTTTGTACTGTTGATATTTGGCTCTGTTGACTAATGAGTTTGCTGACCACTGAGAAGATACCTAGAGAAGGGAACATTTGTACAGAAGTTATAGGCAATTAACAAGGCCCAGGTGAAGCACTGGGGTCATCTCTTTGCCATGTACCCTACAACCTACAGGTTCTGGGGGTTATGAGCACCCTTGACAATAAATGCATTAGAATGTGCCTCGGCACACACAGACACTAACTCAGACTTCCACAATCTCACCTTTACTGCATGGGACACACTCTTCTACCAGGTTCCATTCTGTGCCATTCCACTGAGCTTCACTTGTTTTCAATGCTGGCCTTCACTCTCTCATTGATTCACATGCACTGAGGGTCACCCATGGTTGACCTGGGCTATGATGGGGCCCAATTCTCCACGACACGCATGCAGGGTTTGACACCAGATCAAAGGTGTGATTTAGTGAATATGAGCCAAGCTTAGACTCCAGAAAGTCCTCCCCCTGGTTCTAACCAGTTTTCTTTGCCATCAATAGGCACCTTCCCTCCCCACCTCCTCTCCCTAATATGCATTTAAACAGAGTCTTCCTTTGTTGGGGAACCAAGAATAAATAGGAAGTTGTGTTATCCCAGGAGGGGATTTTTGGGTCCCAGGAGAGACAAGGCAGGGTGAGGTACATCCTAACAAGGGGCTGAAGAACTCACTTAAAAGTCTATTTCTTTCTTCCAATTTGGAGTTTTCCATGGGGAACAAAGAATCTGGAAAGTCCCCTGTGTGGAAAAGGGAAGGAGAGATGGAACCAGGATGCAGGGCAAACCAACTGCTCGTATTGTCTATGGCTGCTTTCACAGTACAGGGTCAGAGACCATGTGATCTGCAAACCCTAAAATGTTTTCTCTCTGGCCCCTATGGCTGAGTTTTCTATGGGCTTCTCTAGTCAATGCCTACTGCAGGACATATGGACTGCTAAATCAATCTTCTGTTCTGACACATATCACAGCAATTAATATTCCTGAACACACACCTCCGAGCACGTTAGCAAGCATATCCCTGGCCTTCTTGGGTCAAACAATATATGTGTTCTTAATTTGCATAAATATTGCCAATAGCTTCCTCAGAGGTTCTATCAACTGTACCCCCAACTGCTGTGTACAGAAGTACCTTTTACTGCTCTTTACCAGGTAGTGTCAAAAGTTTCATCCTTGAATAAATGCATATGAGGTAGGTAGCACTATCCTAATATATAGGGGAGGAAACTGAAGCACAGGGAAGTTAAGTAAACTTGACAAAGATCAGAGGCATGGGGGCACTATGGCAAAGAAGACTGACCTTGGGGTCAGACTTCATGGGTTTGAATCGCAGCTCCAATATATGTGAAATTGGGAAAGTCATTTAACCTGTCTAGTCTTGGTTTCCTTTCTTTTTTTAATGAGAATAATAATAATAGTCACTTTATAGTGTAAAGGTGGGAAGTAAAGGAGAGTCCTGGGAATAAATTCTGAATTCAGGAATGAATGTGTTCTGAAATCTGTCTCAAGGCCAAGCCTCCTACATGGATCAGGAGGAACTGTCACAGGTTGTTAGTCTACTGTCTCCATGGAAGACCCTGAGGCCTTTCCCCTGACTTGCCCACCCTCCTTCTACCGTCACTTCCTCATCTCTCACAATGCCTGCTGTTCCTCCTGTTTTCTCTGCTTGGAAATGGCAGAGACCCTCTAACAACTCCACAGTTAGCCAAGCCCACCACCCAAGGGTCATTTTAGTCATTTTCTTCAGAAGGGGCATTCCCCACATCCTCAAGGGTCTCCCTGGAGACTATAAAATCTATTTTCTTATTCCTCCCTGCTCTCCCATAATCCCTGTTATAAATGTTTTATTTGGTATTCTTATATAAAGAATCAAGCTCAACTCTTTCAACAGCCTCCAACCTAGCCCATCCTCACACCAACCTGATCCATTTTCCACCATAATCCAGCCTCCACTTCCTGAACTGTTTCCATAGCTCCCCTTTCTGAACTGTTTCCATAGCTCCCCTTCCTGAACTGTTTCCATAGCTCCCCTTTCTGAAATGTTTCCATAGCTCCCCTTTCTGAAATGTTTCCATAGCTCCCCTTTCTGAAATGTTTCCATAGCTCCCCTTTCTGAAATGTTTCTATACATCCCCTTTGCCACAAGATACACTCAACCCACCAAGCATGGCAGCTAAGGTCACCCTTCAGCTTCTGGCCACTGTGCTGCAGCCCCAAGGGCTTCCTTTCCCACTGCATGCTCTTCCCTCTGCCTGGAAGGCCCTTCCCCCAGCGCTTCGCATGATTGTGAAGGACTCTTTATTTTGGAATCAGCTCAAATGTGATCAGAGAGACCATCCCTGAAACTTCAGCATTAACATGCCCCCCACCTAAACTTGTCAACCCATGCTCCTTCGTAATGCTGTGTCAGATTTCCTTATCACAATCAGCCACTGCGTTTGTTTATTGTCTGTCTCCCCTGCTAAAATGTAAACATCATGAGGTGGGGACTCTATCCATAGCCCTCAGCCCTTGACACGGTGCCTGGGACACAGCTGGCACTCAGCTGCTGTTGGTTATTGAACATCAATCATGAATGACTCTCTGAATGGATAGATGGGTGAATGGACACATATAAAAACAAGGATCTGTTCTAACTCATGCAACTTGGAAGAAATGGTCCCAAAATGTGTTCCCCTGTGTTTCTTCCAAAAGTAAACTTGTTCTAAATTAGATATTCGAAAGAAGAAATCTCAGAGTATATGAAGGAGATAAGAATTCTTGCTGATCAGTGCATACGGTCAATGAAAATCAGGTGGAAGCGACTGAGGTCTCAGCTAATTTTTCTTTAAATGTTATTTGAGGTAGTTTGTGCTCCCTGAAACCTACAAAGCGTTTAACTAATTATAAATTGGTGGTGGGATTTGCTCCAGCAGATGTGCCATGTAACAATTTATCTTCATGACAGGTGTTAAGGAGTTCAAGGCAACTTTGATGCCCCATTTCCCTAAGTCAGAGCTCAGGCAAAGAACATTTTGTTAGGGAAGCTAGAATCCTCCAAACAGATTATTCTGGGTGTTAATATTTCAGCTGGGCTCCGGATTGGATCTTCCTGTTTACAACTTGGTTATCTTTGTTTCTGTCCAATTCCAAAACATGCCACTAGGAAGACAAATTGCCAGCTGTCTTAATGTTTTAAAAAAGCCCATTTTACCAACACAATATTTTTAAACCCCATATGCACGCTATGGTGAGAATGTGCTCCAAATAGAGAAAAACAAAAGTGGTAAAAATAAAAATAGATCTTGCTAGTATTCTGGGACTCCAAGCCTGTCCAGGTTAAACCACATTCCCTCTACCACGGGAACACCAGTGGAGACTTAGACAGCAGGGTTCTCACTTCTTTAGTGCAGATCAGTCTCCACTCTGACACCTGCCCAGGGTTTGAAAGTTAAGTACTGGAGGCATAAACAAGAAACATCAAGGTCTGTGTAAAGGCTGGGCGCTCCTTTCCCTGGCGGATGAGCGGAAAGGAAACAGCATCAAGGAGAGGAGGAGGCATCTAAGAACTCTACCAGGACAATAGCTGGTGTTCAAACACTCCCAATAATAAAACCTAGCATGCCGGGACTTCTCCCCTCTCGGAAACACAGAAAGTGGCTCATCAGAAATCAGACAGCAGGCACACAGCTCCTGAAAGATCTGCAGTAGAGAGAAGGGAGGAAAACCGTCCCTCACGCCTCCCCTGGGTGCCTGGTGTGATGGTTGGGACTTTGTCTTCATTAATTCTGTGCCTGGTGCTCTAGGGCTTAAGACCATCTTGATGCTATGTGCAAACTATGCATGCCATTTTCTTAAGAAAAAAAAAATTCAGACTTTATAACTAATTCAGACCAGGTGGTTATAATTGGGGAAAAGAAGGAATGGGGCAGATGGAGGCCAGGATTAGGAAAAAAATTTTCACCATATGCCTATTAGATGTGTGGTTTAAACCATGAAAATATGTTATTTATTCAAAAATAAGTAAAAAGTTTGAATATAAATAGTTAAACTGAGGACTTTGAAAACAAGCTTTCCCCACAGAAGCTACCATTTCTGGGGAAAATGCACGGAGCATTTCCTTGTCAGGGTAAACAATTTCTCCCATCTCTCCGCCAAGCCTCTTTCAGCATATTTTATGAAGCTCAGCATTGCCGCCTGATTTCTCCTCCCTATGCACATTAAAATTCTAAATTCAGACCCAGGGATTAACCAGAGAGATTTCAGAGCCTCTTAAGTGAGTGATGGACTACTAACCATAACAAAGCCTGCAATCTTGCTTAATTTTCTGTGTTAATTGACAAGATAATAAGCATCAATTTTACATATATATGTGTGTTGGCTGCTGTCACTGCAATTACAGGACATGTTTTATTCATAAGTGAGGCACCGGACTGCTCCAGTCAGCACCCAAACCAGTTTCCCCCTCTCAAATAAGCGTCAAGAAAGGTCTCCATAATGACAGTCATGGCTGGAAAATTAAAGGTTATCTCTCTCCCCATTACATTGTAAGATAATCAAAGCCCAAACCAATAAAATGCGGAGCTCTCTTACCCAGGAATTTAATTTTCACTACATCACAGGCAGTTAAATGCTTTAGGCCAGCTGCTGACACCCTCTCTGGGTGGGCCCATGACAAAGCCACAGTCTTCCCAAATGGTGTTGCTGGTGCCCAGCCAAAGAGAGGACAAGGGCTGGATTTGCTCTTTATAGAACTGCCTGCTGGCTTCTGGGCAGCAAGTCCAAAAGAACTGTCTGATTGAAAGCAGACAAACAAACAAAGATGTTGCATAAAGTATGTAACACCAGAGGGTCAAATTCTGCTATGAATGAATCATATTGCCACGAAGCCTAATCTTTTACCCCTGTGCTAGCTGTCAGCGTAGGAGGTTAAAAGCAAAGTCCCGTTATTAAAACAAGATCATTCTAATGCAGACCATTGTGAGACCACAGCAGCATGGACTGTGTGAGCAAAGGGTAGATATCAAACTTGTTAGCAAGAATAAATAAATGAGCACCTGACTGTGCAGTAGGTGAATGTAACTGGGACAGTGACAGGAATGCATAGCAGTTCCATAAAGGCAGGGAGGAACTCTCATTGGCAAAGAAGCACAGCGAGGTCATGGGAGCTGGATGGTGTCTGATTAGAAAACAAGCTCTTGAGCAAGTTACTCAAGCTCTCAGAGCCTAGTCATGAAATTGTTGCAAGTACATTCTTATTTATATGTATTTATTTTCTATACTTTTTGGCTCAATGTGGCTTCTTCTGTATATGCTCATTATAGAGCTTCTGTTCAGCTGGACTTCATGGGGTTCTCAATGATGGTTGCTCTGTCTGTAGTTTAGATGTAATTTTGATGTGATCATGAGGGGAGGCAGATATTGCATCTACCTATTTGCCATCCTAGCCGAAGCCATTTTGCAAGTATGAAATTTTTATGTTAGTTAACATAATGGCAATATGTTAGTTTGTTGAAATTTCAACCATTGTCAACCATGGTTCAATACAAATAACATTAGTAAGTTAATGTTCCTACAGTTTTCCAGGGACTTTCATTTCCAGGATGATGGAGTAGACATCTAATTCTGTTGTAAGGTACAACTGAAAATTCTGGACATAAACAAGAAATGGGAAAGAGACAGCCTGACAGAACAGAGAATTTAGAAAATAACTACTCTACTGCAGCTAAACTCCATTACAAACCACTGTGCCCACCTCCACCCACATCAGCCAAGATCAAGTGGTTAGCCTAGACCCGTGGTCGGCAAACTGTGGCTCTCTTTGGCCCCTTGAATGTAGCTCTTCCACAAAATACCATAGCTTGGGCAAGTTTATTTTGAAGAAGTGGTATTAGAAGAAGTTTAAGTTTTAAAATTTTGGCTCTCAAAAGAAATTTCAATCATTGTACTGTTGATATTTGGCTCTGTTGCCAATCACTGGTCTAGACTCATCCTCTCCAGCCAGGAATGAAGGGCCCACATAAGGGTGTTGACAGCAAAGGCTGAGAAGGAGGTCAGGATTTTCATCCTCCAAGTATGGCAATGAATCCTGCTACCTACCATCTTGTTAGCTGAGACCATCTGGGGAACCTGACCTTCTACCCACACCTGGTAGTACCGAGTTGCCCTTGGCATCCCTGCTAAGAGAATTTGTTGCCAGCAGATCTACTCTTTTAAAAATGATTAAAGGAAGCTCTCTAAGCATAATGCATTCTGCATTTGATGTTTATTATGTGTTTTCCTACTAGAATGTATGCTGTAGGAGGGTAGGGATCTTTGTCAGTTATTTTCACTATGTATCTTCATTGCTTTCAATCATGTCAAACTCATAGTGAGTGCTCAGTAAATATTGTTTAGGAAACTAATTGCAAGTTAATTTCTCTGTGTATTGCAGGACCCTTAGCTGTAAATTTGAGTTAATGATGCTTCTATTCTATATGAATATGAAGATTAAATTAGATAATGTAAAAAACACAACTTTCCTAGGATATATAAAAAACACCTAAAATAAAAAAAATCTGATTAAAAAATGAGCAAAGGATTGGAATAAACATTTCTCCAAAGAAGACACACAGATGACTAATGACACATGAAGAACATTATGTGCAACATCACTCATTATTAGGGAAGTGCAAACCAAAACAGAAATGAGGCACCATCTCAGTGTGATTGCTACTATTTAAAAAAAAGAAAGAAAAGAAGTGTTGGCAAGGATGTGAGAAACAGAAATCTTTATACACTTGTAGGTGAAAATGTAAAATGGTGTAGCTGCTATGGAAAACATTATGGTGGATTCTCAAAAACTTAAAAATAGAATTACCATATGCTCCAGAAATTTTACTTCTGCTATACTGTATATCCGAAAGAACTAAAAGCAGGGATTCAAACAGATATTTGTACATGTATGACTCTAGCAGCACTATTCACAATTGCCAAAAGATAGAAGTAACTCAAGTGTCCATCAATGATTGAATAAACAAAAGATGGTCTATACATACAATGGGGAGAAGGGGAAATAAGCAATTATTATTTAATGGATTCAGAGATGGATGGTGGTGACGGTTGCACAACAAGATGAATGTACTTAATGCCACTTAACTGTATATTTTGAAATGATCAATATGGTAAATAATTAATAATTAATTTTACCATAATTTTTAAATTAAAAAAAACAACCTTAACTATATCAGCAGCATAGCAGATATTAATTAAATGGTAAATTATAGAGGTGGAATACAAATTTATGTCAGACAACATAGTATTTCTTGTCTACAGTTATGGCTGGGAAAAGAATATCTAGCTATCTAAGGAGATCTCATTCTTTTGCACCAACTGGGCAAGATCATATCCAAGAAAATTGTGAAGGAATGGGAAGGGGAGTGTCAGTGGCTGCAATGACACTTCCAGCTGAAGCTAGAGTGCCAGTGCCTGGTCTCAGCAGCAAGAGAGTAAGTTTCTGGAATCCTTTTACGGTAGGAAAAAAAACAGAGCTGACTATAAAACAATAATTACATTAGACCTTGAAAAAAAAATCAATACAAGTTATCCCAATGCCCGGAGCCCAACTATGTAGTTTATTCAACAGAATTTGTGGCAACAAAATTGAGGAAGAACTCAGTAAACTAAATTATTTCTCTTAAGTTTTCACTGTAGAGGAAAGGAGCATCTTGGCTAATAGAATTGAAGACATACTTAGTTGGAGAAGCCAGCTCCTGAGATTAAGGGCTATTTTGCCTGGTGGAAGAAAGTACTCAAAGATAAGATCAGAACGCTGAGTGGAATGGTGTTTTATCTCTTAGCTGGGGGACCACAGTGGTGTTAGTGGGGGCGTGCGATCAATGCCTTCCTTGATAGTGGCCTCAAACTGAGTCAAGCTAAGCTTCCTTTACTTCATTCTTCAAGTGACTTTATTTGGCAAAAGTTTTAATAAACTTTCTTGAATAAACTTTCTTGAAGTAAAACTTGTTTTTATGTATGTGACCCCTCCCAGATCAACGTATAAAACACTTTCATGCCAAAACCGGTTTGGCTCAGTGGATAAAGCATCAGTCTGCAGACTGAAAGGTCCCAGATTTGATTCTGGTCAAGGACATGTACCTTGGTTGTAGGCACATCCCTTGAGGGGGTGTGCAGGAGGCAGCTTGTCGATATTTCTCTCTCATCAATGTTTCTAGCTCTCTATCCCTCTCTCTTCCTCTCTGTAAAAAATCAATAAAATATATTTTTTTAAAAACAACAAACACTTTCATTATCCCCGAAAGTTCTCTCATGCTGCTTCTCAGTTATTGTCCCTTCCAGAGGGTGACCTCTCTTTCAACTGCCATTGCTACGGATTCTTTTTTCCTGTTCTTGAACTTCAGATAAGTGGAATCATACAGCACAGACATTATTTTATTTTTCTATCTGCCTTTTTTATTCAACATATTGGTTTTGCTGTTTATTCATGCTTTTTGTGTACTGTCGTTTGTTCTTCTCATTGATGGGGCGACTTCTGAAGAGGACAAGGAAACAGCTAGGGAGCACATGAAAAGGCACTCAGTAGCATCGATTGTCAAGGAACTGCAAATGACAACTACTCTGTGGTACCAGAATAAATAAAGCTTAAGAGGACTGGGCTGGGCCAAGGGTTGGTGAGGATGTGGAAGAACTGGAACTGTCATACATTATTGGTGGGAGTGTAAAAGGAAACAATTCCTTTGGGAAAGTATAGGGTAGCTTCTAAGAAAATTAAACATAATCTACCCTATGATTCAAGAATTCCACTACCACAGAAATACCTGTAGAAAAATATCTGAAGCCACTTTATTTATAATGATCCCAAACTGGAAAGAACCCAAATATCCATCATCAGGACAATGAATACATAAACTATCATATATTCAAATGAGGACCTACTGGGTATGAAACAACTTTTCCTCTTTGCTATCTCCTCCTTTAGTGGGCCTCACGCCCTCTTCTTGGGAATTCCACTCATTCTCAACGTCCTTGGAAAGTAAGGACAGCGCATTGGACACACATATCTCTCACGACCAGATAGATGCTCAACTTTCCCCCGTGGGTATTACACTCTAGATCCTGGGTTGCACAGCATTCAGCAAACATCCATTTCCTTAAACATCTCCTTAGCATGATGCTAGACCCTGAGAGGAAGATGCTAGTCCATGTAGAGGAAATAATGGTTGAAATCTTGAATCTTGGAGTCAGAAAGAATGTTGCTTGAATCCTAAGGCCTTTTTTTTTTTTTTAAAGCAAAATAACAGTTTATTTTTAACCACACCTGGAAATTTCAACAAAAGAACAAACTTGAAATTAACTAAACTTCATTTTCTCATGGCATTGAGTATTGCATATTTTTCATTTACACTTGGGGGGGAAAAATGGTTTTGAGTCCCAAGTCTTACTAGCATGTGCACAGCACAAATAATAATAATGCCACCAAAAGAGTGTTCTAAGAACTGAATGAACAGGCAAGTGAAGTGCATAGCACAATGCCTGGAACTTAGGAGGTTTTAACAGATGCTAGTTGTTATTGTTATTGTTACTATTATAATTTTGACAAGCTAATGAGAAGAAAAGATAAGTTATAACTAATTATAAATACAAAACCAATGATCAGAGGTGTGAATGTAGAGGTGAAACGCATTTTGAGGACATGGCGAGAAAGGAGAGGTTAGTGTGGGGTGGGGTAGGAAACACTGGTAAGATTTTTCACAGGCTTTCTATGGAGCTGGGCCTCAGCTTGGGAAACAAGAAGTGGGGCTCTAATTTCAGTGATGAAACAATGCAAGAAGAAGCAACTTGATGTAAGCAAAGAGCTTCAAGGTTGAAACCCTACTGCCCTACATTTGAATCTACGTTCATTCATTTATTAGCCGTAAGATTTTGGTCAAGTAATTTAACCCCTTTAAAACTTCATCTTTGCTGAAACCAGTTTGGCTCAGTGGATATAGCATTGGTCGGTGGACTGAAAGATCCCAAGTTTGATTCCGGTCAAGGGCATGTACATTGGTTGAGGGCACATCCCTGGTAGGGGGTGTACAGGAGGCAGCTGGTTGATGTTTCTTTCTCATCAATGTTTCTAGCTCTCTATCCCTCTTTCTTCCTCTCTGTGTAAAATCAATAAAATATATATATATTTTTAAATAAATAAATAAATAAAACTTCATCTTTATTATTTGTAAATAATGACAACTTCTATTTCTAATGGTTGTTGTGAACAAAAATAAATATTTATCGAAGACCCGGTACAGTGTCTATTATTCAACCCACAAATTTTAACAATCACTTTAATTGTGAGAAACTGAAGGTCCATACACACTGCTCCTCTCGGGGTGAGGCTGGAGGTTCTCTCCAAAATGGCCATATCATGACCAACCTGCTGGCAGTGGCCTATGGCAGTGACTCTTTCAGGGTCATAAGACACTTAGAGCAGCTTTTTCAACCAGGAAAAGGCACACATGCATGACAATTTTTACATAATTTCAAGAAGTTCTAGGACTCCCCAAAACAGAATTCATGGAGCTGCTGCAGAACAAAGCACAAGGCACACTCTCCAAGGCAAGTGTGTATCTCTTAGGGCCTCCCTCTGTTATCTGCTATTTCATTTTAGCTGCAAAGGAAGCAGGACAGTGACCAAAATGTGAGAGCAAACTGGGTAAAAACATTTCTGAGACTACATTTTTCTCACGCAAACAGTGGACCACACCTCAAGCACCACTAATGCTGTGATATCTTGGGCTGCCTCAGGCTATCAGCCTGCATACAAGAGCCCCTCTGGGCAGGTGGACTTGTGGGCTTGTCCGTAAGTCCACATGGAGTTGTTTGTCAAGTCCCTGCTTGCCATCTACACCCAAACTGATGCCCACCTCCGTACACTCAAGTGCCACCTTCTTATTTCCAAAAGACCAGATTGGCTAAGAATTTTTTGGGTTTTTAATGTGTAGCTTTTCTTCCTGATGGCTTAACACCATGCACACTAACCTAAATGTTTCATGATATTGTGAGATCTTGATATGGGAAAAATTATGTATTATCACAAAACAGTCTGTGAACACTACTCTCTTTTTTCAGAATCCCAGCTTTGATTTAATCTTGATGAAGAGGTTATCAATAAACCTGATTTCCAGTATTTTGCTTCCATTATCACCACCTTCATCACCACCATCATCATTATCATCTTCATCATCTTCATCATCCTGCTGTTTCTGGACACCTGTTCACCCCTCATTCCATTCTCTGTCCTTCTCTATATCCTAGGAGGCTGATTCCTACATTCCACCACCCAGGCTCCCTTCCTCTTGTTTCCTGATTGGCTGAGGTATTGGGGAGGTAGAGGTTGGAGCTCAGAATCTTGGCTACTTCTCCCCCACTCCCTCCCTGCTTTGTCTGCTTTCCAGCCATGGCTGCCTCCCTTCAACCACAGCTTCTGTTATGTGGCCCCTGATCCAAGAATTCAGCTCTCACTCGATTCAATATACAACTTCCTCTCTTTGCCCTTCCAGGACAAAGTGTGGTTAGCTTCTGGGTGGTTCAATATCCATGTTGAGTTTCCTGCCCACTAGGTAAACCTTTCATGGATAGCTCTGGTGCCATTTAATTAGATTCTGTGTCCTGCCAGGAGCCTGATGACAGTCATCTCTAGCATTTCCTTCTCTATGACTATTATGTACTAATTGCTCCCCATGTATCAGACATTGTGTTGAGTTCTTCACCAACATTAACATCCACCTTCACAATAACCCAACAAAGAATGGATTATTTCGAGAAAGTAGACTTGGCATTTATAACGATCTTATCCCAGGTAACACAGCTAGGGAGTGGCAGAGTCAAAATGCACACTGAGATCTTTCTACTTTGGAGATTATTTTTAACCTGTCCACAGTTTTCCTGTCCATGTCAGAATCCTGGAGTGTGTGTCCAGATCTGGGACAACATAGCCCTCTGCTAAGGAAACTGCTCCATGTTTGAATTTGAGCAACAAGGTTGGCTCACAGCATCACCTGATCCAAAGAAGATGATTGCATAGGCGAACTGACAATCTATGGGGTAGGCTGGCATTAAAACTCTGATCAGTATGGGCAATAGTAAATTAGTGAGGCAAACGAAACTCTCCCTCCCAAATTTAAATGAAAAATGCTAAGGAAATTGGTCAGGAGGTAGAGGGGAGAGAGAAAAAAAAAAAAAAAAGTAAAACCAAGCAAGCAATGAGAGTGTGAGAGTGACATGGCCATATGCAACAGTGACCCAGATGCAGTAATAAGAGAGCATGTCCCTGGAGCCAACTGAAGGCTGAACAATGACTATGCTTAGTTGCTCTTGATATGTAGCTCCTTTCATCCATCAACTCACCTCTGATCTAAATAATCGCTGGTCACACCTTCCCTTAGAATAATTTGACTGAGTTGACACACACACCCCCCCCCACACACACACACACAGTTTTTACAGAAAGCTCTAAGCTTACACCAGTGAAGTAACTCCCTACTTGCCACATTCACTCTGGCTCCCTCTCTAAACCAACACGCACATTGGAGCTAAAGTAATTTTTCCAAAATGCCCATCTAACTTTATTAGTCTCCCTGCTTAACATTCACAAATGATTTCCTATTTTTTTGTCATACAGTGAAAATCCCCTATGGTGACCCACAAGTTCCTGCATTGTCTAGCCTCCATCCTCCTCTTCATCCTCAGCCAGAGCCTCTGTGCCCTTCGCCCCGCAAGACCAGCAACATTGCCCTTCCAGAGCCCCCAGTTCATCACACTCCTTCCTGCCACTGGGCTTAGCACAGACTACCCTGTCTGCCCACAGTGTGGATCCCTTGCGCTTTCACCAGGAATGTATCCCTGACCTCCAGGTCTGACAGCAACCTCTGGGCACCCCTCTCTTGCCTGGTATTTTTCACAGGTGTCCCTGTTTGCGTGATTACTTGATTAATAGCAGTCTTTTCCCACTAAGCTCTCTGAGATCAAGATCTGTACCTGATTTTGCTTCACTCTTGTGCTCCCCAGTATTTTATAAATGCCTGGTCCACCGTAGACACTCAAATATTTGTTGAATGCGTAAACAGTTCATGTCTGTATAGTTGTTATGGAGGAGATGACAATAGTAACAGTGAGCAAGTGACTGTTGCTTGGGAAGGGCCAACACACAACAGGAGGCCAGAGTATGTGTGGCTGCACGCACAGCACCCAGGACCAAGCCCTGCACCTGGAAGCGGAGCCCGGCTCTTCTGCAGCCCCAACATCCACTTCAGCGCCTAAGAAGATGCCCAAAAGGTCAGTGGCTGTTGGATCTCCTTTACTGCGTTTCATTTAAGTGTGCAGGTGTATTTCCAAAAGGTTCCTGTGAACAACTTCATAGCCAAGATATTGGTGCTTGTTACTCACCCCTATCCAGCTTCATTCTGAATTGGAAAAATAAAGAGAAAGATTTTAAACTGAATTGGAAAGATATGAGAACAAATTCACAAACCGAAAAGGTGATACTATTAACTCAAATATCTTTGATTGCTCTCGAGAAACACCTGTAAATCAGAATTGGTAGTGCTATTAACTATATGACATATTCTTTTAACAATTTCCATGACAGAGGAAATTGTCTCATATCATTCAAATATGTAAAATTATGACTAATAAAGGTATTTGCTACTGTAATTCAAAAACTGTTTTTTGAATACTTAGCCCAGAGTGGGAGATACAAGATAACCTCACTAGCTTGGCTTTCAAGAGCCTCAGAAACTAAGGGAGGAGACCATGGTAACAGGAAATAAACCAAGGTCCAGGATATCCTAGAGTTTTGCAAGTAAGAAAGATGAGGATCCCACGGGCGATGATCTATTGACAAGTTAATGCCAAAACCAAATCTTGAATCTAAACATTCCCTTTAAAGATACAATATGACAAAAGATATATGTTAAAGACATGACCAAGTTTTATGGTTCTTATTGACACTCTCAAAACCACTCCATCCATGAGGGGCTGAAATATCAAGCAAACATTGATATGGCCTTTTTAAGGGAACAAGATCCATCTTCCCACCTCCCATCTAGCCTTGCTCTAATCTCCTTTTCATGTATCAGGTGAAATAACTTCCCAAAATGGGAATCCAATCATGGCATGCCCTTCCTTCTCAGTGCCCTTGATAAGGCTCAGCATGCTCTGGCTCTGGTCCTTGACTCACCTTCTACTACTATTTCCTTCCTTCTCCAGGTTCTAGTCACTCTGCTTCCTTTGGCTCTTTAATCAGACCATGCTACTCCCACATCAGGGACCCAGCACACACTGTTTCCCCTGCTTGGAACACTCGTCTTCCTTCCTCATCTACTGAGTCCCTGGACTCAGAGAAAATGCCATTACCCTGACCTGTAGCCTGGGTTAGTATTTAATACTTCATGCCCTGAAGGCATGCTCTGTTGTTATTATTTATTGAGCTGCCCGTTTAACATCTGCCTTCTGCACTAGACTCTAAGCCTCAAGAGTGCAGGAACCTGTCTCGGCCATTCCCTGGTGCATCCCCACTCCCCAGCACAATACCTAGATGTTAGGGAGGTAGGCTAAGCTGTCAGAACAAATAAACTTTAAATCCTCAGCGTTTTACAGAGGAAGAGGTTGTTTTTTCTTTTTTATGTAACAGTCCAGAGTGGGGCTTTCTGGTCAGTGGCTATTTCACTCCCTTCAACCATAAAAGGGGCACAGGCTGATGTGGCAAGAGTTTTTAACATGTAGATTCCAAAGTATCCCTGATCATTTCTATGTTAGATCTCCTGACTTCTCTTTACTTTTCTTTTTCTCCTCCCTGTACCTCCTGATCAATTTTTAACATTTTTCATTTAAATTTGGGTGGGAGAGATTTTCATTTAAACTTGGGAATGGGAAAGAGCATGGAAGAGCTTACGTGGAAGGTGATCACTTTTCTTCTACTCCTTTTCCAATGGCGATAATTTAGTCACATGGTCACAAAAATACACAAAAGACTAGGATATGTGAGCCAGCCATTGTCAAGCACTTCTTTACCTAAATGCATCAAGGAAGAAATAATTTTAAAAGACAGATGGAAGATGCTGATGACACCTCGCTAAACCAGCAGACAGCAGCTGCGTGTTGCTGAAGGATGCCCAGGACCAAACCAGAGACCTGCATCACCACCGTTTGGACACCAGCCAGATCTGAAGTAGCATGGCTGACATATATACATAAGGAACTATTTGACATTGACATTGGGACTCAAAAGAACTGTCAGTCCAGAAAGGAACTGACTACAGACTGATTCATTTGCCTCTCAGCATAACCATTATGGCTTTTCTCAGTTTAGGTTCCTACAGGGTATTTCTTAGATCACAAGATCTCACACATCTAGAGGAAATGATGAACAACATAGACTGATGAACAAAAACAGACTCAGAGAAAGAGAAGCACCGAACAGACTTTCAAACCTCAGAGGGAAAGTAGGGGAGGGTGGGGGTAAAGGGGAATAGATCAACCAAAAGACTTGTGTGCATGCATATGGGCCTGGCCAGTGGCCATGGACAACGGGTATGTGTGTGTGTGTGTGTGTGTGTGTGTGTGTGTGTGTGTGAGGGCATATGTAGGTAGGGGTTTGGGATGGGATTGGGGGGATGAGGACAATTATGTGATACCATAATCCACATGTGTCAAACACAAGGCCCTTGGGCCAAATCCGTCCTGCCAGGCCTTGCAATGTGGCCCGCACCGCGCTGTCATCACTGCACTCCGCTGCGTTTCCATCACAATGACAGTTTATGACTGTTCAGTAAACCATTCGGCCCCGCGATTTAGGCTGGATTTTAGATTTTGGCCCCTTCTCTGATTGAGTTCGACACCCCTACATCAATAAAAAATGGGGGGAAATAAAAAAAATAAAAGACAGATGACTACTCCACCAGAATATTCAGTGAATATTTATGAAACATAGTTCATCTTTAAGCCATTGTATTGCTCTACTGTAGATGTTTATTTCAATACCCAAACTCTTGGAATCATTATATTTCTTTCATTTTGTTGGCAGAATTTCAATATCCAAACAACTGGCTTCAATAAAAGGTAAGGTGTGGGCAACTGAGATATTCGTGCTTCTTTTCTACTATGACAGTTAACCAAGAGTTAAAAATAACAGGACAGAAGAGAATGTCCAAGATGTAATTGTGGGTAAATCATCAAACATTAATGATGTTCTTTTTAAAGGTTTGGGAACTGAGATCCTGGCATAGGAATTACCCAAACTTAGCCCACCGAAGGCAAAGCCAATCCCTAGTAATTGTGATTCCCACCCGGGGTCCTGTTGTCTCTCCATTGTTGGCATCTTCGGTAAATCGGGAGCAATACCATTAACATCTAATTCATGAATGTTTGGTGGAACTCAGGATGCAGTCAACCCACAACTGCCTCTGATTGAGTGAAAACAGTGTGGCCAACTCCCCCGAAGTATGAATATTTGCCCTGAGAATTCCATTTCTATAAGTAAAATATCTAGATCTAACACTATTGCCATGGAAATAACAAAATAATTTTTAAAAACTCATATACTTGGATCATTATCTTATTCCAAAATGTGTGACTTAAAACATTCACAGAGAAAGAGGCACAGCTGGATTTTACTGCATTGCAGTTGTTTTTCCTCCGAAATGGCTGGCCAATGTCGCCAAAGGAGACTTTTTCAATTTAGATAAATCATCTTGAAAAGATATTTACACTATCCCAACACCAGACCTTATGATTTCTGTTTTACAATTTACATAATTTCAGGTATTTTTTATAATTTCTATGACAACATCATGACTATGATATATATCCATGACATTCCTAATACTTCCTCCCTTTGAAAGGTTGAGGAGGGGATTAAAACTCTGTCACCTTCTCTGCCTCACATACACACACGCGCACACATGCACGCAAACACACATGCACACACATGCACACACTAACCATTCCTAGTATTAGTCTTTACATTTGAGCTACATTTATTCCCTTAAGAAAACACAGGATCACCATAACTTCTTTTCCCAGAATATGTTTTATTCAACTGTAAGTAATTTTAAATGTTATTCATTGATATAAGAATGCGTAGATCTTGGAATAGAAGCCAGTATGAACTCAAATTTTTTTTCTAGATACTTGAGCTGATGCCCTTGATCTCTTGGAGGGTGGTAGTGGAGGATGAGGCTATATTTGTCTGGAGTATCCAAAGTCATTTTTTAGTGGAAAAGGTTAAGAAGTGCTATAATATTGAAGAAAAAAATCTAGCAAGAAAATGGGAGATACCTAGTGTTTAATTTTGTTATATATGTATTGTACTACTATATTAACCTGTACTCTTTTGTAGATCTTCATTTCCAAAAATAACAAATATTATGAAAAGCTCTAAATGAGGTTACTCTGACAGCTTGTTGTACTGAAAGTTACACTGAAGTGTCAGGAAGTTATTAGAGCAAATGTTTAATGTTCAGTTTCGTGGTCCAGGGCAGAGTAAGAGGTAGAGAATTGTTTTGAAGCTCAAGTCAGCTGAGAGAGTGTTTTGGTGTGAGATTGTGATAAGTTTATGTTTAGGGAAATAAGAAACACAGAGTAGGGACATTCAGAGTTGGGAGAAGAGTCCTATAGAATACACTGTCTGAAACACAACATCCAGAGGCAATATGCATCATGGTGAGAGACAAGACTGGCTGTGTGACCTTGAGCAAGCTACCCTCTCTGTGCCTCAGTGTTCTCTGTAGTGTGGAGATGATACTGAAGCCTACCTCTGGGGTTGATATAGGAACTGAATGTGTTGACTCGTGCACCCCTGGAAGAGTGGCTGGCAGGGAGAATGAGCTCCACATTCATTTACGACTACCATCCACAGAATTTACGCTCCAGGAAACCAAGGATTCTTCTCTCCACATTGCTCTCTGCTCTGTCTCCACAGCTAGAATGGGGCCTGGCAGTTAGCACTTTCCAGTAAATTCTTGTTGGGAGAATAGAGCACTTAATGAACTACGCACAGTTCAGTACTATGAAAGCGTCAACAATGAGGTAGGAAAGAGCAGGAGAGGTGGACATGAGACGGCCTGTTTAATGCTCTCTCCACACCCCCATTCCAGAGGCAAGGGAGCAGTGAACATTGCCCAAAGAGAAGCATCAGTCCTTTGCAGTTTTAATAACTTAGCCCTTGACTATGTGCTTTTGCATATATCTGCTTGCAATCCTGAAGCAGGCAGGGCGGGAGTTGGAGGCGATGTGCTGGGTTATTAAGTGAAGAGCCAACCATAAAAGCAGGAAACCAAGTGCCTCACAAAGGCGCACAGTGTTGGAAGGATAACTAGCGCTGCTCCTAAACTTCCCTTTTGAATCTTTTCCAGCTCGGTTTTTACCATGAGCATGTGCTATTTTATAGTCAGGGGAAATTCATACTCTGTTTAAAAGAAAGGGGGAGAAGGGAGAGGAAGCTAGCTATTCCAGTGGAGTCCCCATCTAGACCTGAGCTTCAACAGAGGATTGGAAATGCCGACTCCACAGCCTCCATGGGGATGCCTCACGGGTTAGTCCAACGTGGCAGATCTCTCTGTGGGTTTTGAAGTCAGACAGACTTTCAGATCATTTCTCGGTCACTGCTGAGCGATGTGGTCTTAAAATTCTGAACTCTGCATGTGTCAGTCTCCAGATGTAACACTGAGACACAAGTAGCGCCTCCCTCCCTAGGTCTACTCAGCATTAAATAAGATTCTGTGTGAAAGGCCCTTGACACACAGGAAGAAAGGACAGGTCTGTCAAGGCTCACAGCTTGGAAATTCACCCCTCCCTCGCTAGCGGGCACGGAAGGAGGACAAGAGGCTAGGTCTCTTGTGAGAAGTCTCAGACCAGGAAAGCAGCTTCTATGAAGCCCTCCCTAATTAATTAATTGGTCATTAATTAAGAAATCAATTGGTCAAAATTGCAGAAGAAATATTTACCACCTAAGGAATTAAGGTGGTTCCTCTAAGCAATTTGCTTCTTAAAGACAGTAAACACCTTAACTTTAGCCACTTAAATTCAAAGTTACCACTATACAGCACCCAACCAATTCAAGTACACACACTCCAGGAAAGGCAGACACGAGCTAGAAGACATATGCCCATCTCCCTGTGTTTTTTAAAATAAGTTTTTATTGGCTTCAGATGGAGGAAGGGAGAGGGACAGAGAAAGATAGAAACATTAATGATGAGAGAAACATCATGGATTGGCTGCCTTCTGCATGGCCCCTACTGGGATCTGACCAGGAATAGAATCAGCAATTTCTAGTTTCATGGGTTAACATTCAACAGTTGAGCCACACTGGCCAGGTGTCCCCGTATTTTGATGAGCAGGAAATCTTGGCAATTAAGAAGGCTCCCAATTTTAAATGCAGGTTTCCAGATGTGGCAGAGTTGAAATGATGCATAAGAAAGAGCTAAAAACAAAATTCAAAAGCAAGGGAGGCCAGATGGAAGACCATCCATTGGACAAGCAGGCAATAGCAGAAAATATAAGTCACAAGCCGTAGGCCACAGTGAGACTAAGGATCAGAAACTAGAGATAAAATCAAGGAATAAGAAGTTAAGGACACAGCTTTTGTAGACATTCATTTGTGAAGCACCTACTATGTGCTAGGCATTGTTCTAAATGCTGATGATTCCATAGAACACGACACGGGCAAAAAATAAAAAATATAAAAACATAAAATCCCTGTCTTTGTGAGTGTTATGTTTTCAACATGGATCCAAATTCAAGCTTTGCCACTTCCTAGCAGTGTGTCCTCAGAAGGATCATCTTTCTTCCTGGATTAAAAGGTGCAATGCGCCGAAGCTGGTTTGGCTCAGTGGTAGAGCATCGGTCTGCAGACTGAAAGGTCCCAGGTTCGATTCCAGTCAAGGGCATGTACATTGGTTGCGGGCACATCCCCAGTAGCGGGTGTGCAAGAGGCAGCTGGTCGATGTTTCTCTCTCATCAACGTTTCTAGCTCTCTATCTCTCTCCCTTCCTCTTTGTAAAAAGTCAATAAAATATATTTTAAAAAATAATAATAAAATAAATAAATAAATAAATAAATAAATAAATAAAAGGTGCAATGCTGGAGAGACACACTGTGTTCATGGACTGGAAGAGTCTCCGCAGTAAATACATCAATTCTCCCCAAACTGCTTCCTAGGCTCAGTGCAATTGAAGGCTTTTCAAAAATAGTCAAGCTTTTCCTAAACTTTTATGTAAAAAGGGAAAGGCCCTAGAATAGCAAAGTGATTTTGAAAAAGAATAGTGTCAGGAATCACACTTTATAATATTAAGACTTACAGAAACCAGAACACTGTGACAAAGGGTTCGACACATAGATCAATGGAACAGAAGAGGAGACTCAGAAATTGACTGACACAAATATGCTTACCTGGTTTTTAACAAAGAGGCCAAACGATTATAAAGGAAGGGTAGAGTTTTCAACAGCTAGTGCTGGAGTAATCGGTCCTCACAGGTACCACAATGAGCCTCACCCTGACGTCACACCTTAAACAGCAATTAACTCCAATGGATCATGGAGTAAAATGTAGAACATGAAGTTATAAAACTTTTAATTATGCACAGGACAAATCTTTCACAAGAGGCTAAACTGAGGGTTTGACTTTACCAAAGTTTAAAATATTTCTTCCACAGAAAAACCCATTGAGAAGACAAAATGGCAGTTTAAGAACTGGGAGACTATATTTGCATATCACATACCCTACCAAGGACATGAATCTTTATTTGATACAGAATCCTCAAACCTCAAAAATTATTTTAAACTCAATGCTAACATGAACAGACCTGAACAGACATTTCACCAAGGAAGGCACATTTTCATGCAAATAAGGACGTGAAACGCTGTTCAGCATCATTAGCCACTAGGAAATACAAATGAAAACCACAGTGAGATGTCAGCACACACCTATCAGAGGGACTAAAATAAGTAGTGACAATACAAAGGCTGGTGCTCCTAGAGAAAACTAGCTCTTACACACGGCTGATGGGGCTGTAAGATGGTACATCCACTGTAGAAAACACATTATAACTTCTTTTTTAAAAAAAATAGGTTTATCATATAACCCAGCAATTATACTCTTAGACATTTAATGCAAAGCAAAGAAAATCATATTTTGTACAGTAATTTGTACAAAATGTTCATACAAGCTTTATTTCGAATACCCAAACCCCCCAAATGTCCCTAAAAGTTGGATGGCTAACAAATTATGGTACATACTTATCAAGAACTATCACATTAAATGGTGTAATAATTCCTATGGTTGTTATGATAATTAAATCTATTAAGTTATTAAAGTATATAAATAGATGCACAATAAATGGCAACTCCAACCTTCTGTCCAAACCAGATTGCTGCACACACACACACACACACACACACACACACACACACACACACGTCCTTGATTTGCTTTAGTTTGGAGTAAATAAGTGAGTTACTCCCAAGTGAGAAGCAAAGGGGGCCATCCATTTACAAGACCAGGCAGCCCAAATGATTCCAGCTTCGGGCTAAATGGTGGGGGAAACAGCCTGGGTGAGTGGAGAGGACACACATTTCCTCATATCACAGGGAGAGATATCAGCTCATTGCTTAGAATGCCTGGCAGATGTGCATGGACACAAAGATTGTAACAGTACCTAGCACATAGTAGGTGCTCCATAAATATTTTACAGTTCAGGAAGCCCAAGCTTAGAGAGGTAAGGTTTTTTCCAAAGTCAAATAGCAAGAAGGTGGTAAATCTCATCCTGATTCTACCAACTCCATTGCTCCTGAAAGAACTTTTGTTCTCCAGTGTTTAAAGGTCCAGGTCTGATTCCCAGTAGAAGAAAAATAGCCCAAGAACAGAATCAGGTTGACATACACTCTCTAACCCCATCCCCCACAGTTCTCCTGGAGGACATAATCCCACATCTGAAAAAAGAGTATTTCTAACCTGGGTTATGTCATTGTGCATTTCTCCTCCCACAGCTCTGGGGAAGGGCTCAGATCTGGAAAAAGCCATCGCCACTGCTGCTCTGATTTTCAGAAATTCTTCTGACACTGACTGTAAACTTGAAAAAGCTACTGCCAAAAATCTGCTACAAACCCAATTTAGGAATTTCACAGAGGTAAGAGAATTCATAGGCTTGAAAAACAGGAGCAACACCACAATGGCTGGTCCAAAGAGCCCACAACTCTAGCTCAGGGACCCCATCATGTTCTTCATTCACCAAACATGTACTGAACACCTAGTAGTGCTATATGTCAGGACCTGAGCACTGGGATTAATGCAGTGAAAAGCTAGCAATCCACAGAGTAGAGAGATATGCTGAAAAGTAACTAGAAGTATTCAAAGGATGGTGAAATAGTAGAACGTGCAGTGAAAGAATAAAACATAGGGGCCATCTTGGAATATGGTCAAAAAAGGGTTCTTGGAAAAGTAAGGCATCACTGAGAACTAAAGAATGAGAAAGAAATAGCAAGCCCAGGGCACTGGGGTGAGGATGACAGTGTTCCAAGCAGAGGGAATAGCAGATGCAATGGCCCTGAAGCTTGTCAGAGCCCTGTGAGGGCCAGTATGTAGCTGATGGGAAAAGGGGAAGTAGGAAGCAGTGTGCAAGGAGGCTGGGAAGGAGAAGAGAAGCCAAATCTCACAGAGGCATAGCCTGAGGGCAGAAGGAAGCCAGGCATGGTTTCTAAATCTAGGAAGAAGAAATGTCACCAGCTGCAGATCAGATTAGGGTAGGGGTGGGGGTGGGACAAAATAGAATGGTGAGACTGTGGGGAGCACTTCATGGGGAAGATAATGTGATGGTTTGGACTAGGGTGGTAAATATGGGAGACATTTGGAAGGTGAAATGAACAGGATTTGCTCATTGATTGGCTGTGAGGGTTAAGGGACAGGAGGAGCAAATTATGACACCCCAGTTCTGACTTTGGGGGGGGGGGGATGGGTGCTGGTCCCATTCCCAGAGAAGAGAAAGACAGAAGGCTCAACAGATGTGATGTGGGGTGAGGATGGGAGGATGAATTCCATTAGAAGGTGTCAGTTTTAACATGTCCAAGAAACAGAGACAACACTCAGTCAGAATAGAGATCTGTGTTCAAAATATGAAAGTGAGAACTGGCAGTGTACAAAGGGTCACTGACCCAAAGGAGAGTGACCTATGTCAGCTAGAGGCATGTTTCTCCAAGTCAGTCAGTTGAATACCATCTTCAATATTTTCCCCACAATTGCCTGCAGCCTGTATCATAATGTACTTAGAACATTTTTCAAGTTAAGCACTCAACTTAAATAAGTTCATTTTATTTATTTATTTTAAATATATTTTATTTATTTTTTAGAGAGAGAACGAAAGAAGGATAAAGAGTTAGAAACATTGATGAGAGAGAATCATCGATCAGCTGCCTCTTGCACACCCCCCTACTGGGGATGTGCCCACAGCCAAGGTACATGCCTTTGACCAGAATCAAACCTGGGACCCTTCAGTCCACAGGCTGACACTCTATCCACTGAGCCAAACCAGTTTTGGCAATAAGTTCATTTCATAAAAACATTTTATCACTATTCTAAGTGTAAATTCAGTGGATAAATTAAAGGTAGTAAAAAAAATAAGTAGTTTATTCATTCTTATTTAATATTTATTCTTGCATCAACTAAAATTGCATTACCAGCAGTGTGCATTCAGACTTTGAGGAATATTAGCCTGGGGAAAATTAGTAAGAATTATAAGTGGTTTAAAAGATAAGTGTAAGAAATTTAAAAGATAAGAATTATAATCCTCTTAAAATATAAACATATGTGGGTTGGACACACTAGAGCTATATAACCTATCATTTGCTGGGGGAGCTGGGTCAAAGGTTCAACTTCCTGTGAATCTATGATTAGTTCAACAGCACTTGATGAAATTGGCTTTTTAAAAATAGATTCCATCTACATGATTTTTTTAAAAGGCCAATTTGGTAGAAACAGAGGATAGAATAGTAGTTGCCAGGGTTTGTGGGGGAGGAGTGGGGTGGTAAGGCCAAAGGGTATAACTCTTTAGTTATAAGAAGAATAAGTTCTGAGGATGTAATGTGCAGCATGATGACTGTAGCTGATAACACAGGACTGTGCACTTGAAAGCTGCTGAGAGCAGATCTTCAGCGATCTCCCCACACACAAATGATTTAACTATGTGAGGTGATAGTATGTTAATCATCTCGATCTGGGTCATCACGCCCATGAGCTATGTGGATGTCAAATCATCACACTGGACACTTCAAATATATATATGATTATAACTTCACAATTATTCTTCAGTGAAGTTATGAAAGAGTGCACATGAGTGTGTATATGTGTATGTGTGAGAAACGGAGACAGAGAAAGGCTTTAAGGTGATGCACAGAAAAATGACTGGAAGGAAATGTTAATAGCTAGCTATTTGGGGTGAAGGGATAAAGATTTATTTTTACACTAGAGGCCCGGTGCATGAAATTCATACAAGAGTAGGCCTTCCTTCCCCCAGCTGCTGGCACCAGCTTCCCTCTGGCACCAGGGACCCAGGCTTCCCTAACATGCACTCCCTCTTCCCCCCACTCCCATTCATCCAGAAGGTCCTTCAGATGTTCTGAAAGATGTCCAGTCTAATTAGCATATTACCCTTTTATTATTATAGATTCTCTTTTTGAAAAATATATTTTCAAATGTCCAATATTAAACAGTTACTATATTTGAAATAAATTTTTAAAGAAAAGCTATTTTTTCAGCTAGAATTTGACAAAAGACAAAACATTCTAGGGAGTCTTCAAAGAGAAGGTGAGTGAGGAAATCCTATAACCTTTGACTGACTCGGAGGCCAAGAGAAGTGACAAATCCAGAGTGAAAAGGCCCCTACCTGGCTGCCTGTCTGTCCTCAGGGATGACAAAGGGGACGTTGGGGATGGGTCTCTTCTGAGGGCACCAGAGGCCAAACCAAAACCAGCACCGTCAGGAGGTCACCTTAGCCTCCTGCCCCTCAGTGTAGGCTGACCCCAGGAAAGCCGCCAGTTCCTGGGTCCCCATTAGCAAACTCTCAGCCTCCCACAGTCCTGCCCTCTGCTCGGGTGGCAGTCCCAGAAAGCAGGGCCGTATTTCAGGGGTGCTGGGGGACAGCGGGCTCCGAGGCAGCCCCAGTACCATTGGAGCTGGCTGAACTTCATGGAGCAAGCGCCTGGGTAACATCAGAAAGCTGCCTTGGACCAACCGCCCCTCCGAAAGACTCCCTAAGCCGGTGCCCACACCTGAGCCGAGGCAAAGGGCCCTTCCTGCTACTGCTCCTAAGTCCCTGCGTGGGGTTCTCTGCTCAACTGGACTGGACTGGACCCTGTGGCTGAGCCTGGGTCCCCAGGGGCACATCTGCTTTCCCATAAGCCTCCTGGGGGACCTTATTCTATAGCCAGTCAGGTGTGAGAAAACTGAACATATAAAGGCTCTGCAAAGAAGTTACAAAGCAAATGGGGCGGGTCAGGCCCAAGCGGCTGGACCTTGGTCAGCTTCACCTTTTTTTTTTTTAAATATATATTTTATTGATTTTATACAGAGAGGAAGGGAGAGAGATAGAGAGTTAGAAACATCGATGAGAGAGAGTCATCGATCAGCTGCCTCCTGCACAAGGTACATGCCCCTGACCGGAATCGAACCTGGGACCCATCAGTCCCCAAGCAGATGCTCTATCCATTGAGCCAAACCAGTCCGGGCAGCTTCACCTTCTAACACACCGCTCCGGAGACCTGCTGCCTCTCTGCCCTTTAGGTAGTGCTGCCCCCTAGTGAAGGGCTCCCATCTCTGTCCCGGAATCTGACCCTCTCAACACAGCATTCAGCTCTCCCGGAGGGGCTGGTAGAGCACCCTCGTCTTGCTTGAAGGTGTGAATGAGCCCAGAGAAACAGTAACGATCTAAGCCTATAGGGAACATGGTCATTCCTACCTGCCTTAGTCCCTGCTCTGATGGCTCCTTACAGCTGGCACATGTGTGAGCAGTTGGGGCTGAGCTAAATGCAAACAGAGCTCAGTACACCCATGAATCAAATGACCTCAAGGCTTTTGTGGAAGCTATTTCACAAGCTGCGGTTGGAATCTGAAAGGCCCCTCCGTGTACGTACTACTCTCATGTTTCCTTCAATCGGTTTATGAGGACTGTGAACTTGGATATTAGCTGTGATCAAACTAAACGCTGAACAGTCGTCCAAAGCACGTATTTTCTCTTAGCATATTTTATTCCGTATTTCTGGAAAATCTAACTGTCCCATGGAGCCCATGTTGTATAGCTCCCATAACAAAAAGCTTATGTTTTGGAAATCTGAAGACACAACACTATCTGTGTTGATACAGGCAAAATGGCTTAGCAGTTATGGGAGGGATAGGTAACCAAGCTATGAATCTGATGCCAAACCAGGAGCTGCCTGGCTGGGGGCAAATTACTTAAATCTCACCAACTCTCTGATACTGCACCTGTGAAGTGGGGCTAATGATTGTATGTATTCAACAGAGTCTCTGTGAGGAATCAGTGAGACAGCCATGCCAAGATTTACCACAGTGCTCAACTCGTAGCACTGGTAACAACTTGACATGTTATTATAGTTAGTAAGAAGTTTATTATTGCTTTTTCTCTGTAAAACCCGGGTGACATAATAAATTAGTTTTGTGCTTCTCCTTTATTCTTTCAGGGACAAGAAACCAAACCAAAATACAAAGACCTCCTTTCTGAACTTGACGAGCATGCAGAAAATAAGCTTGATTTTGAGGACTTCATGATCCTACTGTTAAGCATCACTGTAATGTCAGACTTGCTACAAACAATATGGAATGTAAAAATGACTAAATAAACAGCTTTCACTATGTAGTGAGACAAAGTAATGACAAAAGATAGTGCTAACTGATTAAAGAGTGTTTTCTATTTATTTTCAATTAGTTGATATCTTGGCATGCATCTGGGATAGCCTGGGTGGCTCTGGTTGCTAATATTCAGACCTGATATAACTCCAAACTCCATGCACGCTCTCAGGAATGCCTGAATAATATGGTCTTTGGGTGCTTTACAAGATGCTTTACCACTGAAGACCACATGGCTCCTGCCGAATCATTGGTGACAGAGCACTTTCCTTAGAGTCAGGAAGTCACTCATTATTCATTCACTAAGTGAAATTTGCTGAGCATCTACCCCTGGGGATGCAGAAATGAACCAGCCACAGCATCCCTGCCCTCACACATGATTGGAGCAGTCTCGCTGAGGAAAGGGACACTGAACAATGTATTAATCAATTGCATATAGAGCATAATTATAATTATGATAAGGGCTAGAGGATGCTAGAAGTGCTGTTATCACCTGACCTTGTTCAAAGGTCAAAGAAGCTTTACTAACATTTTGCAAAAAACAAAATTATAGGGGGGTAAATAAATCAGTGGCTAGGGCTGTGGTGGTAAGTGGAGTTGTCTACAAATGAGCATGAGAGAATTTTTAGGGGAGGGGGGTGGAAATGGTCTGCATCTTGATTGTAGTGTGGTTTCATGACTGCATAACTTGTCAAACTCTTAGAACTGTCCTCTAAAAATGGTGAATCTTATTGTATGTAAATTATTCTTAAGCAAACATGATTTAAAACTAAAAACAACAACATCATTGTCATCTGTGACCATGGTTTGACAACAACCTCTTAAGATTATGATTTAAAAGTGATCATGTCTTAAGGACCCACAGCCCCTATTAAGTTTAAATCATATCTATATATAAATTTAGAAGTCACACAGAAGTCAATGCCTGAACATTTGAAACTGATTTTCACCAAGGTTTTTATTTATTATAAAATTATTGTCACTTCCCAAGTCTCCTCCCTCGTCTCCCCTTTTCTTCCCTGCCCACACAGTGAGCTTCACAGACACAGGCTTGGAAAACTCTTTCTTGGGGAAGACCTTCACCCTGTGTCTAGTGAAGTGCTTTCTCATCTGACAATACCCCAAATCCACCAGGACCGACTCCCTGGCCCTCCTCACTTTCCAAACCTCAGACATTCTAAGTCCAAGCGTTTGCATGCCATTGAGGTAAAGAGCCCCACTCTGCCCTCTCTCACCATTTCAACAGGAGCGACCTGTGTTCAACAGGACTCACACTACACACCAGGCACTAACTTAGGGGCTCTGCAAATATTAACTCATCGAACCCCCCTAATTACTCTACTATCATTTTACAGATGAGGAAACTGAAGCACTGAGTTCTGATTTTTGCACAACTGGCAGGTTTGAGAGTTCTCTGCCCTCTCTGTAGGCCTTGCTAATTTTGTTAATATTAGACTTTGTTTTGAGCAATAATATTATAACCCAGCAAAAATAGCTGTGCACATTTCAGGCGCTGTGCGGGAGAGAGTGGGACCAGCTGGGTCCTGGAGAACCAGTTGGCATTCCTCAAATAGAACTCCGTGGGCTGGTCTTCATCCGAGTCGCACGGAGCTGAATATGGCAACCTTGGTGACCGATGAAAAGGTCAAATTCACACCTTTTGGAGAAGGAAAAAAGAGCCCCTGGCCAATGGCGTGATCAGAAATCTTGGAGCCATTCCAACTCTCTGGGCTCCCAGTAAGAAATCTTTGAAATTCCACCCCAGATGGAAAGTCACACTCTTTTGAGGAGAATATCAATTATAGAATCTATTTTTAACCTTATGCAAAGAATGAAAACTGAGCAAATACATGTCTACATGTTAGAGCATCAGTGACAGATAAACCAATTACCATGATGCTAGGATCCTAGATCACAGAAGCCTCATGCCTTGGTCTAATCCCAGGACCATAAACTCTCCTCTTAGAACAAAGGTGCCATCTTGTAAATGTTACTGGTTGTCATGGGTGAGTTATAGAGGCAAATCTGTCTTGGGATCTCTTGACTGCAAGGAATAAAACCCACTCAAATAACAATCATGCATACATACAGATATACACATTCAAAGAACAAAAGGGCATTTGTATTTATAAAAAATGTACAGGGGCATATTACAAAATGAATAGGCAAAAAAAAAAAAAAAATGCAATTAACATCCCACTGCTGCAAAGGGTAAAAGAAAGCAAACAAGGGCTTGCTGTTGTCTCTCTTAAACTGATTTCTTATCTTTGCTTCTGTCTGCAGGTGGTTGTTAGACTTCTTTCTCTCTCTCACTTTTTTACTAATAATTTTTTTTCTCTGGTTAACTTAAAAATACTTTCATCTTGCTTGATTTTTCTGCAGCTAAACTATAAATTTATAATTTTTCTTCTTTAAATCATGCAATGATGTTCTTTCTTATAAATTTCCCTCTCAGATTTTCTTGTCAGCCTACTTCAAGGAAGTCCATGTGTTCAATAAACTTGCTTGCACTTTGGTTTCTACCAAATGGTTGTTTGATCCAAATATCTGAGCAGCAGACAGAGCTGCTCCTCCTGGAGAAAATATAGTTGAACAGCCCAGACCATTGGGTAGTCAAAGAGAATACCACAAATCTTAAACCCTCCAGTCTGGGGAGGACAGCTGGTGAATGGATATGTAGTGTTAGCAGTCCTGAACCATTGCTTCTGCCTGCACTGCCACAAAATAAAAAAGGAACTCAAACAACTTAAGAGAAAAGCAAACAATCCAATTTAAAAAATGAGCAAAGGACCTAAATAGACACTTCTCCAAAGTGGACATACAGATGACCAAAGGTGAAAAAATGCTCAAAGTCACTGATCATCAGAGAGATGCAAATTAAAGTGACAATAACGTATCATTTCACACCTGTCAGAATGACTACCAACAACACATCAACTAACCCAATGGCAAGTGCTGGTAAGGATGTGGAGAAAAGGGAACCTTAGTACACTGTGGTGGGAATGCAGACTGGTCCAGCCATTATGGGAAACTGTATGAAGTTTCCTCAAAAAATTAAATATGGAACTTCTATTGGCCCCAGTGATCCCTTCTAGGAATATATCCTAACAATCCCAAAACACCAATCAGAAAGAATGTACCTCTATGTGTATAGCAGCACAATTTGCAATAGCTGAGATCTAGAAACAGCCCAAGTGACCATCAGTAGATGAGCGGATAAAAAAGCCGTGGTACATTTACACTGTGGAATACTATGCAGCAGCAAAAAAGAAAGATATCTTACCCTTTGAGACAGCATGGAGGGACCTGGAGAGTTTCACACTAAGTGAAATAAGCCAGTCAGAGAAAGTATCACATGATCTCATTCATATGCGGAATCTAATGAATAAAATAAACTTGATCAAAATATATCCTGAGACAAAGAAGCAGGGAACAGACTGTCAGATCTCAGAGGGAAGGCAGAGGTGTGTGGGTGTGTGGGAAGAGATCAACCAAAAAACTTGTATGCAAATATGTATAACTCATGGACACATACAATAGGGTGGTGAAGATCTGGGTTTCGGGAGCAGGAGAGGCTAGAAGGAGTCAATGGGAGAAAAAAGGAGACATATGTAATACTTGCAACAATAATGATTAAAAACAAAATTTTTAATGCATTGTGCCAGTCTCCTTTCCTCTAATTTGAGGACATGTAGATTCAGATTTCTCTTTGATCCTTTGGGGGGTATGGTTTTAAAATTATCCAATTCCAGAGGCAGGCGATATAAATCAGGAACTCAGTATGTTTTCCACTTTGGCACACTTAAAGAAAACCATGCATTCCTGCTACAAGCTTTTAATACTTTATCCACATTCTCATCTAACAACAATGAACACAACATTTTTCATACTCATTTAGTGACAAGACATGAATATAGTAGTATAGCATAAGAAATATAGTCAATAATATTGTAATAACTAAAAATGCTGCCATGTGGATACTAGAGTTATCAGGATGATCACTTTTTAAGGTATATATGAATCTCTAATCACTGTATTGTATACCTGAAACTAATATAATGCTGTAAGTCAAGTATAATTAAAAACTAAAACAAATTATTTTTAAAAATCAAAGTGGGTCTATATACATGTCTCATATTCACTCTGATTTGTATAAATTCTAGACAAATTATCATCATTATTTTTTATGAATAGCTACCACTAATAAGGTACACTCAATTATTGCCACATGGTCTTTCACTTAATTTTGTAGGCAACTCTAAGATTGTTATCATAAACTCTAGTTCACAAAAGAGAAAGCAATTACAGGGTCACATAGCAATAAGTAGCAGGTAAAACCAGGATTCCACCCCACAGGAGTTCTGTGCCAAAATCTGGCTGCTTTCTATGTCAACAGGAATGGGTATAAAACTCCCCAAAGGGCAGCTTCTCCATTATTGAAGTTTACACCTCATTACAACAAATTATTCTGCAAAATAAGGAGGAAGATGAGGAGGAGAAAGAGAAAAGAACAGAGAAGGAAGAAATTCTTATGTCCAAAACCCAAAGGAAACCAAGAGTTAGGGGGAAACAGTGACTATGTAATGTGTTTTCCTTATCTTGCTATGTCATTTAGTTTGCATTGTCCAGGGAATTCTTTCTTTAGGGAAAGGGTATACAATGTTTAAACCTGTGAGTCCTGTAGCCACGTTTTCCTTGAAGAAAGTGAAATGGCAGGAAAGAGGCAGGGAAGGCGGGAAGGTGGGCAGTGGAGCCCCTGGGCCGGCTGGCATGTGCCGGGAGGAGTAGAAATGCTGATGGAGGTCGGAACCTGCATCTTCCCCAACTCTGCCCTGCTCCTCTCCTCTCGGGGTCTCAGATTCTTCCTTACTCAGTAAAAGGGGGCACAGCCACCATTTGTTCCCCCAACCCCCTCCCCCCAAACCCCTCTTCTCATGTTCTTTTGTGTAAGCCAAGATTTTTTTTAAAGAAAATTACAACAAGATGCCAGGGAGCATATGGACAAATTTTAATCACTTCAAAACCTGTCTCTTCTACTTGGTTTTGCTACCTTTTGACCTTGGCCATCTGTGACATAAGCTCAGGACAGAGAGGGCTAACAGTCAGGAAGCAGAAGGTGTCCTAGAGAAAAAGAGAGAGGAGAGAGAGTGAGGGGGCAGAGAGAGAAGATAAAAAGAAAAAAAGAAAGGCTGATAATGTATCAAAACCTTTTAGACTAAAAATGTGAAGATAGGCTTTATATTTGTTTTGAAAGTGACTCATAAGTCACACAATGCATGTGCCATGTGCTAGCCTATAAGCAACATCTATAAAAGCAAGAGGTCTGCCTGTCTTGTACAGTATTTCAACACCTGGAACATAGTAAGTGCTCAGTGAATTCTGGGTGAACAATCAAGAGAATGAATGGGTCCTTTTCCCACAGGAGAGGTGGGAAGGGAAGCATGAGGACATGTGCTTGGAGCAGGACAATGTCATGCTGAGAAAAGAAAGCACAGCGGGCTCTGAGGACAGAGAGTGAGCTGGGTCTCACTGCAAAGACCATGCTTGTTTAGGAAACTGGTGAGGAGAAGATTTAAACTTTAAACGAAGATTTCTTTCACTCCAGGTTAGCTCAGAACCAGCAAGTAAGCAGTACAGTGAATACACTCAAGATCAAAGACGCAGAGAATGAAGTGTCCCCATTGTGTAGGGGCCACTGAAGGCCTTGCAGAGTGGATAAGCCCTTAGGACAGAGGAGCCACGACCGGAACCCCGGCCACATGTCCTATTGACTTGGGGACCTCAGCCAGCCCAGCCATTTTTTTCAAGGTGCATTTTTTTACTTATAAGATAAAGCCATTTCAAAATTCAGTGATTTGTCTTTATATTCAAATACCACAGGCCACATTTGCTTTTTATTCGTTTCCTTTTTACCTTAAAGGTATACTTTGACCTCAAACAGATGCTGATAGTCAGACAGGTGAATCATGAGAAATCTTTGGGCCTTTCACCTTAGGCTCAGGATGAGGACTTACATGATGGTAAAGCTACCATATCTCTAAGGGTCTATAAATGCTTGGAACTGACTGCTTTCTCAAAATCTCTCTTTCTGAAGGAGAGAAATCTGTGGGTACTGGCGGTCACTAACAGGCTTAATGAAAATCAGTAGTGAAATTAAAAGAAGAAAAAGAGAACCACTAAGAAGTTCCTAAAGAATCTTCGATTTTTTTTGCTGAAGCTGGTTTGGCTCAGTGGTAGAGCGTCGGTCTGCGGACTGAAAGGTCCCAGGTTCGATTCCGGTCAAGGGCATGTACATTGGTTGCGGGCACATCCTCAGTTGGGGGTGTGCAAGAGGCAGCTGGTTGATGTTTCTCTCTCATCGATGTTTCTAGCTCTCTATCTCTCTCCCTTCCTCCTCTCTGTGAAATATCAATAAAATATATTTAAAAAAAAAAAAAGAATCTTTGATTTTTCTGACACTTTACTTTTCAAGGAAAGAGTTTTGATCCCCCCTGAAAAGCATGAGTGGAATCATGAAGACATTAAATTGCAGAGAAATGTGGCAGCTCATGAGCTGTCCAGGCGAGATTTCCCTCCACCCAGGTCCTCCTCTGAAATCTGGAAGGGAGGAGAGGTGAAGGATGGAAATCACTTCTAACCTCTGGGGTGACCAGGAGGGGTTCTTGACTCTTGGAACCTTTGAAATTAAGTTAGAGGCAGGTGATTGGGCTGAGAAAAGTGGGAAGCTTTTGTTTGTGCTCTGAGGCTGCACAAGAAACCAACCTGATTATGATAATGTCTCAGATCTTCATTTCAACTATTCTGAGTTGATTTGGGGCTGATGCTAAAGCTCCGAAGGACCATGTCATCATGGAAATCATATCAATTGTTCCTGGAGCATCTCAGCCTGAGTACTGAGATTCTTATTCATGTCTCTGTCTTTGAAAGAGCTGATATGTGTGCACTCATAGGCAGGTCCGCAGGACATGTTCACAGTCAGCATCCATTCTAATTGGTCTGTGTTCGTGTCATACAAATAGATCTAAATGTACCCTGTAGCAGATGAGGATGATGGCCAGTGTATTTCTCTGCACAGCTGAGTTCACCTGTAACCTCAGTAGACTATTTCCATCACACCTTTCTGCCTCACATACCATTTTCACTCTTCTCTGCAGCTCTGGGAGTTTGCTAAACAGCAGGTAGAGGAAGCCACAGCATGCAGAAAAGCTAAAACCTCCAGAAGCTGCCCTGGTCAGGTAGCTCAGTTAGTTAGAGCATATTCCAATGTGTCAATATCACGGGTTCAATCTCAGGTCAGGACGTACACAAGAGGCAGCCAATGAATGCATAAATAAGTGGAACAACAAATTGATCTTTCTTCCTCTCTCTCCCTCTCCTTCCTCTCTCTTGTTCTAAAATGAAAATCCCAGGAGCAACTCTCAACCAGTAGGGAAGAAAGTCAATGACCAAAGTCAAAGTCCGCCAGCCTCCTTACACTGATTATGAGGCAAACCCAATACAGAGTCTTAGAGGTCTCCAGAGAGATTGAGCCTCAGTTACCTATAGTGGTAGTTAACCCACATGCCTTTATTGCCTTCTCTTATTTTCCTAATTCATTTTCCCGGTTTCCTCACTTTTGCTTCCTATAAGCTTGCTTCATCTGAAACCTTGTTTCAGGATTTTCTTTGGGAAAAGAAAACTGCCTCCCCTGGTTCCCAGAACAGTGTTTGGCCCATCATAAGCAACCGAAAAACACTTATGTCTTGGAAAATCTATCCAGTGATAATCCTGAATATTCCTTGGAATCTGTGTGGAGATTGTTTACAATTGGAGGTCATAAAACAGAGAAGCTAAAATAGATTTTTTTCCCCCCCAAGAAAAACAGCATATATATATAAAGGCAAGAATATGTATGGTAAATGCAAGGAAAATTCATAGCTCTGTGTGTCTAGGACTCGGTAAGTAGAAGATGAATGGTAATGAATGAGACAGGAAAAAGGTATCTATCCTCTTGACTCATTTTATTCAAGTTACAGCAGTAGAAGGGAGAGAGATTTCAGTATAGAATTGAACTCAACTCCAAGTTAAACAGGCAAAGAAGACTTTATTCAAGACTACTACCATTGAGTAGATACATTGAACTCAACTCTGAAGAAAACAGGGATAGGTAAGGTGTATAGTCAATGAGCAGAACGAAGAAATGAATGTAAAATTAAGATGTCAAGGGTAAGAGCAATGTCACTAAGCTGGTTGAGCAAGATTCTTGCTGAAACTGGGCTCAGCAGGCCTGGGGAAAGGCCTAGCTGAGAAGAAGGCTCCAAGGAGCCTGATGAAAGTCTGATTCAGAAACCAGTCCAGTATCCAGGAGCTAGTCTTCTCTCACCCAAAGGCTTCATCCATCACTTATAAAGTACTTCTGCTGGGTTCTGGGATACAGTGGGGAAACAAGACCAATATGGTCCTGTTCTTATGAAGCCACATGGGTTGGAGGGAAGGTAGACACAGACTAGGAATTACATGGTTCAGTGAGTGCCATGATGGGGAAGCACCAACACACCAGCAGAAACACCTGACTCTGGTGTTGGGGGCATTTTTTAGGGGGAATGATATTTCAGATGATATGACATTTTTTCTAAGGCCTGAAAAATAAGTAGGAATTGGCAAGGCAATAAGAAAAGATAATAACATCATTAAGAGTAGGGGAGGTTCAAGAAATTTTTTTTAAAAGTTTAATACGGGAGGGGGAGATTTGAAGAAAATTCATTTGGGAAGTTGGATAGAGGCGAGATCATAAAATGCCTTGAGGGCCTCATTAAGGACTTCTCAGAGTCTTTAATTGATAGGTATCTTAGTTTGGGTTCCCCCTGAAGTACACTTTAAGATAAGAATCAGAATTTAATTTGTTTGGGAAGTGACTTCAGAGAACTCCACTACAGGAAGTGAGAACAGTAAGTAAAGGATGCATTCCTTAGCAGGTTGATGCTGTGGGCATGGGGGCGTGGTCCCACTGTTGTGTCCTGGGAGACAATATAGAACATGCCTCAGCATTGTTCCAACCAATAGGCAAGGTCGGTGTGGAATTTTCTTTCTACTACTATCCATCATTGCTCGAGACCTGCTTTCAAGGGCATTGACTCTCAGATGCTTCCAGTTTGCCCTGCAAGTGTACACCCTGGGAGAGGAAAAAAAGAGAACAAGAGCCCAGGGCAAGGGCCACAGTGCTAACAGTCAGCAGAGTGTGCAGAATATATGGACAGAGCTTGTGCAGCATCAGCTACAAAAGGGTAACGTGATTTGTGAGGCCCCCCGAGGGGAGATAGTCTGTGCTTTTTTCAAATATATTTTATCTTTTTTACAGAACATCCAGAAGAACTAGGAAGGTTCACATAGCATATTTGGGGAATTCTTTGTTCAGTTCATTGGCCAACGTGCTTGGCTTCTACAGGGCCAGAAAATAAATACTTTTGGCTTTGCAGGCCACACGATCTGTTACTACAGCTCAACTTTGTTGTTGCATCATGAAAGCAACCATAGACAATATGCAAATGAAAGGCTATGGCCAGGTTCCAATAAAATTTTATTTAAAGAATCAGGCTGTGGGTCAGATTTGGCCTGTGAACTGCAGTTTGCTGACTCTTGATCTTGGTCATTCCTACATCTCCATCCTGCTAGGATTTGAAGACATGTTTGGGGTTGCCCTATGCAGCAGAGACATCTGATTGATCTCAGCAAAGCCTTTGCTCCCTCCCCCCCATGTGGATTATGCTAAATGTGTTTCAGATCAATGTGCCTAGTCTCTCTGGAACCCATCCCAATCAGCCCTCTGCAGCGGCCTCTTTATCCAATTTGCCCACAGTCTCTCTTCTGGGGAAAAGCAATTGACCATATAACCTATAATTCTATTGGGGAAATAAAAATAGTATTGCCCTGAGGCTGCCTGATACCAAGAATTTTCCATGTCATGGGAAGAGAAATAGAATATCAGTTCAAAATAAACAAATCTTACCCACGCATAATCAGGGAGAGGTGTGAAAACTGGGGAATGCAGAGGAAGAGTCAGATGGTGAGATCGGGCTCCAGCGTCTTTGTTTGCACTTGAAGACATTAGAACAACAGTTCCTTCTGATCTGCCTAGGTAGCCTGCTTTTACCAACCACCCAATGAATGCCAGGCATTCACTACTTCATTCAATAAACACATATTGAATGACCACTTTGTGCCAGACGCTGTGCTAGACAGAACTGGCTGAGTAATTTGTGGGGCTCGATGCAAACTGGAAACGCAGAACACCAATGCTGTAGACATGTAAGCTGATAAAAATGTCCATTTCTTCTGTGGATACCATAAATGACCTTAACCACATGTGAGCAAACAGGTGTGAAGCCAAACCCACCTGAAGTGAATTCTGGTTCTTTCACAACCTGAATAATCTCGAGCAAATCACATCAGCTCTCTCAGACTCAGTTTCCCCATCTGTACAATGAGAACACCTGCCTCAGAGGAAAGTTGAGAAAAAATTGACTTGATTATGGTAAATTATTGATATCTGGCACATGGTAAACATTCCAGGGGAAACAGCTATGATTATTATTATTATCTAAATCTCATCTTTTCATGTGACTGAGAAAGAAAAGCTTCTAGACCCTGGAAAGGGGAAGTAGAGTTTCCCAGAACTCCACACCCTACTGCTTACTATTCCAGACACACGTGTTTGCATGTCTGCATCTTCGCACAGGTGCCTCCTTCTCTAGGAAGTCTTCTGATCCTCATTCCTCCACTGTCAAGAGTTGCCACATTTAGCAAATAAAAATGCAGGACAGCCTCCCAACGATAAGAGCCAGGGACCAAAAGGTTTCACTAGTGAATTCTACCAACAATTCAAAGAAGAGTTAACTCCAATCCTTCTCAAATGCTTAAAAAAAAAAAAAAAAAAAAAAACTGAAAGGAACGAGAACCTTCCCAATTCATTTTATGAGGCCAGCATTACTCTTATATGAAAGCTAGACAAAGATACCACAACAAAAGAAAACGATAGACCAATATTTAAAGACACAGTATACAACTATACATAAATCCTCAACAAAATACTAGCTAGTCAAATTCAACAGCACTTCAAAAGGATTATACACTGTGACCAAGTGGGATTTATCTCAAGGACACAAGAATGATTCAACATATGAAAATCAATTAATGCAATACGCCGCATTAGGAAATTTTTTTAAAAAATAGTATAAACATCTCAGTAGGTGCAGAAAAATGTTTGGTATAATTCAATCCCTCTCATGATGAAAACTCTGAACGAACTAGAATAGAGAGAAATTAACTCAATGTAGTAAAGGCCGTTTATGAAAAGCCCACAGCTAACATCAGGCTTAACAGTGAAAAACTGAAAGCTCTTCCTCTGTAATCAAGAGCAAGGTGAGAATATCCACACTCACCGTTTCTAGTCTACATGGTACTGAAAGTCTTCCCATTTCACCCAAAAGGACGATCATTGGGTTTTGTGCTGTTCTGATGAGTTTCAGGGGAAGAGGGACCCAGAGCTCGCAGCGGCTGAGAAGCTGCCCTCCTGACCTGTGGGCTGTGGGAAAGGAAGCTCTGAGTGTGGCCCACAGCAAGGACCTCCACAGCCCACGGCAGCCTGAGGAGAAAGACCTCCCTTTTCATTTCGCTTTCAGACCTCATGTTTTCATGTTTGCAGTGTGCTAACTCCCAACCTCCCTGTGAAGTTCCTGTCGGAGGTTCCCAAGATTGAAAGTCTGATGAGAGTCCAAGGGGTGTTTCTGCCTGTCCTGCAAAGTGCAGGCAGAGGAAAGGAGGCATACATGTGGGTGTGTGTGAGTGAGGGGGGAGGGGTGGTACCAATTGGAAGCTTCACTTTGGCAGCAACCTATCTCAGAGTGGTTGTTGGTTTTTTCCTAATATCTTTATGACTTTTATGAGGAAAAAGATATGTGCTCATTATTTTAAAGATTCAAGCAAAACAAGAAAGCACAGAAAGACATTAATAATTATCCCAAAATCCATCACCCAGACATTAACTGTTAGTAGAATCTGGAGATTAAGAGTCTAGGACTCCTAGGAGAAATGGTGGACTTCAGGGTGGGGCCAGAAAAAGTACAAGATGAAACTGGAACATCTTGTACCAGAAAGAAAGAAAATGCTCCAAAAAATAATGGGAGCATTTCACAAGGACACAGAAGCTGGCTGGATTGGGTTCCAGTGGCCAAATCAAAACACAATTTGGGCAGCAAAATCATTAAGGCTGGTAGGGAGTTATTAATGATTGAAAAAAGGAATGCTTTAGTCCTCAAGGAAAATAAACTGATAAAAAATAAGGAATTGAGAGAAGGGAGGACTGCTCCTTACAGAATTCCCAGTGCCAACAGCTATATGTCAAGGCAGTGCAGCAGCTGAGAAATCCTTGCAGATTGCTGATAAATTGCAAGGGATAAAAATTGTAAGTACATATTGGAGAAACCAAACAACTCTTTGACTTAGTGATCAAAAGTAATTTCATCAAAGAAGGACAGTAGACATGTGCATCCAGATATGACGCCTGTAAAGACACATTTCCACGTGTTCCAGTCGGGAATGCATAACCTGAACCCAATCATGAAGAAACACCAAAACGACTCAAAATCATAAATATCCTATTTTAAAAGGGATTGTGCTGTAACTTAAAATATCAATGTCATAAAAGGCAAAAAAGGAGAGTTATAAAATTTTTCCAAATTAAAGGATATTTAAATAATCAAATATAACACCTACCAGAACCTAGACTGGACCCTGTATTGGGGGAAACTAATATAAAGCACATTAGTGGATCTAAAAGCAAAAATGGACTATGGATGACAGGCTAAATAAAAGTTTCTCAATGTCAAATTTCTTGACATTTTAACTTTATTGTGAATTTTGTAAGAGATTATCCTTTTTAGGGGGTATTTAGGTATAAAGAGGCATGATATGTACAACTATTCTTATAGTTCAGAAAAAAATTATAGAGCAAATAAAACAATTGCAGTAAAATGTTAACAGCTGCCAATTCTGGGTATAGGCTACTTAAGAGTTCTTTATGCTATTTCTGAAATTTTTCTACAAGATTAAAATTATTTTAAATAGAACGTCAAAAACATTTTGAAGAGTCGAGGAGAAACATACCAAAGACCTCAAATGTGGTGGGAGAACCGACAGCTCATTGATGGATGCATTCACTCTCCTATTCACTCATTCTTTCCATGAACATTAACTGAGTATATCCTCATGCCTGGTCCCAGTAACAGATGTGAATTAGACACAGTCCCATATTCAAGGAGCACATTTAGAACAAGGAAAGAAAGTCAGCTGAAAATGGGGCAAATCAGAGAAGAATAACAATTTTTTCCTAGTCTTGTATTTTCTGCACCTTCTTGTTCAAAACATTGTTCTTGCAATTTCTTGGGGTCAAAAAAAGGTCACATTCATCAAGACTTGGAGCTATTCATAATCCCGTTATATTATATGGAAAGAAATGGAGGCCCAGTGTCTTCTCTAGTTGATGTATCTCCGACCATCTCACTGGATGCTTCTGTGAGTTCCCAACACTTCTTCATAGATACAGGTCAAAGGACCAGAAGCTCAAATTTTACCAGCTTTTCTAAGTTCCTGGAGCAGCCCTCTCTGCTTGAACTACTCCAATGGTTCTCAGTTGCAATTCTGCACATCACCCCCCCCCCTCCCCCCAGGGGACATGGCAATGTCCATAGAGAGTCCTGTTATCACAAATCAGGGATGTAGGCCTTTCTGACATTGAGCAGCTACAGGCTAAGGATGCTACTGAACACCCTACCATGCTCAGAACAGTCCCTACAACAAAGGCATATCTAGCCCAAAATGCAGAAACTGACAAACCTCAATTAGTCCAAACACTTGGAGCAGTTCAGTTAGAGGAGAAAGATGGAAAGGAGAAGGGCAGGAAGAAGGGTCTATCGGTTAGGAATAGGTTCAACTGCAAGAGAGAAAGCCCAAAATAAAGATTGTTTAAACAAAATAGAGTATTTTTCTTTTTTTCCTAGAGAGGCTCAATGTTGAAAAGTCTATGGCCAGTGTGACAGCTCCCAGTCATCAGGGAGCCAGTCTCTATCCCAAAAGGCAGTCTCTTTCTCAGGGTCCCATATGGGCACTTGAGCTCATCATCATATCCTCATTCCAGCAGCAGGAAGAAGGACCACACCCCAGAAGCTCTCCCAGGACATTCCTTATACCCACTGGACAGTCTTACACATGGGCACCCTGAATTGCAAAGGAGGGTGTTTTATTTTTTAAATATGTTTTTAATGATTTTAAGTGGGGGAAGGGAGAAGGAGAAATAGAAGCATCAATGATGAGAGAGAATCATTGATTAACTGCCTCCCGCATGCCCCCTACTGCGGATCAAGCCCACAATCAGGCATGAGAATGCAGTCTTCATCCCAGGAAGCCATGAGCCCAATTAAAAGTTTGAGGATTCTCCTACTAAAGCACAGAGATGAATGGACACGGGAGACAGCTCACACAGTCTGCTCAGAGGCACAAGCTATAATAGTTACTTGCTTCAGGGATTTTTGTAGTGATGTCTTTTTATTTGCCTTTTTCTAATATTCTTCCATTGCATCTGATTTTTGTAACCATTGAAGCAACAAGTGCCATTGTATAAGTCTGCAATTACATAATAACTAAGAGACAAACCTCTTTAAAGCAAGGTGACAGAGGGGACTTGCAGTGTCCTCAAGCAGAAAACCTTGTCACTCAGCAAGAATATGAAGACTGTGTACAGACATCTGAGGATAAACAAGACCCCAACATTCCTAAAGGGCCTGCACAACTCCCCAAATTAAATAGTTAACTAAGGATGTCAATTTAAAACTAAAATATGGAAGTGGGAGCCAGATTTTTATACATTATATTTATTTATATATTCATCTATTATAAATATGTGTGTACATGTATTGTTTATATATATAAACAGGCCTGATGCACAAAATTCATGCACGGGGAAAGGGTGTCATTCAGCCCAGCCTGCACCCTCTGCCCCCTCTCCAACTTGAGACTCCTTGAAGGATGTCCGACTGCCCATTTAGGCCAGATCCCAGTAGAATCAGGCCTAAACAGGCAGTCAGAGATCCCTCTCACAATCCAGGACTGCTGGTTTCCACCATTCACCTGTCTGCCTGAATGATTGCCCCTATTTCTGCCTGCCAGCTTTATCACCTCCTAACCACTCCCCTGCAGCTTGATTGCCCCTAACTGCCCTCCCCTGCCAGTCTGGTCATCCCCAACTGCCCTCCCTTGCAGGCCTGATCGCCCACAACTGCCCCCCACTACCAGCCATCTTGTAGCAGCCATCTTTGACCACATGAGGCAGCCATCTTGTATCTTGGAGTGATGGTCAATTTGCATATTATCTCTTATATAGGATGTACACAATCTATATATAAGAATATACATATATATTCTTAGCCAAATGTTTCAGCTAATAACTTTCAATAAAAATCTATCTCAATTTGAGGTTTATCTCTTAAATATCTTGTCACACAGATTTTCACTACATTTAGATTGTTCTCACATTGCTCTGTCCTCAACAATGACTTTCCTACCTCCTCAGCTACCCTGTTAGGCTAGCAACAGGTGGGTGAGGAGTCCCTTGCTCACACTGTGCATTCCTCCAAGGTAATTTTTAACCCGAGGACACTGCACTTCACAGCTGATGTAATAGTCAGTCTCGAATTTCTTGGAAGTGCCAACTGCTTTATTAATTTCCCACATTTTGTTTCGTGCTTTCTGATGAAACGCTGCTGTCCCACTTTATCATCCAGGCCTTGGCACGCTGAGCATCTAGCTGGATTGATATGCGCATTCACCATCCAGGATGTGGAGCAAATGAAGAACGTGTGTGTCCACAACCTCATACTGACTTGCAAACAGCTCCGGCTTCCTAAGAGTGAGTGGGTGGCACAAAATCTCACCCAGGGCTTTGGGATAGGATTCGCCCTCCTTGCTCACTTAACCATTAGGCGAGCTTTCGTCCTTGGAGACCGGAGGAGACTGGCTATGGAAATCAGATTTGTACCTCCTCTGCTTATGCAGACTCATACCCCAAACCTCTCATTTGTGATTCTATGTTAAGAAAACATAAGCTAAGAGGAAGGAAGACAACATCCTTCTTTCTGAACTTAATTCGAGGCTGATTGAACTCACTCTGAGACACATATAAGAATAAAAGTAATTCCTCCATAGATATAAATTAGAATAAATCTCTCTTATCGAGATGGGGTGGAAGCTGGGGAATCTGGTTATTTAGATAGGACAGGTTATTAAGAGCCATTCTTCGGGCCCAGCGGTGTGGCTCAGTTGGTTGGGCCTTGTCCCATGCATCAAAAGAGTGTTAGTTTGATCAGATCAGGGCACATGCCCGCCTTGTGATCCCCAGAACAGGGCATGCAGGAGGCAGCCAATGAATGCTTCCCCATCCCTTCTTCTCTCTCAAAAAATCAATAAAATATTTTATTTTATTTTATTGACTATGGTATCACATAATTGTCCCCATCCCCCCATTCCCATCTCAAACTCCTCCCCTCATATGCCCCCACCTCCCTGTTATCCATGGCTACTGGCTTGGCCCATATGCATGCACACAAGTCCTTTGGTTGATCTCTCCTCCTTACCCCCACCCTCCCCTACTTTCCCTCTGAGGTTTGAGAGTCTGATCACTGCTTCTCTTTCTCTGGGTCTGTTTTTGTTCATCAGTTTATGTTGTTCATTATTTCCTCTAGATGTGTGAGATCATGTGATCTAAGAAATAATCTTCTAAGAACCAAAATTGAGACAAGCCATAATGGTTATGCTGAGGAAAAATGGATCAGTCTGTAGTGAGTTCCTTTCTGGGCCAACAGTTCTTTTGAGTCCCAATTTCAATGTCAAACAGTTCCTTATGTGTACATGCCAGCCATGATATTTCAGATCTGGTTGGTGGACAGACACCTGCATTACCACCATTTGTCCACCAATCAGATCTAAAATATATATTTTTTTTAATTTAAGAGTTAGTTTTTAGATAGGAAGTGGAGGCTAATAATCCACAATTTTGAACAAAATTTTTTTCTTTCCCAACGTATGGTCATAATAGCTAACATTTTCTAAACACATGTCATATTGCCAGGCACAGTGCTAAATCCTTTATTTATTCTCTTACTTGCCTTCTGATTAAAAAACTGTATAATTCCTTTTGTTGTTGTGGTTCATCCTCACTAGCGGATATTTTTTTCATTGATTTTTAGAAAGAGTAGAAGGGAGGGTGGGAGGGGATGAGAGAGAAACATTGATGTGACACTGATTTGATGCCTCCGACACTCACCCCACTGGGGCCAGGGATTGACCTACAACACAGGTATGTGCCCTTTACTGGGAATCAAACCTGTGACCCCTAACCGTTGGTGCAGGGTCTGACGCTCTAACCACTGAGCAACCGGTCAGGACTCATTTCCATTTTTACAGGTTAAGGAGCAGAGGCTCAGAGAAGTTAAGTAACTTGCCCAGCTCTCAGAGCTGGTCAATGACTGAACTGTGACTCAAGGTCTGATGATCCTGATTCCCTTATACTTTCTTAAATTTTTTTTAGAACTTTTAAATCTTTAATCCACATGGAATTTATTTTCAAACATGGCATGAAATGAGAAATCAATATTTTGTTTTCTACAAATGTAACCAGTTGGCCTGTCACAACTTAGAATGTTGTTTTTCACAATTTAATGACAAGGGGACATGTGTATGACATATGTTAAGTAGAAGAAAGGAGGGAACACTGAGCTACATACACAGTGTAAGAAACATTAATGTGATATGTGTATAGCTTCTGATAAATCTTTTGATGGTTACATGGAAATATAACCTGGAGGGTGTTGAAGAGTCTGAGATGCAGCTGCAAATGACCCCCTCTGTGCCCAGCCTCTTATGGGTACAATGCGGATAAGAACAGTGCCTGTCTCCTGAGGTGGCTGAAAGGATTGTAAGTAGATCCATGCAAAGCACTTAGCATACTGCTCGGCACTTAAGAAACACCGCATGTAATAATATAAATAAATATGCCAAATACGAATGGTGGAATAATATGAATTTTAATTTTTCTCAATTGTCTACAGTTGTTTTGTTTGTTTTGCTTCTTATACTCAGAAAGAAAAATAAAAATAAAAAAAAGGCTAATTTTCTAAAAGTCTGGGTGTGAAGTGTTCCACTCATCCCAGAATAATACAAAACCAAAAAAGTAAGTCCCTTGTAAACCTGAGATGAACCTTGGCTGGCAGAGCCCCTAGCAGAAAACAAGCTCTGTGTTCCCAGGAGCTGATCACACAGCAAGCACCAGAGTGAAGACTCGGCAAAATACAGAGCCTTTCCATAACAAACCGGGAGGTCTGGCATTGTGAAAACAAGAAACAACAAATGTAAATAGTCCAGGTAAGTCATCTCTCTGTGTCCTGGAGGTCTGGGGAGAATTGGGAGTGTGCTGCGTTGCATTATAAATATTGTAATTAGAGCTTGAAGCCTGTTCAGGCGGAGGTCTGGTAACAGGATGAGAAGTGATCCTGATTCACACCACGTTTCAGTGCTGGGCAGACCGCCAGGCAGGCTCCGCGTGAGACAGACTTTCATGTACACACAGGAGGAGCCAGGCGGGCCCCCAGGACTCCAGCCCCGGTAAGCTCTCGCAGGCAGAGAAATCCTGAGCTAGAAAGCTGATTATTCAAAACAACACAGCTCTCTGGCTAACCTTCCTCAGGCTTCAGAGGAACTTAGTGAAGCAGAGATATAGCTGTTTCTTCTAAGATGATTTATGAGAGGATCAGCTGCAAAAACTGGGGGAAAACTGGGAGAAAGTTCAATGTTTTCTGCGGCAGAGTCTTTGCTAATGTTTGCAATGTGGAAGGAAGGCCAGGATACCGTCCTTATCCTCGAAGCCCTTACTGTTCTGGGTAAAGGTGGGACAACATTTCCCTCCAAGACCCCTCCCATGGGAATTTAGAAATCCGAGAAAAATGAATGGAGGTGGTGTGACTCTGAGTTCAGTTCCTGACCTCTCTGAACTTCGCTTTGCCATCTGCCTAGTAAGACTACCTACTTTGTTCTGCCAGGTCTCCAGACAATCCACTTAAGGTGCTTATCTTAGAGCCTGGCTCCAAATGGGTGCCCCGAAGTTGGCGGTCTCATGTCAAGTGCCCCGGAAGGTTGTCTGAGTCACCTGCTCCCTCAACTAATTTGCTGATGTTGGAATCCCTTTAAGTGCAGAATGCCCTCCCCCCACATGTTACCTCCCCCTTCCACCATCCCCCTACACACTATTATAGAGAAGGCTTAAATGCAAGTATCTAGGAGGGATAGCAATTTAGTTAAATCTACGTTAAGTTTACATTAATGATCCATATCAGGTTATAGCAGGTTCTGACCGCCTACAGGAAGAAAGAAAACATTTGCCTCCTTGGTCACAATGCATGCGCTCAGCACCAACGATGACCCAGGATTGCACTTGTCCCGGAAGGTGGAGGGGTGACAAGCTGGTGGCCACTGACCATACTCTCTCATGCCTGCTCCTGCTGCGCACCTGCGGGCCTCCTGGCTCAGTGCACTGGGGTTCCGCAGGCCTTTTGACCCCGCAGTCCTCAACATGGCGGCTCCCACTGCCCCCCTCCTCCAGGGGCTGGGCAGTGTCAGTCTTAGTCCCCACGCTCAGACGTGGAAGGAACTGCTGTTTTCATTCGTCTCCGTTTAAAGCAGCCTCCAGGCCGTACCTCGTCCTGGCTGGGCAGAGATTCCCTCTTAGTCATCTCTCAGGGAGTCACTTTAGAATCCAGAAGACTGTCATGGTGCCATGTTAATGTAACAAACAACATTCAAACCTGGAAAGGACTTGTGAGAGTTTATTTGAGCCAAACTGCTGACAACTTCTGGGAAACAGAATCTCAATATATTGAGATGGTGCTCCAGAGAATGGCAGCTTTTCATCTTGCTTTATATATTACAATCAAAGGAGGAGACATAACAGATTAGAGGTGGGTAACAGATTAGGGAGCTGGGAGAAAGCAAAGCAGGGAAACCTCTGGAACTGGATAAAATGTAAAATGATAGACTTTTACACAGGTGAGTATAGGATAGTTCACAGGCAACAATTAACACACTAATGATACCAATGAGGGAATCTGTGTCACCTTAGATGCAAAAAGACAAGAGGCTCAGTAAAGATCCAAGGTTGATCTTGGTCAGGGAAGATACTGGCCTGGGACATGACTACCCACTATAAACTGCTTTTTAACCAAATGTTTTAATCTCAGACTATCCCTTGTGGTTACGTTAGGTCTCCTGAGTTTGCAAGGCCACGACGCAGGCCTTTCCTGAGTTAGTCAGGTTAGTATGTGGCCCCTTTTTCATCCACATCCATATGACAGAGAAAGGGCACCTAACTGCCCATCCCCTATGATCACCAACCTCCTCACTGTCCAAGCCACCCCCATACCTTGGTCTCAGCTTTCTTCTTCTGTGGGCACACAATCTTGCTCAAGCAGAAGGCCTTGTCCCTTCTGTCCAGACTCTCCATTCCTGGCTACCCTGGGAGGTCCCACCAATGTTTACCCTGCAACTCTGATCTCTTTTTGAGGCCAGACAGCTCCTTCTGGGCTCTGCAAACTCTTCCTGTAAAGGGCCTGACAGTAAATGTTTTAGGCTTTGCAGGCCATGCCATCTCTGTCACAGCTTCTGTGATGTCAGCCCTCAGGTGACGTGGTGCAGTGGGCAGCCTGCACCACCCTACAAAGCCGCCCTGAGGCAGCTGTGTGGTCCTTCAGGAAAGAAATCAGACCCTTTGTTTAAGGGCTAAATAAGAGGTTGACTGTCCCTGCATCTGACACCAGGCCCACTGTTCTGTGTGTTCAGGATTCCTGGACTCCAAACTCCTTGTCTCTGACTCCAGGACAATAACATGCTCCTTGAGGAAGTGATTTCTGTCTTCAAATCACTTGTGCTTTTAACAGGTGGCTTGTCTCTTGCCTATTGTGTCTTCCTGCAGATCTACATACAGAAGGTGGTGAGAAGGATGGGCTGAGGCACTGGCTGGGGAAGCTTTTGAAAGCCAGCCAGGCGGAAACTGGGAGGCAAACCCCGTCTTCAAGCAGATGATATCTGCTGCCCTGGGCTAAGCTGCTGGCCCCAGGGGAGGATAATACAGAGCATACCGGGCCTAAATCAAGCTGCAAAGAGGGACTTGTCTGGTGCCTGCCGGGGATGATGGAAGGAAGCCCTAGAACAAGTGCTTCCGTGCATCCGCCACTCCCCTCCCCCAGCTGAGAATTGTTAATCAGATTCTGGTGATGAAGTTCCCCAACTGCCTGACAGCTGGTAGTCAGGTTGCCATGTCAACAAGAAAAGACCCTATAGGGTCTCTGTTTACTCATTACCAAGTTCCCTGTCTGGGTAGCTTTTAGCTGTGGGAGAAGCTAAGAAACTGGATCTGGGACTCCTGCACTGCTTCCAGGGGCTATAGGATATTATAGTTTTGACCCCAGTAGGGAAGGCTGGGAGCCTGCAAGGGGACCCAGATTATGGGAAGGATGGGTAGGAGAGTGGAAAGAAATGGGGCCTTCCCAAGTAGCATCCTGTTTCACTGATGTGGAAATTAACATTTATGGCATTTGCCTGAAATTCTGCTAGAATTTACACAGGTTTGATTTGACTTGATTTGATTTGATTCTCACAGCTATCCTAAGGATTGATATTAGTGTACCCATTTTACACATGAGCAATGAGAGGCTAAAGGGCAAAGAGCAGAGCAACGGTTAACTAAGTGAGGATATGTTCATAAAATGGATTATTATCAGCCATTTAAAAATAATATCTAATTTATTTTTTCACATCATTAAATATTTCATGACTTATTTGCAGAACTACATAACACAGAATACCCAAATGATAAAATATATGTGGCGAATACAGACCCACAGGAAAAGAAGAATGGAGAATAATATTGAGGAAATTACTAAAGACCACCCAAATATAATATTGTATGTCAACTGTAATTAAAAATTTTAAAATTATTTTTTAAAAAACAATTCTTAAAAAAAAATACTACCTGATTAAGTCTCATTATTGAAGAGCTAATGAGGTTTCAAGTTATAATTCTATCTTCCAGAAATGTTTCATTCAAACAAAAGGCCATGATAACCACCTAATTTACTTTTTTGAGGGAACATCGCAGATATCACTGAGGAACTGACAAACATTATAGACCACCTTCCCAGGAAGATATGTACAAAAACAAAACAGCTTGTTATAATTATAGGGGCCACAGACCCCTGGTCAACACTCTGTTGGAATGATAGTGTGTGACGTCAGTGACAAACCTGCCCGCAGGGAGATGTTTGAGGTCAGCAGAGAGCTTTTAATGCTCCACAAATCAGGCGCATCTGTGTTCCCTGCAGCTCGCTTCTGGTTCGTTTGTGGCTAACAAGAGACAGTCAGGGCTGCCGCAGACAGCCACCCCCACAGCCCCCTGCACCATTCTATATCCATTGCAGTGTGGGTGATGCCTCTTAGAACCGCAAGGCGTGACAGCTTGTATGGGTAAAGCACAATCCAGAGGTAACACTTAACAGGTTTCACTTAAGCAAATTGCTGCCCCCCTTTCCACCACCAACTGATTTCTCACCAGCGACACCCAAGTGGCTTATTTAATATTCTTTCTCCCTTATTTTCATGGATTAATCAAAAATAGGGAAGAACAAAACATCATATACTACGTGCTTGGAATAGCGAATTCGGGGTCATGAAGGGTTACTCAGAATTCCACGTTTGTTATGGCAAAGTAAGCTCCAAATAGACTGAACGCCCACAGATTCCAACTAAAACTTTGGACAACGTACAAAAATCAACTGTTTAAAAGCTCTAGACAGTGAGCAAAACAGATAGATTTTGGAGGGAAGTCAAAACTTGGCAGAATTCTGCAGAGAGAGGTTTCCATTCTTATGGCTTATGTGGAGGGCAGGCTGTAGTCATTGCATGCTTGAGTGGGGACAGCCTCCAATAGAAAACCTGTCATTTTGGCCTAAAGAAACTGTTGAAGTTTCTGGTAACCTATACTACAAGGTCTGAATGCCAAGGTTCTTCCAATATCCATGGGGAGTTTTATTGTTGTGTTTCTTTTGCAACAATAAAAATATAGCTTGTAGCCCTAGCAGGTTTGGCTCAGTAGATAGTCAGCCTGCAGACTGAGGGTCCCAGATTCCATTCTGATCAAGGGCACATGCCCAGGGTTTTGGGCTCAGTCCACAGTGGAAGACATGCAGGAGGCAGCCAGTCAATGATTCTCTCTCATCATTGATGTTTCTCGCTCTCTCTTCCTCTCTGAAATCAATAAAAAGTATATTTATATATGTGTTTGTGTGTGTGTGTGTGTGTGTGTGTGTGTGTATATATATATATATATATATATATATATATATATATATATATATAGCTTGTTTATTGCAATGCTCTGCATGACTAGTGTGATAGTAAATTCTGTGTAGACGTTGGCCTAAAAGAACCCCCCTGAAGTTGATATCGTGAGCTTTATCTCCAAGATCAGGAACCTGAGGTAATATGCCAAGGTCACAACCCTGATCCCAGCCAGGTCTGCTGAGGGTCACAGGCCAGAGGACAACCCAGGGGTGAAGACAAGCCAGAAGCCAAGCCCCAGCCAGCCCTCAGGTTTCCTCCGGCAAGTTACTTCCCCTGGGCTTCCTTTTCTTCACCCGTCAGTGCAAACAAATAAAAACCACTGCCTTCAGGTACAAAAGGCAGTTCAGGGCTTCACCTTGGCTTGCACTCCCTAGAGGCAGACCCTGCAAGGAAGACTTGAGCGCAATAGTTGATGTGGGAATAGTCCCACGAGGGTGCGCAGGGGCATGGGGAATGAGACAGGGAAGGGAAGCAGGCCATGGAGAGTGGGTCATCAAGCGGATATCATTAGGCCTGGCTGGAGCTCCATCCTGCTGGGAACCATCCGATACAGTGTGAGCCATCCGATACAGTGGAGGGGCAATGAAGCTGGAGTGTGCCCGGCTCCCTATCCAGCACTAACTGAGAACTTCCCATCACAGGGCTCCGTGGTGCTGGCAGCTGGCTCTGGGCAAAGCATGTCCAGTGCCAGAAGCATGCCCTCCAGCAGAGACTTGAAGACATTAGGCAGGTCTTTCTGTGTGTGTGGAGATGAGTGCTGGGAGGTCAGGGGCGGGCTAGAGCAGCATCTGATACAACTCTGAGCCCAGAACACAGAAAGAAGGGAAGAAAAGAAAGTTGATTTGGGGTGTGTGTGTGTGTGTATGTGTATGTGTGTGTGTGTGTGTGTGTGTGTGTGTGTGTGTGTTTTAACTTCATTAGAATTCCAGATTTTCTAGCTAAACCCCAAGTCTATTTCCTTTTGAACCAGTACATTTCCTTATTGAATATTCCCAACCATGGGTATGTGCCTGGACCTCAGACAGAGCAATGCTCTGGTGAAGAAAAGCTGACCTTTGGTCTCTGCTGCCAGGTCATCCTTAGCTCTCTTGCTTGGGATAGAGTCAGACGGTGTGTGTTCAAATTCCCAGTGCACCCCAAACTAACCCTGACATGGTCATGTGTCCCTCCGATCCTCTGTTTCCTGCACAGCCTCTCTCTTTCTGGACATAAAGCTCTGCCTAAGTCCTTACTATGTGCCACACCCTGAGGAACAGATTGGAATAGAAAGATTGCTGAGATGAGGTCCCTGCTTTAAAAGACCTTCCTCTGTTTCATGACAAGGGATGTGAGACTTCCCACAGGGCCCTACCCGTGTGTTGGGTTGAGCTCTACCATGTGAAACGAAGTTGCCAACCAGCCTCTAAGCCTGAAGTTCAGGAACACTCAGCCCTCGAAAAGCCCAGCAACTGATGAGGGCTTCCAGGGAACAGCACACTCCTCTTTTACCAGACCAAAGTTGGACCAGTCTCATGAATGCGGGAGCTGCCTCATTGTCTGTGATTTGCCCGGGACAAAGGGCTCCTCAGGTCTTCATGTCAGACAGCACCACCTCCTGCCTGCAACATGCGGCTCCAGGGAATACATTGTCTCCCAAGAAAATCAGAAAAGGGAATTTCCAAACTATTTCCCGCAGCCTCCAACCCGCAAACCCAGACAAGTGAAATTAAACTCCGCCTTCCTGAAGGTGAGATATTTTTCAAGGGGAAGCTCTAGACTCACGTTCTATCTTAGATCCCCAAACTTTCAGGCCACTGATCTTGGGAAATGTAAAGATTAATATTTCTTAGGAAAATACATGGAGGGACATATTCAGGGGATCACAAATAGCATCCACTAAAGAAACATAATCAATAGTTGATACGTTGAAGGAACTACTAATATAGGAGAGAATGAGAAGAGTTGGAAGATCAGAATGTGTCATGTGTGTGTGTGTGTGTGTGTGTGTGTGTGTGTGTGTAGCAGGAGAGAAATGACTACTTTAAAAAGATACTCTCTCAATTTGTATTTTAATTAGGCTTAAGGATCAGTCCAGTCCTATCCCAAGTTTTCACCTCTCTTTCCCAGCCCCTTCTATTAAAACTTAAAAATTCAGGAATGTGATGAGAAATAAAGATGGAACACCTGAGTGAGGAACACGAGCAGGCCACTTGTTATCGAGAACAAAGAATGCACTGTATAATCTCTGAGGCACACATAGTGGGGAAACAAAATTAGTTAGACTTGATATTTATACCTCTGAACTGCACCAGACAGAGCTTAACTAAGGCAGGCCTTCAAAAGTTTACAATTCTCTTTTATATCGAGAGAAAAACCTTTCCCTCTAGACCTCCTGCCGAAAGCCTGGCAGAAGCCAACCCTGTGGTTTTTAAAAACAGGCTCCTGTATCACAGTGAGGTTTTAAGATCAACCCATGAAGGATAACCTGGCCCCTGCTAAGTGCCATGTAATAAGTAGGGATTATTTGGGGGTTTTAAGAAGGAAAGCAGCACAAAAAGATTTACATTTTAATGAGATCATTTGGACAGGGGGCTGGATGAAGGAGGGGGAGGAATTGAAACTGCAGGCAGAAAGATCGGTTGGGAAGTAGTGACAGGAGAAAGACGATGGTGGCAGGGACTTGCTGGCTGCCTACGGTGTAGAGAGGGGGCAGAGAAATTCTGATAACTCAGAAGGTGGTAGCAGCTGGCTACGAGTGAGAAGTAAACGGAGAAGTCATAGAGGACACACTTCTCTCGTGTTCAGACTTTCAGGTGCTTCTGCCACACAATCATTCAGAGCTCGGATTGAAATCCCAACTATGCCTCTTACTCACGTGTGACCTTAGGCCAGTGGTCCGTTTGCCGCTCTGTGTACTAATGAGTTTGTGGACCACTGGACTAGACTAAAAGTTACTGTGTATTTGGAAGCTGTGAGGATTAGGCAATTGAGGCATATTGTGTGCAGAGATAAAGAGTAGTGCTTAGGCAAACAGCTTCACCTCTCCAAGCCTCAATTTCTTCACCTCTAAAACGGGGCTAATAAGGCTTCCAACTTTGTAGAGTCGTTGTGATGGTTAAATGATTACAGATGTGTAAACTTCTTCCCACAAGTCCTGGGCCAGCCAGGTGTTCCAGATGGGTTAACTTTTATTAATACTGTGATGATTATCTTCGTGTTCAACTCTGGGTAGCTCTCAGTGAGAACAATGCCTCATCCACCCTCCTCTCAGATCCACTGTATTTATCAAAGAGACTTCCTTGCTTTTTACTCTCATTTTCTCCAGATCTTTTAAACACTGAGTGCTAACAATTCTCTAAAACTGTCTTGATAAGAAAAAATTCCCCCCGAGTCTCAAATGATCTCACAGGTCAGGGAAAAACCAAAATAAGAAAATACATTATTGCCATGGGGCACATTATATATTTATGGATGCAATTAGACCACCTTCTCCAGCTTTGTTTCAAAATTTCCATTAATGAGAGTTTTATCACAGAAAGAAAAAGCAAAGAACATGGGTGAAAAGGGCTCTCTGACAAATGAGGATAGGATTGGCTCTTCCAACTGCCAAGAATAAGCAATTTTCCCTTTTCCACATCATTTGCAATAGATGGTGATTGACAGCCTACCCAAAGCTCCCTGGACTTGGCCTGCACCATGCTCCACTCCTGTCATCATTGGCTGCTGGTGCTGACACCTATGCCTGTCCCCAGAGACTTGCCCTTGGCTGGTGACTGCTTAGCCTAAAGGTCCCTGGGAATTATAAGCCCCACCCCAAGGACAGTCTGTGACCAATGACTGCCTGGTAGGGAGTATAAAAGCCCAGATCCCCAACCTCCAGGACAACCTGTGAGGTGCACTTCATATTCCAGAGTTCCTTCTGGGGTCAGACTGAACTTCACTGGATAAATGCATCTCTACATACTTATTCCCCTTCCTCATCCTTCCCTCCCTCCCTTACAGACTCTGCCAAGGTACCAGCTCAATGAATGATTTACACAAAAATCCCCACTTAGTCTCTGCTTTTAAGAAACATTGGCCCCAGACAAGACAAACTAGCTATTAGTGGAGTTAACGAGGCCATTGTAAAAGGGAATTTAATTAAAGAACAAGAGGATAATGGACTAAGGCTGTGGTCAGCAAACTGCGGCTAGCGAGCCACATGCGGCTCTTTGGCCCCTTGAGTGTGGCTCTTCCACAAAATACCACAGCCTGGGCGAGTCTATTTTGAAGAAGTGACATTAGGAAAAGTTTAAGTTTAAAAAATTTGGCTCTCAAAAGAAATGTCAATCCTTGTACTGTTGGTATTTGGCTCTGTGGACTGATGAGTTTGCCAACCACTAGACTAAGGTATAGAACTCAAGTGATGGACATCTCCCTTCATTTCCCTTCATTTTCCACCACTGTATAGTTTGCAAAATATCTTCATATATATCTCAAATAAGGACTCCCGAGCATGTCCATCCCGTCTAGCTCAGTCTTGATATTTTATTGTCCTTCCATTTTTTGAGATGGACAAACTGAGATTAAAGAGCTTAGACTCAGCAAATTTAGATACAGTTTGAGTTGTTGGTTAAATTAATTGTTTAAACACTTGGCCAGATAATGTAGGTTGACTCACTCAGTACCCAACTCTTCTTCTCTCCCTCTACTCTAGAGGCTAGAAAGTATGATGCCTGCTTTCCCAGAATCCTTAGCATCTGGTGGTACCCAGAGGACATGTCTCTGAAAGACATGAATTGTCACAAAATGAAAACTCCTGAGAAGGGCTTTTCTCCAAAAATAAAAAGACAAACATCTTAAAATTAAATGCCTGTCTTCTTCCTGCCTAGAATGAGGACCTTTGAGGCCAGAGGGGTAGCAGGTATTGGGTAGTGAAAGGAGAATGGGATGTGGTAGATGGTAAAGTTGGAAAGACTGCACATATCATGGGGCTGGTGCACAAGCCATGGACGGCTGCCTTCTGTTATAAGCATCCAACATAGATACCCTCAGATGATCCTGATGCCAGTATAGAGAAACTCAGAAATGTTACTCATGGTTAGAAGAAAACTTTAAAAGGTTAGAAAGCGAGGCTTGTGGAAAACATCAAGATAATAGCAAATTTATTCAGCCCACTCAAGATGAAGTCATGGAAGATCATGACAAATTGTCTTGTTTTCCAAGGATGCAGGACCTAACTCCAATCCTTTTTAAAAATGAGATGTCCTTGCCCACCTGGATGGATGCAAATGTTTTCATCCTACTGAGCCAGCCTAAACATTTTTTTATATTATCTAGCACACTAGAGGCCTGGTGCACGAATTCATGCACCAATGGGGTCCCTCAGCCTGTCCTGCGGGTTTGGGCCAAAACCAGCTCTCCAACATCCTTCAAGGGGTCCCAGATTGCAAGAGGTTGCAGGCCAGGCTAAGGGACCCCAATGGTGCATCATCAGGGCCGGGGAGGGATGGGGAGGTTGACCAGCCAGGGAGGGACCGCAGGAGGGCTCCAGAGCATGTCCGGCCCATCTAACTCAGTCTTGATCAGCAGGACCCCAGCAGCAAGCTAACTTACCAGTTAGAGCATCTGTCCCTGATGATCAGTACACATCATAGTGAGCAGTTGAGTAGCCTTAGCATATCATAACACTTTGATTGGTTGAACAGACAACAGGATGACTGGACACTTAGCATATTAAGCTTTTATTATGTAGGATATTATTAATATATAGTAACCATAAGAGGGAGGTCTGTTCTTACCTCCTACTTATGTGAGCAAGTAAAGGCTCTGATGCTATGCTCCCTAGTGTGATAGCCACTAGCCAGAGAGGCTATTGGAATTTAAATCTAAGTTCATTAAAATTAAATTAAAAATTTGGTTCCTCGGTCACACAAGTCACAATTTAAAAGCCCAATAGACTCATGGGGCTAGTGGCTAACATTTTGGACAGTGGATACTTAGAATATTTTCATCATTGCAGAAAGTTCCAATCAGTGAAGTTGCTCCAATTGGTGAAATAATTTACCCAGGATTCTATAACTAGTAAGAATTTGGGATGGCCCAGGCTCTACCCCTCAGGACATACAATGTCTCCTTGAGTCAGTGCATTAGTTTCCTATTGTTGTCATAACAAATTATCACAATCTTGGTGGCTTACACAGCCCCCAATTTGTCATTTTACAGTTCTGTACATCAGACATCTAAAATAGTCTCACTGGGCTAGAACCAGTGTCGGCAGAGCTGCGTTTCTTCTGTAGGCTGCGGGAGAGAATGCATTCTGTTGCTTTGTCCAGCTTCCAGAGGCCACCCCATTCCTTGGCTAGTGAGCAGCTCCTTTCTCCATCTTTGAAACCAGCAACATTGGGCTGAGTCCTCACTCTGCCGATTCTCTGGTTATCCTTTGTCTGCCTCTCTCTCCCACTCTCAAGAACATGTGATTATACTAGCCCACCCAAATCATTCAGGATAACATCTCCAAGTCAATGTCATTTAGCAACCATTTGTAGTACTGATGATTCTTCTTTGCCATGTCACCCAATGTAGTCACAAGGCCCAGGAATTAAGATGTGGTTATCTCTGAGGGCCATTATTCTGCCTCTCACAGGCCCTCCAGGATCTGACCCCATCTGTTTTTCAACTTCTTTCCCTTGATTCATCTTTATATTCCTTGTGTTCCAGCCAGGCAAAAATGTGTGTCCTCCTCCAGAAATGCCATTCATTCCAATAAACACGACAGAAGATCTATGTTCTTCGATCCCAGGGAAATAAATCTGATTAGAACAGGTCCCTACCTAGAGGAATTCTCCATGCCTTTGTTTAAAATGTTCCCTCTTCCAGAAAAAGCATTTTGAATCCCCACCTGCAGCATAATGTAAGCACAGCTCAATTCTACTTCTTCTAAAAATCTGTGCAAATGCTACCTCATCCGGGAAATGATGCCATTACTCCTACACAAGAATATAGTAAGAGAAACCAACATATGATGGCCATACGCCAGTGATGAAGCATTTGAGTAGAACTCCAGAGATGCTTGTAGCAGCATATAGTCACCCCCTTTGGGGAGCCCAGGAGGCAGGCTGTGTCCATGCACTAGAAGGGGGCTCAGAGTATGGACTCTGGAGTCAGAAGACCTGGGCTTGAATCCACATGAAATGGCTTCTCCTTGTAAGAACCAAACACCATTCTCCTCCCCGCTACTCTATGCATATGTATGGGGAAAGGGCGGGGGCTGGGGTCAATGAGAATATTAAGATATTTATTTTACTTCCTTTCACCTTGTTTACTTCCTTCTTTTTACCCTTACAGCTGAAGTGGACCTTACCAATATTTCTTTAGCCTTATAGTTTTGTCTCTTCAGGATCTTTGCTGGGTGGAGGGTAGAGCAACCAGCCAGGTCTGTGAATACATAGGGTCACAACAATGCCAAGGATGTTATGATAGTGATAAATGAACTTAAACTTAGAAGAAATTTGGGACCCTCCAAGCATGACAGATGATAAAGTAAAACCACATTTTATGATGTGATTTATCTGAAGTCCTTTATGATAAGACATTTCAGGGAAAACAGGCCACATCAGAGGTACAAATCCCTCAGGGAAAATCAACCACCAATGAGGGCGAGATCATTTTGGTACAGCCAGACCCCTAAATGTAAGCCAACAACTCCACCGATGCCAAACTGAGGCACAGGGAACTCACACACTGGAGGAGGAAAACAACTAGTTTTTTAACTTACTGAGAGACGGCAGAGTATGCACAAAGTCATGGTTACTTGGCACTTTATTGACGATTCCAAGGCTTTTCAAGTCTAATTTTGATTCTATGCAATTTTTGCCTTATGTGCTAACTTCAAACACTAACTCCCACATAAGACATGACTCTACTTGTAAATCCTTTTGGCACCTGAGGTCTCGAGATCATTCATATTATATGAGTTTCTTGAAAGGCTCTCTGATTCACAGCAAAATTGGTCCCACTAAGCCCTCATATCCATGTTTGCTTTTAAACAACTCACACTTTGCTTTAATGTGCAGGAGCTTTTCCCAGCCTCAGGTCAGCTGCTTTTAGCATTGTGGGCCCTGGCCCCAAAGAGCTTAGGGTCAGATGGGCTTTGAAGTTTAATTATTAAAGCAGCAATTATACAGCTGAGAAGAGTGAAATTGGAAATGAATCCAGCAGCTGATGGCGGGGTGAGTTCAAGAGGAGTCGCGAGGACTGTAGAACCATGAGCCACAGACACAGCCGAGCTCTTCACCGGGGTTTACATAATCAACTGGGAAATAACACCATGTGCCTTAGAAATAACAAAGGAGCCCTTTCTCTGAGTTATTTCCATCTTTTTAAAGAAGAAACGGCATTCTGAAGCATTGCCTGGCCTTCGGGAGAGAGACGAGGACCTCAGAAAAGGAGACCTCAGACTATCTTTCAGTTCAGCAGTGGGGGGACCTTCACAAATGACTTCATTTTCCTACTGAAAAAGAGAAGAGGGTTTTTTCACAGTGTGTTCTGTGGAGCACCAACTGTACAACGTGTTCCAAATGCAAAAAGATCCTGTACTCAGATGAATGCAATCTCTCTGTGTTCTCTTACTATCAATATATTCAGCTCTTGCAAAGGCCCAATGTCCATTCCATATTAAAGACTCGGAGAAGCCTTGTAGCAAAGGAACTTTGCTTAACTCGATATTTCCTAAACATGCTTGAGCATAGACAGCATTTTGGTGAGCCATTAATAATTCAAGTGTGTTCCAAGGAACACACTGAGAAAACTGAGCAGCTCCACACAAGCCCAGTGAGGTAAAGGCCATGCCCATGTGCTCATACTGTGTCTGGGACAGAATGAAGGAGGGGCTGGCAAACTGTGGCCAGCACTCAAATCCAGCCCACGAGCTAAGGGTGCTTTCCACATTTTAAGGTGTTGAAACAAATAAAAAGAACACTACTATTTTATGGCATGTGAACTTCTATGAAATTCATGTCCATAACTACATTTTTATAATAGAGCTTTGCCCACTTGTTTATGTATTGTCTATGGCTATTTTTTAACTACAAAGTTAGAGTTGAGTAATTATGACCAAGACCATTGGCCCACAGAATCTAAAACATTTATTCTCTGACCCTTTACAGGAAAAGTTAGCAGACCTCTACAACTAGACAATTAAATTTTGCAAATGAATGAACATCTACTCCTGCCTCCCTCTGACCCAGGCTGCCTCCCTTTCTGGGAAGAAGGTCAGATAAAACTGGTTCCAGAAGGGGGCCTTCCTTTGCGAATGTCTCATCTTCCTTGTTCTGGTCTCTGGTAGCTCAGCTCTGACCTAAGAGGAGAAACTGCTCAGATTCCTGGTCTCTCAAACTGTCCCTAGTTTGCTTCACAAGAGTCTTGCCCAGAAAACAGTGATACTCAGGTGGCAGTGTCAGGAAAAGAGAATGAGAAAGAGGGAGGGAAAAGGAATTTAAGAGTGGGTGGCTTTGGTGGGGGTGTCAGGATTTGCAAAAGCATCACCCACTAGATTTGTTGGAAAGGTAACATGGGCAAGAAGAGGAAGGTTGTGATGGGGCACTTTAAACTGGTTTGTAAACATCAGACTGATGGAAGGCAGAGGAAACCAACTCACGGAGAACAGACCTAGAACACCCACCCAAACTGAAGGAGCAACACAGGGTACAGCAGGCAGAAAGACCATGGATTGAATCCTGCCCCTGCTACTTAGTGTCCATCTAACCTTAGGCAACACGCTTAACTCATCTGAGAGAATGAACAAAATGGAGTCATGGTGAGAGTTAAATAAGAGGGTTTTTATTTAACAACCATTATAAGAAATGCATTGTTATTGTTGCCAGGGTGAGATGACAGTGCTACAGTCTAGGTTTTTCCCCACATCACTGCCATAGTTAGTATCAAAAACTCAGTTCCAGACCTTGCCTTTATAGCAGGAAACATGTCTAGATAAATGTCCCTCCTTTTTTAAATGTTCGGTTTAGAGAACCACCCAAACAATGCTGGATTCTCACTGTCCTTGTGCTACCCTGCATTTGGAATAAATGAGCTATGTGAAATAAAAAAAATAATTAAGTCTACGAATCCTCACCACATCCATGAATAGGAAGCTATTATCGCCATCTCTATGCGATGGGAGAACGGGATGGGTTCAACTCCAGGCCCATAACCACTGTTCACAGAGACTGGCAGGTGTAAACACCTGATACATGTCAGGTTTAAAATGCCTTGGTGATTCTCTCTTATCATGGATGTTCCTGTCTCTCTTTCTCTCTCCCCTTCCCTTCCTCTCTGAAATCAGTGAAAATACATTTTTAAAATAAAATAATAAATTAAAAAATACAATACACACACACACACACACACACACACACACACACACACACACTACTGGACTGTTTCCCAATATCTATTTGGGGAACAGGGCCTCTGAGATCAGACCAACCTAATTTCTAATTCTTGATCCACTGTTTACTAACAGATCCAATTAACATTTATATGAAGATCAGGCATGTTAGCCCCCAGTCTTCAATTAATCTGCAACATGAAGATAATAACGTCTAACAAAGTATCACTTAGAGTAATTGAGCACCTGCAGGGAGTCTGGAGTATGGTGGTGGCACAGTGTTTCATGGAAGCTATTTTCTTATGACATAGAATGTCCTTCCCTGCCTTCTCTGCTGATGGAACCGTGTTCATTCCTAGCTCCCCATCCCCACCACCTTTCTAAAATTCTTCTGGACGCCTTGCCAGAATCCCACTCCCTTGCATATGCGGGAGCTTCATTTGGCTCTGCCTCGCCCTCTCAGCTGTGTTCTTCTGAAGGCACTTCAGCAGAGCCCACCTGAAAACACTACAGGGAGACCGAAACCAGTTTGGTAGTGTGGATAAAGCGTCGGCCTGCAGACTGAAAGGTCCCAGGTTCGATTCTGGTCAAGGGCATGTACCTTGGTTGTGAGCACATCCCCAGTAGGGGGTGTGCAAGAGGCAGTTGATCAATGATTCTCATCGATGTTTCTAACTCTCTACCCCTCTCTCTTCCTCTCTATAAAAAAATCAATAAAATTAAAATTAAAAAAACTTAAAAATAAAAAAAACAACACTACAGGGAGAGAGTGGGCCTCTCCATTTGCCTAAGGACTCTGCCCAGTCCTTCAGATGGAACAGTTTGATTTTTAAATGCATGGTCCAGGCCACCCTTCCGCTCCTTCTTCCTAACCATGCCTCAGGACAAAAATGCCCAGATCCTCACCATGGATCCCCACTGCCTCTCCACCATCTCCCCTTTCCTCTCTGACTCCAGCCACGCCAGTCCTCCTTCTGGTCCTCAGTCTCAACAACTCAGACCAGTACTTGCTGGTCTTTTCGCCTGGAAGCTCCCTCACCTGGCACCCACCTCCCTGTGCACCCCGTTCACTGTTTCCACCCTTTAGGGAGCCCTTCAGACTGGGCCACGTGCCCCCCCTGGCTGCCCTCAGTGCCCCTGTTCCTCTTCCTTCGCACGGGGCTCCAAGGAGCTGCACCCCCACATGGCACAGCGCCTGTGCCCATCTCCTCCGCACACAGCACTGCCAGTAGGACCACCTCGGGAGTCATGGGTGTTATCTCACATGTTCTCACAGCCACTTAAAAAAGTGGGGGAAAAAGCAAATGAAAGTTGTGTTTGATTTAATCCAATATTCAAAATTTTACCATTTCAACAGATTAGCCACATAAAAATTATGAAAGGTATACTTCACATTTCTTCATACTAAGTCTTCAAACTCCAGTGTGTGTTTTAACACTACAGCACAACTCAGCTTGGACCAGCCACACTGCCAGCAGTCACTTGCCACACGTGGCTGGTGGCGTCACAGTGGACAGCTCAGCTCTGAACAGCAACCTCCCTGAGGGGCAGAACACGACCTTACTGATGCAGCCACAGTCCCAGACTATGTCTGGCTCAACGTAAGAGCCAAATAACTATTTGGGATTTTTTACAAAAGGCACATACATAGGTTGTGGGTTCAATCCCCAGTTGGGGCACATACACAAGGCAACCAAACCATGTTGTTCATCTCACATTGATGTTCTCTCTCTCTCTTTCTCTCTTTCTCTCTTTCCCTCTCTCTAAAATCTATAAGCATATCCTCTGGTAACGCTATTTTAAAGAGTCAATATTTATACAGAGGAAATGGAGGCCTAGAGAGGAAGTGATTGGTCCAAAGTCACAGGACTAATGAAAAGTGAGCCAAAACTGGTTTGGCTCCGTGGATAGAGGGTCAGCCTGCAGACTGAAGGGTCCCAGGTTCGATTCCTGTCAAGGGTATGTATGGTGGTTGCAGGCACATCCCCAGTGCGGGGGGGTGCAAGAGGCAGCTGGATCGATGATTCTCTCTCATCCATGTTTCTAACTTTCTATCCCTCTCCCTTCCTCCCTGTAAAAAATCAATAAAATATTTTTTTTTAAAGAAAAGTGAGTCGCTGCTAGCCCCCAGCGGAGTGCCCAGCCCAGTGCCTGCTGCAAGTGCAAGCATCTGTCAGTCTAGTTGCCCTCCAGGTGCCTGTGTGCTCCCAAAGCTCAGTCCATGGCATCTTCCTCAAAACTTTGCCTCCAAACACAGGGAAAGTTTGGCTCTGTGAGGAAAGTTTCCTTTCTATTACCCTGTAAATCCTATGGATTGACAGGTATTAAGGAAGCGGCATTAGGTGCTGCCTGTGTTGTTTTGAAACTCTCTTCGCAGCTATTGTATCATCAGCGGAGATTTCTTCAGATCCACCTTCAATGTCTCGGCAGGAAGCTGTGAGCTAGTGAGTTAGCACACCCTCCCCAGGCCCGGGGTGGGCGGCCTGTGGGGACCGGGGGTGTGAGTGGGATGGCAAGGAGCCTGATCAGCATTCTCACTTGCCCAGCCTTACTACCACCTACAAATCAGGTAGGGGAGTACTCAGAAAAATACATCTTCCTCTCTCAGAAAGGGAGAGGAAGGGACAGTAACTATCCCCAAAAGAAAGTGGAGAAATAAGAAATAGAGGCTCAGCCTATATTTATCAGTAGAACAAAGAAAAGTAGTTGTACAATGGTATCACAGTATAATCCTATTTTCATTGTAAAATTTCTATTTCACCTATGTTATCAGAAAGAGATGCAGAAGATTATTTTTCAAATTTTAATTAGAATTTTCATTATGTGGTAAAATTATGAATAACCTTTATTTACTCTGCTCTTAATAGATCTACAGTTTTTAATTTTCTTCAGTGAATATGTATTATTTGTGTAAAAAAGGAAACAAGTGAACATTTGAAATAAATAATTCTATGCCCATATGTAGATTCACATATGATCCCAAGATTTCCAATGATATTGAAGTGCTAATCTATTTTAAAAGTTCCCAGGAGTTGTATTTTTAGCTTTTAAGTAAATGACTTTGCCCCCTTCAGAAAATCAACCCTCAGTTCTATCAAGGGCATGGGAATGCAGCCCCCAGTGCAGCCTCTCCCTGGTGTGAACATGGCTAATGTGGCCTCCCCAAGAGTGTGAACATGGCTAATTTGGTCTAAATGCAGCCTCCCCACCACCCCCAGGTGCAAACATGGCTAATGCAGTTTCCTCTGGGTGTGAACATGGCTAATGCAGCCTCCCCAGGGTGTGAACATGGCTAATTTGGTCTCTCCTGGGTGTGAACATGGTCAATGCAGCCTCCCCCCAGGTGTGAACATGGTGAATGCGGCCTTCCTCAGGGTGTGAACAGAAACCTGCACTCTCTCCTAGGCTGCTTGGGGTAAGAGGCCTTTATAAAGACCCAGGAGTGGTTGTCAAAGTCTGGCCCTGAGGTTTGGCACAACTGCCACGAACCAGCCTTGTCAGGAATTCAGCCTCATTCTCTAGGAAACAGAGGAATCAGCATCTTTCTTCTGCCCCGGTGGTGATTCACACCAGGAGCCATTGCCCTGTCCCTGTCCTGAGAGGAGACCTCAGATTGGGGGTCCAGGCCCACAGACAGGGCGTGCCGTAGACCATGGCTTCTCCACCAGACAAGCTTTGTCCCCAGGGGACATTTGGCCATGTCTGGGGTCATTTTCAGTCGTCACTACTGGCACCTAGTGGGTGAGGCCAGGGATGTTGTTAAACAACCTCCAATGCACAGGACAGTCCCAGAACTGAGAATTATCCTATCCCTCATGACAACAGTGTCAAGGCTGAGAAACACAATCTTGGACCAGGAAGGAAAGGATGTGCGTGCTTAGAAGGAAGGCAGGCGTTTTTGTTGAAACGAGCCTGGCTGTGTTCTCTTTGGCCTGCAGGCCTGTGGAAGGTTTGGGCTTATCTGCTTTTAGGAATGATCTGAATGTCCTGAGCATCTTCACCATACACCTATCAGTGAGCACTGGCCTTATGATGGAAGGTGGTGAATACCACATGCCAGGTTCAGTATATCGTGGTAGCTGCCAGGTTGGTGCTCTGGAAACAGACTCAGAGACCAGGCTTGTCTCGAAGGTTTCTATCAGAGATCAGCACCTGTGAAGAGAAGGGAGAAGAACTTGGGTTGGGCAGAGGGAGAAGGCAAAGTACAAAGACCTGACAAACCCTCAGGTAACCTGGCAGGGATGAGGGTGGAAGCGAGGCTCCTAAGTCAATGGATGACTTTGATGTAGCCCCAGCTCTATCCAGCTTTCCTTAGTCATCACCCCCCTGGGACAGCAGAAACGGTGTGATGCCTTGACTAAGAGTCACAGGTATGGGTTTCTGCTAAGCTAAGGAGAACATCCTGACCTGGGCTAGGTTTCAGCCCTAAGGAGGAATGACCTGATGGCTGCTTCCCCCTGAAACCAATAGAGGGACAAGGGAACAGATCTCAGAGCTGTCCTCACCACCTGAAGATTCATCACCCTCACCTTGCCTCCGAGCAGTCAGCTCCCAGCACATCTCGAACCTCTAACCCCCAGTGCCTTGTGATTTTGCCCTATGTGACCTATGTCCTACAGGCCACCAGGGAATTCAGGCTTTGACATTAGCTTCCCTTTCTCCTGGGTTACCATTCATGATAAAATAGCCAACGTTTCTCCACTGTGAATTGAGGTGTGTAGTGTTGAGCTCTGCTAGTGCTGGGTACACAGCTCTTTCTCTTCTCCAACAAGGCTGGAAGGGTAAGACCCCGGAACCAGTGTTCTCAGCAGAGTTGTTCAGCAGGGGCCTGGAATAGCAGAGCCCTCTGAGCTCCTCTTCCTCAGCCATGCACCAGGTGAAGGCTGCCCTGGGAAGAGCATGACTCCCAGGCAGGGGGCACTATGCCAATGAGGCTGCCCTCAAAGACGCTAAAGGCTAGAGTGTCTGCTGACCACACACCCTGCAGCTGAATAGCAAGTCGTTCCTTGGAAGGGAATCTGGGCAGCACAGGATGCATCCACACTCTGCAATCCATTAGCCATGTCTGCCATAGGCCATGTTCAGGACACCATCTGGGCCAGGTATTTGGCAACTCAGGGACCAATGTGCAAGGCCTATAATTGCAATATCATGCTGATACCTAAAAATAAACTGGATCTGGAAGAAAACCAAAAAGCATATAAATCAAATGAGGAATGGGACTGCCTGCCCTCTAATTAACTGTCTGCTGGGCGCGATTGAACATGGAAACCTTCTTTTGGTTTCTGATAAGAAATCTCTCTTCCTCCTTTAATTTGTTCCATGCTGACTTAGTAAGTACCAGTAGGTGCCAAGCACTGAGCTTGATGTTGGGACATGACTGAGAAGAGTGAGCCATAAGAAATGGGTGATTTCAGTCCTGAGTGCATAAGGCTTCTTGCCTCATGGATGTGGCTTTTACCCAACTGATCTGTTTGTGCCATTAGCCCATGGGTTTCTTTAGTCTCTACGGCCCCAACTAGGAGAGCCCAGTGCTACAATAATGGACCTTTGGAATTCCACCTCCGCCTCTCCACTGAGTCTCCACCAGCTTTGATCTTGGAAGTCATGTAAGAAGAAGGTTTATTCTCATAGGTTACCTCCCTATGACTATTTAGTAAATGCCAACCTGTATTTCTTAATACTTTCACCTTTTTCACTCAGTCCCCCAACCAACCTCCTCTCTGGCAACCATCAAAGGGTTGATCTGTATCTGTATCTATGAATTTGTTTCTATTTTGCCTGTTCATGTATATTTTTCTCTAGATTCCACCTATAAGTGAAACTATATGGTGTTTGTCTTCCTCTGACTGACTGATTTCAGTTAGCATAATGTCCTCTAGGTCCATCCATGCTGTTGCAAAAGGTAATATTTCATTATTTTTTATGACCAAATAATATTCCATGTACATATGCATCAACGCATTCCTATCCACTCATCTGTTGATGGGCACTTGTATTGTTTTCCATAGTTTACCTGTTGTAAATAATACTGCAATGGACATAGGAGTGCATGTATTCTTTCAAATTAGTGTTTTGGTGTATGTGTTTGTGTGTGTGTAGTGGAATTGCAGTTCTATTTTTAATATTTTGATGTAACACCATTCTGTTTTCTGTAGTGGCTACTCCAATTCAGGGAAGAGTTTGAGGATCCAGAATATTGTGTGAGGAGCTGGAAAGCTCACACAGCTGATAACAGTAATAGTATACTATCAATAATTGTGATTGTATAATAGTCTATACATGTAAAAGCCAAGTGACCTGAATGACAGAATGACTGGAACAACTGATGCACTATGATGCACACTGCAGTGGCCAACTGGCCCATCAACATCCCCCAACTGGCCTCTCCTGCCAGCTGGCCCCAACCTCAATCAGTCCTCCCAACCCGATCGGGGTCAGGGCTGGCTGGCCAACCTGCCATGGCCCCTACCCCTTATTGTCCCAGCCCAATTGGTCCCCATCTGGGTGAACCAGCCGAATCCCACCTGTGCATGAATTCGTGCATTGGGCCTCTAGTAAATGTATAATAAAAAATGTAATTGATAATTTTTCTCACACACTTACTGTACATTATATATTTTGCTAACCACTTTATTTAAATTGAATACAGACTTCCATGTTGAATTCTTAAAATTAAAGGGTGAGAGAAATAGAAAACTCAGCCAGTCATCTTTGTCCTGGACCCTTATCTACAATCAGGTATGTAGCTGTGTGTTAAGATACTTCATAGTGTTAAATAAGAAACTGTTTAAATCTAATGTTATTGTTCACAACAATGAACATAAATTGAATTTGTTTCAGACCCAATGAAGTGAGTAGGCTGGCCCTTCAGCTGTACTAGTAAGTAATGCTTGCAATACATCAAGAACACAATAAAGCTGCCATTTTTTCCCATTTAAAGCCATCCTTGGAGAGGTTAAATGATGTGCTAACAAAATGAGAGCCCATTAATTATATTCCTGGGTAATTTTGAATCAAAAGGGATCATTTTGCTTTCCCTCATGAAGAGTAAACATTTAGTGTAGATGAAGGAGTATAATTTTGGAGCTGGGTGAAATATAAAGTAACGATGCTGAATTAAGCGATTATGCAGATGTTCTGGTCCAAAGTAGCTTCTTCATCAACTAGTAAAAATTTGCTGTTTTGCCCATGAGGCCTTGTTAATGAGGAAAAACTGTATTTAGCTCAGATTTCACATTGTCAACTAGATTTCCTTTTGCCTTTGATAAATAATTCCATAATCCATGTCCACAGTGGAAAGAGATGCCTGGTGGGTGGGGAGCACCCCATCATGAGATATTCAAGCAGACCCAGGATCAACCCTGGAAACATTGTCTGAGGACATTCTTTTCAGTTAGCCTATGAATTTTGACTAGGAATATTTCAAAGGTGATTGATTGATCAATTGATTGATTTTGGCTGCTGAGTTTTTACTTAAATGTGGATGTTTAGAGGGCAAAAGAGGAAGGAATGTATATGGTTTTCTATTCAGGAGGACTGGAACGGGATACACTTGAAAGGAACTGAGGAATGGAAATGTGTCTAAAACCTATCCAGGTGTGCATAGCTTAGGTGATCCAGATGTCAAGCCATATGGTATCACCTCTTGGTGACTGAGTTAAACTCAGGTCTTCTTCAGTGAAAAGTATCGCCATCACAAAGGTGTTTTATTTAATGAGTATTTATTTGCCCCTTCTCCTGGGCCCGGCACTATGAAAGGGGACTGTAGGGAGGTCACAGCTCCTATCTTCAGCCCAGTGATCCTTTTACTAGTAACTCTGAGGTTCTACAAATTCATCTTAAAGACATTTACATTAGCGCTCTCTTTTACACCTTTTCAATATTTTCTTGTGTCTCGCTTTTTTAAATAACACTTTGTGCATATGTGTTTTTTTTAAAAAATATATTTTATCATTAATTTTTTACAGAGAGGAAGAGAGAGTGATAGATCAGCTGCCTCTTGCACACCCACTACTGGGGATGTGCCCGCAACCAAGGTACATGCCCTTGACTGGAATTGAATCTAGGACCCTTGAGTCCACAGGCCGACGCTCTATCCACTGAGCCAAACCAGTTTTGGCTGTGCATATGTTTTTAAGTATACAGGTAAATATAAGAGGATAGCATCCACCTTCTTTCTGGTATCAGTTAGCTGCTGCTGTAAAACAAGCCAGAGGCTTCAAATAACAAGCATTTATTGTTGTAGTTCACGTGTGTGAGGGTCAGCAGAAGGTCAGCTGAACCAGGCTGCATTGGCTGGGCCATTCTGCTTTTCCAGGCTAGATCCGTGCACTTGTAGGTTGGCTGGGGCAGCTCCAGGTGGGTAGATAGATCTGAATGGAGAAAGCGACATAAAGTCTCTGAGATTTCCTCCCTTGTGAACCAGCATAGGAGAGCCACAGTGCATGGGTCTGGGATACATTTCTGGAGACCCAGCTCCCTGGACCCCTCCTCCTTCCAGAGAGATGGGATGTTAGCCAATAAGGAGATGCCATGTCTCCCTGGCCCACAAAAATGTGCAGAAGCAATGACAGGGTTGGGCAAGGCTCCTCTGTCCCTGGAGCTGAAAGGCAAGCAAAGGCCTGTCATCATGAGAAAGCCCCTGGCTCCTCTGCTGTCTCATCAGCCCACATGCGGAGAGACAGCTGTGCCTCCTCCAGGGCCTCAGACATGTCCGTGGCAACTCGACCTAAGCCCAATGCTGACAGAAAAAATTACAGGAAGTCCAAGGAGCCCAAGAGCCTAAGGGATCCATGGAACCCAAAGAAGAAAATGAAATATTCGGGACAGACTTTTACTGAAATGGACAACTTCAATAAGAATAGATAAGACGGCCTGGCCAGCGTGGCTAAGTGGTTGAGCTTCAACCTATGAACCAGGGGTCCCAGTTCTAGTCTAGTCAGGGCACTTGCTGGGTTTGCAGCCTCCATCCCCAGAGAGGGATATGCAAGAAACAGCCAGTCAATGATTCTCTCTCATCAGTGAAGTTTCTATCTCTCTCTCCCTCTACCTTCCTCTCTGAAATCAATAAAGAAATATATTTTTGAAAGAATAGATGAATTATATTAATGTGTGAAGTGCATGTGTGCACACATTCTATATATATACACACACATTCACAATAATATACCACACACTCAGACACTCACAACTCAGACACACTCACACACACATCCATACATTCACATATACCCATATACTAGTATTCACACACACACACACACACACACACACACACACACACACACTTTCCTAAGACTAAGAATATGATCTTTAAAAAGTCAGTAGATGAGGAGAAATTAAAACTGGCAAAATCGAAGTTAGTGACCCAGAATATCACATGAAAGAAATCTCTAACAGCAGAGTGATGATTCAATAGGTTAAAAATGATGAGAAGAAAAGATAAGAGATTTAGCTACTAAATCCTGGAGACCCAACATGAGGACAATCCATTTCCATTTCAAGACCGGTGGAAAAGCAACAATAATTATACAAATCAGGAAGAAACTATCCCAAGCAGTAGACAGCTCTGAACAGTTTCTAATTGATTTGAAGAAAAGCCTCAGACCTCTTAAAAAATTTCAGAATATAGTATTAGAAAAGAAATAAATGTCCTAAATTCTCACCACCAGATAATACCTACTTAATTATTAAAAATTAAGATATGTACAAAGAAAATTGGAAAATTCAATGGTTTAGAAACAGTGAAAGGAAAAATCTTCCTTCATCTTTTGCATTTCCTTTCCAGACTTGCTGCAAAAGGTAATCTCTTTAATAGTTCCTATGACTTCTCACTGCCCCCAAGTCTATTCATATGTCAGCACATATATCTACATAGATACTTATTTATTCATATGAATGAAAACTCTGTAGGTTATCCTCTTTGATCACTTAATATATCTTGCATATCAATATATGCCTAATTTTTTAATATTATAATAAAATTTGGACATGATGTGATTTTCCAACCAACCTCTTATTAAATGGACACTTTGATTCTATTCTAGTTGTTTTTCTCTTACTACCATGAGCAATCATCCACAAAAAACTCATAGGCCTCTTGTAAACCTACCTACAGGGAAATTTCAAGCAATAAAATTACCAGGTCAAAGGCACTTGCGTTTTTACAATATTCTTGGCAAAGAGATAGCACTTAATAAATATTTTTAAACAAACATAATGGTCACATTGTTCATAGAAAGATAGCATTTATTTGTATCCTATCTTAAAGACTTTTGAAGTCACTATAGTCTGTAGAATGGTAACCCAAAAAAGGGAACCTGGACACATGATCTTATTGGAAAGTCTTTGCAGCTTGAAATGGGGAGATCCCCTGAATTATCCAGGGGGCCCTGTATCAGAAACAGATGACCTTATAGGAGTGGAGTAGAGGGACCTGTGACGGGCACATTGAGGAGACAGTGACGTGAAAGGCAGAGATTAGAGGGAGGAGCCACAAGCCCAGGGACACCAGGGCAGCCACCAGGAGCTGAGGAGGCCGGTAGCAGGTTCTCCCCTAGAGCCTCCCAGCCAGTGTGGTCCTGCCAACATTTAGGATTCTGCCTTCCAGAACTGTGAGAGGATCGAGTGCTGCTGCTTAAGCCACCAAGTCTGTGCCATGTGGAAGGCAGCCTCAGGAAATGCATCCCGTCATTACTGCTAAATTGGAGCCCGGTGGTAAAACGGAAAAGCGCATCTAGAGTTTGGAGGCAACTTGATTTTGAACCAAAAGACAGGTCAAATTCCAGGGTTCTGCCCCAGAGAGCAGCCCTCTTCAGCTCCCCCTCCCCAACCTCCCTCTCACACAGTTACCTTTCCCACCCTACCCCCAGGCACATTGTCTCCAGCGCATACGCATACATTATCTCTTGGCCAGTTCCAACAAAGGAAAGTAAAAACAATGAACCAGTTTTTCTTGGTTTTGGCACAGGCAGACACAATACTAATAGATCCAATCCAGACTTTGAGAAAGAAATTTATAAATGCTTCGGGGTTTGTTTGTTTTTTCTTAAAAGCTCAGGTGGTGGCAGATGGAGACTCACATGTCTACATCCATCTAATCGTAATTGATCCAGCGAGAGTCTTTCCAGAGAGGGCAGAGCATTTCCCAGGCTTCAGTCTCTCCCTGGTGAAGAATTTTCATGCCATCTGGAACAAGGCGGTCTGCTTCTTCACAAAAGCTTGAAGCTCATTACTGGCCAATTCCAGCAAAGATGGCTGAGAACCATGGAGGGACCCTCGCCATGTTCCAAGCCACTGCTCCCTCGCTGGCCAGGTCTGACTTAATGAAACCAATCCTGTTTAACTCTGAGAGATAATGCTTACTGTTTAAAGAGCACTGCCAAATGTAGAACCGCAATTCTTTCATGTTGTTTCTCACAACAAAATAATGAGACAGGAATGGGGTAGGGGGAATTGTATATATTGATGACTGTACATAGTTTTGAAGAAGAAAATTGATTTTCAAAGCCCCCGACTTCAATCCCACCGATGTCCCCCACACCATAGTGCCCCTGAGGATTGACCCATGGGTTTAGACATAAGTGGAAATGAGCGTGTTTATGTCCAGGTACTCTCTCTTCTTGGGGGGTGAGATGTCCCAGGGCTGAGAAGGGATCATCCCTGTGCACACATGCAAAGGGGCATCAACATTAGGACGTTTCTGGCCATCCAAGCCCCCATAATCTTCTGACTCAAGGTCATTGCTCATGGTGTGTTTTTGCTTTGAATAAGATTTACTATGAAAATATCCCATGTCACCCTAGCTGGTTTTTCTCAGTGGGTAGAGCCTTGGCCTGTGGACCAAAGGGTCCTGGGTTCAATTCCAGTCAAGGGCACGTACCTTGGTTGCAGGCTCCTCCCTAGCCCCAAGAGGGCCATGTGCATGAGGCAACCAATTGATGTGTTTCTCTCACATTGATGTTTCTCTCTGTCTTTCCATCTTTCTTCCACTTTCCCTAAAAATCAATGGGAAAATATCCTTGGGTAAAGATTAACAAAATAATAATAATAATAATTTTAAAAATATACCCCATGTTGAACTCTATTTTGGGTTAAATGTGGATTTAGTCTTTACCATCAACATTGCTCTGGTCTCCTGCTACCATGGGTCTTCTTATACCCAAGAGGGAGATCATGGGAGAGCACATATGTACTTAAAACTTATGTGTCTGAGTACATAGTTCTCAAAAGGTTGGATGCCTACATCTCCCTGGCAAGTCATCAGTAATAATAAGGTTTCTGGGGTTCGTTCTCCATAGCTCTACAAAAAGCAATGTAAAAGCAGGACCAATTGTGCTTTTAGGAAATGCTGGGAAAATTCTTTGTTTCTTATGACTACTAGAAACCAAAAAAGTTATTCTCTAAAGACAATTCCCATTTCTGTTTTGTGGGACATAGGAGTAATAAGGAATTTGAATTAAAGGCAAGAGATCTGGATTTATATACTCAAATTCATTTATTCACTAAATGTGTATGGAGTCCCCACTGTGCCAACCATCTACTGGGGCTGTAGCAGTGAGCAAAACAGGCTCCAGTCGTAACAAGCACACCTTCCACTGGGCAAAGTCAGGCCGTGAACATGCATCAGTTTAATCTCTAGTTTTCAGCAAAGCTATTTAGAGATTCAGGGTCGACCAGTCCTGCTGTCCTCACCCTGATGCCCTGAACTGGAGGATTCCAGAAAGCTATAAACAAAGCAGCTGGCCTCACATCTGTCATTTCATTAAATAGCCAGGAAAAAAAATTGCCATGAGAGTGACTCACACCAAACCAGCAGCCATTCAGCCATACCGGAAGTGCTAGTCCTGCATGGGAATCCTTAAGGACGTGGACTCCTCTAAAGAGTGGGATTCGGGGAGGGTGTACATGCCCTCCAAGGATGCCTCCTGGTGCCCGGGGGACTTCTTCCACTTCCGTGCACCTGTTCTGCTGTTATATTCATACACATTCCCAGAGACTGTGAGAAAACACAAAACACAAAGAATGTAGATTATAAGGAACTCACAAAGCATTGGTTCATCCCACGGTGTTTACTGAGCATTGGCTATATAGCCAATAGTAACAAGCTGTTTGTCTTGTCAAGCCTTGCTCTGTTACCAAAGGGAAAATGAGAAGCAAGACTTGAAGCAGTGTGTGATTTCATGTGCATTAAAAATTGCCCCTTTAGCACTAGAGATATCTTCTCTGGTGGAGGAATGGTGTTTCATCTTAACCATGGTAGTGATCATGTGAATCTATATAGGTGATTAAATGTCACAGAACTATTCCCGCAGATGTAAAAAATAAGTGGATGCCCAAGCTGACCCAATCTGCAGACCAGTTCAGTGACCAGTGTCAGTTTCCTGGTTTTGGTGCTGTAGCTTTAGAAAACGTTGCCTTTGGGATAAACTAGGTGATGGGTATAAAAATTCTCAATTTCTTGGGAATTTAATTATTTTAAAATCAAACATTTTTTTAAAAAGTCAAAATATTGTTTAAAGTTTCCCTCTAGTGAGGTGTGTGTCTTTCACAGTGTCAGAGATTCCCCTGAGGAGTGAGGACTCTCAGCTCCATGCTGGGCCAATAGATATATGAAAAGATACTCAACATCTCTAAACATCAGAGAAATGCAAATTAAAACTACAATGAGCTATCACCTCACACATGTCAGAATGACTATCATCAATCAATCAACAAACAAGTGTTGCTGAATGGTGGGAAAAAGGGGAACCTTGTGCACTGTTGATGAGATGGCTAATTGATATAGCCACTATGAAAGTACAGAGATTTCTCAAAAAATTAAAAATAGAACTATCCTATGACCCAGAAATTCCACTTCTGGGTATTTCCAAAGAAACCCAAAACACTCATTTGAAAAGATATATGCACCCTTATAATCACTGCAATATTATGTACATCAACCTAGATGTGAAAGCAATCCAAGTTCCATCAATAGCTGAGTGGATAAAGAAAATATGGTACATATATAATGGAATATTCGTCGACCATAAAAAGGAATAAAATTTTATCATTTATGACGACAGGGATGAACTTAGAGGGTATTGCCTTAAGTTAAATAAGTCAGACAGAGAAAGACAAATACCATATTATTTCACTTATATGTGATCTAAAGAATAAAAGAAATGAACAAACAAAACAGAAAGAGACCCATAGATACAGAGAAAAAGATGAGGGCTGCCAGAAGGGAGGGGGGTTAGGGAGCTGCGTGAAAAAGGGGAAGGAATTAAGAAGTACAAATTGGTAGCAACAAAATAGTCATGAGGATGTAAAGGACAGGATGGGGAATATAGTCAGTAATATTGTAATAACTATGTATGATGCCAAGTGGATAATCAAAGGAATCACTTTGTAAATTATATAATTGTCTAACCACTATGCTGCACAGCTGAAACTAATATAAAATAATATCAAATGACAACTGTAATTAAATGTTTTTAATTTTTAAAGAGTAAGTGGGACCCACCTGAGCCTAACGATGCAACTACCCACACCAGGTTGTCAGGCACGTAATTAAGCCACTTCGGACCCACCAGGCCACACCAGCTGCCAATGAAGTTTTTTTTAATACAATAAAGACAATGACTTGCCCAGGTGACACCTGCACAAATTCCTGACCCACATTTTGAGATATAATAAGATGGTGATGGTTCTAAGCCAGTAAGTCTCAGGGTAGTTTACACAACAGTAACCAGGAGAAGAAGAAGAAGAAGAAAAGTGTTTTATTTGGCCTGGAAAATGGAGTTTGTTTTAATTGAACTACTTACCTACATTTAAAAATGGGCGAATTTCAGGTAAAAATTTAGACTTCCAGCTTCTTTTTAAGCATCAGAATTCTGGCAACTCCAGGCCCATTCCCAATGTGGCAATAATTTGATGAAGCCCAATAACAGTTATGGCTCCCAAGTATCAACTGCCATTGATTACTGAACTGTCTTATCTGGCACCTTTTAGTCATTTATTTTACCTGCCTGGACCCTGAATGGTTTGCTTTAGTATAGAGTCTCATTATGCAAAGCACAATGAATAAGTAATTTATTCACATAGCTTAGCATCCAAATAGGCAAAAGGGGCTTAATTCAAAGATACTTCAGCACCATACCTGGATCAATGGCTTCTCCATCAAATATAGTTTCATACACAATGGTTTCCTTTAAAAAAAAAAACACACATAAAATATTAGCAATAAAGTCACTTGATAAAATTAATTTTGACAAGTGTTGAGTACTTTGAGTACCTAGGTGATTTCTTATAAATTGCCTTGTTTTTCTTATGTAGAGAGCTAGCAGCTCTGGTTCAAAAATGTCCTGCTATTCTTTTTATTTTTATTATTGTATTTTTTAAAATATATATTTTATTGATTTTTTTTTTTTTTTTTTTTTTTTTTTACAGAGAGGAAGGGAGAAGATAGAGTTAGAAACATCAATGAGAGAGAAATATCTATCAGCTGCCTCCTGCACACCCACCACTGGGGAAGTGTCCGCAACCAAGGTACATGCCCTTGACCAGAATCAAACCCGGGACCTTTCAGTCCCCAGGCTGAGGCTCTATCCACTGAGCCAAACCGATTTCGGCTGTCCTGCTATTCTTGTCTCCTCCCAGCCCCAGCCCCCACATCAGTCTGCCTGCCATGCCCGCCCTCAACTCAGATCTTTCTGATGTGAAGTCTCTTATCGTGAAAGGGGAACGTGAGGGCTGACTTGTGCTCCCTCAGACTTCATATGTAGAAGCCCTAATGCCCTGCACCTCGGAGTGTGACTAGATTTAAACATAGGGCCTGGAAATGGGTGAGTAAGGTAGAATGAGGTCATGTCCGTGGGCCTTAATCTAGTATGACTGGTGCAGCTGTAAGATCAGAGGTTAGGACCCAGACCAAAGAGCGGAAAAAGGACCATGTGAGGACACAGAGAAGGCAGCCACATGCAAGCCGTGCCGAGACACCTCAGAAGACACCAAACCTGCTGACCTTCCCCTGAGACTTCGAACCTCCAGAACTGGGAGAAAATAGGTCTTGTTTCTGCCACCCAGTCTGTGCTGTTGTTTTTCCAGCCCTCACTCACTACCTGAGTGCTTGGCTGGCGTCAGTGTCATAAAGGAAGACGCAGGGAAGAGAGCAAGGAAGGAGAACAGGCTCATGGTCAGTCAGGACTCAGGCAGACAAACCTGTTAAAGGGACAGCAGGTGGAGAGAGAAAAGGGAGATGGAGACTAAAACATGCCTTCTTGCCCTAGCCGGTTTGGCTCAGTTGGTACAGTGGTGGCCTGTGGATTCAATGGTCCCGGGTTTGATTCTGGTCAAGGACACATGCCTGCGTTGTGGGCTCGATCCCCAGTGTGGGGTGTGCAGCCAGTCAATGATGATTCTCTCATCACTGATGTTTCTCTCTCTCTCTCTCTCTCTCTCTCTCTTTCTCTTCCTCTCTGAAATCAATAAAAAATATATTTATATTTTTTAAATGCCTTCTTATACTGTTTCACATGTCTATTTCCTGGAACAGCCATACCCTTGTATAGCTGTTGACATGGATCCATTAATGAGTGAGTATTAGCCAATTTAAAGATTTCAATACTCCAGAATACAATTTTACTACCTGCTAAGAAACCCCAGGGTTGAAGGACTTATTCAGCTTTATCACATATGTAATCTATTTTCAAATCTAGATTTTTTTCTTTTTTATGTACTGATTTACCTAATACCACCTTGTTGTGAAAAAACAGATCTTATTTTTAAGCAGTGGTAAATAATGTTGTTTTTGCTGAATATACATACAATATTAGCAGCAAAATTGGACCTAAGTGAGATTCTAAGACTGAATTTGAAATCCCATTTTTGTAATTCAATAGAAGCTGATACATTGAAATAATTTTATTTCTTTCAATGATGCCTAAATAGATTTACCACGTGTTTACATGGAAGAACTTTTTATTGAACAAAATTATAGAGAAACTACAGTCCTCTTTCTTCTAACTACGGAGGGCTCATAAAAATGTACTTACTGTTAATACTTTTAGTTTTTTATTCCTGTTTTCCATGACAATCTTTTCCATTTGATTTTTATCTCCTGTTCAACAAATACATAAACAAACAAATAAATGACAGGTATCTATCTAATGAGTGGCTTTTTAAAATCACACAATTCATCATAATCAAGTGACAATGAGCAATCTGTATCTTACCTGCAATATACTTTATACCCCTGTATGAAAAGAAAATTTGACAAAATATCAGCTTTATTAGACTACCACATGGTAAACATAAAAATTATGTTTTGCAGCACCTGGCTATTATTACCACATCTCTCTTATCCCCAGTTTTTAAAACAATTCTATATGGCCAACTAATCTCATTAACCATCACCACCTCCCATCGCTGAGTCATAAAGGATCTCTGCTTAGTTAATAAAAACTCATAATAAACTCTATTTTGGAGGCCATGGTATTCTGCTCCCTGATGAGCTATTTAGGATGGTGATGAAAGCATCTGCATTTTCTCCATTTCTTTGGCATCTGCCCAGTTTCATAGAGATTCAAAGCAAGTGTGGCGAGGGCACCTGGACTTACCACCTGTCCATAGTCCCCGGTGGCTGTCACACACCTGCCTGTGCTGCATAATGTGGGAGTTGTTTGGCTTGTCTGCTCACAAATTGACTTGTTTAAAATCTATTCTCACAGAAAACGTGTTTCAGAGGCGCTAAGGTAGACCCCAAAGACACACTGTTGCTGTTTTTAAAGTTAGAGCAGGTTTGGAGCTGGGAAAGGGACCGTCAGCCTTTGTTTCTCAAGTGCGTTCCTCTGTGCCTCTTCCTGGGCACTTAGGCAGAAGCCCTCAGTGGAGCATCACCAAAGGATTTCAACTCTTTGCATCGGAAGCTTAGAAAGAAAAACCACGTACTTGGGCTTGGGCTTGGAGACTTGCTTGGCCATCTTCTGACAGCATTTCAAGGTGCTTCTGGATCTCCAGAGCAGGAAGCATACCCAGGACGCCAACCCGGCAAAGAAAACAGCCATCAGAGTGAAGATGAAAGGAATGTACCAGCCCCTGGAGGTGTACGTGTTGATGGCTGTGTACACGACGGTCAGGCCTTTTCTTTGCTGGGAAACAGCATTTCAAAGCAAACAGAGCATTAGTTTATGTTTTTCAGAGGGCATCTGTTTACACATGAGCATCAGTATGGAGCCGTGGTCCCATACAGACAGTGGGGAATAGACCCAGATGTGTGGATTTTTGTAAAAACCCACAGGGGATACTAAGGAACACCCAAGCCCAGAGAAGGCACCAATTTCAGGATCTGCAGACTTGAACTGTATGCAACGACCACATTTCCCGTCTTGACTGCAGTTTTCTCATCTGGAAAATCAAGGGATTGAAGTAGGTGGCACCTGAGGTTTTTTTAGGCTTGTATGCCTCTATTATCTGCTCCACACAGGATAAAACCCTTTTTTGCAGCTTGAGAGAACAGTGTTTTCATAAAAATCAAATATTCTGGTAGAAAGATGTATCATCCATGTTGTAAAAAAAAAAAAAAAAACGACTGTATTTCAAAGGACAGAAGACAATAGCATACACGAACCACACAGTCTACTGCAGAGGCTTTCTCCTTGGGTGCCTCTGAAGCTGTTCCGGGATCCTGCAGAGGCTTTGCTGCTCTATTTTTAAAATAACAAAACACTAAAGGGTCTGCTAAACTTCATAGCCTCAGATCAAACATTAGATGAAATGAATATAACACATGCACTACAGTGCCTAGCACATGGTAGGTGCCCATTACTATGAATGATATGGCCAACAACAGAGAGTAACATTTAAAAGTGCCGATTTGTAGAGATATTTAACTGGTAGATTTCATTGGCCAGTGGGCCTTTCTGGTGGGTGGGACTTTCAGACCACCTAAACATAATTAGTTCCTTGTGCTCCACCTGCAATTATCACAAATGATCACCACGGTTTATACGCACAGTTTACATTTAGGGATGCACACTATAAAATGTTGCCTGTTGGGTGGGTGGGGTAGAGAGCAAGTGGAAAGGCATTTGGGTGAAGGTGTTGGCCTATATAACCTGCTAGCCCTTTTAGATGAAACTTTTATTTACAAGAGAATATTTCCCACACAGAGACCCAAATTAAATTCCATAACTCTTTACTTCCGAACTGGTGGTTGCAGAAGGTGGCACACTGGCCCTTGCCACATAAATATCCATAATAGCAGTGCCTGTCCTAGGCTTGGTGGCTTTGCCATATTTCAAGTTGTCATCAATTATGTGGACCACAAGATGGTACTGCCGCTGCAATTCAGCTCCAGATTCAAAGTGAAAAGCGTTCTTCACAATTAATCTTGGAGTATTTGAACCTCGAGTTGGGTCAAATCCGAAGTGATGGTTCTCATTTCCTTTAAAAGGGATAGTTGAAAAAATATTTTGAGATATGTTAAACGGTTTCCTCTAACTGTCATAGGTAGCTTTTTAAACACAATAGTGATAAATAAATAACATTTCCATTGGTCTATGAATTCCTACATCTACACAAGGCTTATAATAAATTGAAGTCAAGTAAGTAATAAATTCAGTTGGTTAAGATCATGAATCCTATCTCCATATAAGGTCAGGAGGATCAGACTATTATCAAATTTATCTGCCTTAATTGCTTCCCCTTCCTTTATCTCCCACTCAGAGAAATTTTGTTTCCACTGTCCGCTTAGTCTAGATCAATATCAGATGGGCCAGTCAGACCACAAATATCTATTGAGCCCCTTCTCAGTTTCAAGTCCAGTTTCAATGGCCCTGGAGACACTGTTGTAAAACTACATGCACATAATACCCCCACCACCTAGCAAGAGAAGCAGACATGGAGCTAGTCCTTGTAAGGAATTGTCAAGGCGATTACTGACATCCACACTCCCATTCTTTCAGGTACATGACAGCAGGTCTGACCTCCAAACTTTAGAAACTTCTCTTTGTTATACTGTCTCATGATACCCAGTAATTTTCCTTAATAGAACTTTTCATACTTTGTAATTTTATAATTGCTGATCTTACCACTCATGCAATGAATGATGAGTTCCATAAATATAAGATTCATATCTATATTGTACCTTATTGTGTGCCCATCTTTGTGTGGGTGTGTGTTTTTGTTTATTTATTTGTTTGTTTGTTTGTTTGTTTTACACCCTGCAGTAGAATAGCACATTACAGGTGAATACTAGGAGTAGAACTAACATACTAGTACTAGTATACATACTGTGTGGCACAAATTTTCCTAATTTATTTTTTGGGGGGAGGGTTAATAAAATATTTTATTTACATAGTAACTCTCATAGTTCAAGGATAAAAATAATGTTGATTTGTAACCGAATAGTGGAATGAATTAATGGAAACCTTGACACCCAGGAATCACTTCAATATATATATATATCCCAAATTTTCTACTATGTAAAAGCATGCCCCTACTTCAGCTTCCCTCTCCTTTTGAGAATTTTATTCTATCTTTTATACTTCTCATTTAATAATTTTATGATCTTCCTCAGGCTGGACCCATCTGTTCATACTACTTCTTCTAGGCCATGCTCTCTAGATTCACTGAGCTCTGTAGACATTTATAGCTGCCATTGGGGGCTAGATTACTTGGCTGTAACCATGGTGTGCTGTGATCAGAAGATCTCATGGAAATCCTGAGGCCTGGGTAAGGGTATTCAGAGTACGAGGGCTCCTGCTGGGTCCTCCCACCTGACTCTGGGGCAAATGGGCAAAGGTGAAAGCAAGAGAGAAGTGCCCTGGCTGGTGTGGCTTAGTTGGTGGGTGTCATCCTGTGCACCAGAGGTTGCCAGTTCAGTTCCCCATCTTTTAGTACATATTTGGTCTCCAATGAGTTTCTCCCATCTGTCATCTTATGACCAAAGTTGATATGGACCTCTGTGAATCCAACAATAATGCAGCTGAAAACACCTATCCTAGAGAATCTGTAACCTATCACATGGAAAGGGGGCTGCACAAGGACAACAGCTGTTGTTCCTTGTAACTTAACCAGCAGTGTTTCCCATGCAGGTCCAAAGTCTCTTCATTGTCATCGAAATGGATGATAGATTGCTCTAGCCAGTTTGGCTCAGTGAATAGAGCTTTGGCCTGAGGACTCAAGGGTTCCAGGTTCAATTCCAGTCAAGGGCACATAACGCAGTTGCAGGCTCCTCCCCATCCTATGCCCTTGTCAGGGCGCGTGCAGGAGACAACCAATCGATGTACTTCTCTCACATCAATATTTCTCTCTGTCTTTTCCTCTCTCTTTCACTCTCTCGAAAAGTCAATGGGAAAATATTCTCAGGTGAGAATTTTTAAAAAAGAAATCAATGATATTCCACAAGAGGAATTAAATTGGATATATGGAAGTGAAAAGGATTTCTTAGGGAAACTTAATGCCATAGATATGAAATAGCTTAACATTTATAAACATCGTTATTTCCAAGTTTATATCATGTCGAAGAGGATACGATTAATGTCAATTTAAGACATGCTCATGATTAAAAGGAATAAGAAAAGTCCGAAACCGGTTTGGCTCAGTGGTAGAGCGTCAGTCTGCCGACTGAAAGGTCCCGGGTTCGATTCTGGTCAAGGGCATGTGCACTGGTTGCAGGCACATCCCCAGTGGGGGATGTGCAGGAGGCAGCTGATCGATGATTCTCTCTCATCGATGTTTCTAGCTACCTATCCCTTTCCTTTCCTCTCTGTGAAAAATCAATAAAATATATTTTTAAAAAATAAATAAATAAAAGGAATAAGAAAAGAAATAATAAAATTATTCACCAGAAACTATCTCAAAGCGCATTTCAAAATCTTGTGAATCTCTGTCGTGGCAGTTTAGTTTGAAGCCATTGACATTTGTCCCAGGAACAACATTGTCAAAAATGACGGCCTTAGAGAGAGAGGGTGTGCAGACAGGTGCCTCGTCATTCTCATCTTCGATGTCTACAGTGACCTGTCAGCAGGGAGGGAGACAGAAACATCACATCCACGCCATTTGACTATTTATACACAAAATCTGAAATAAGCATCTGGGTAGAGACCGATCACTTAGGATTACTAAATTAAAAGTCTGCCATTGTGAGTCTGAAGAAATGTTCCTGCAGATTTGGGTTCTGGCTGTCAACCAACTATTTGGCTGGCTTATTATTCCTGGGTCAGCTGTGACATTCGGTGTGGCCATTAGGGAGAGCTTTGGGCTCATTAGAAGAACCTGTAGAAAACTCAAAAATTTCATAAATGAAGAGAAAAGGAAAGCTGAAGAATAGAAACTGAAGAATAATGCTTCTAAAAAGTGTAATTCCTTGAACCTTTTAAATATTTCTGCTTAATGGCAAATATATCCTGAGTTTGCTCTTTTGTAACTTAGGGTCCTCCTCTGCATCATTCTCTCAAGCCCAATATGTTTTTTGGTAACAATATGATTACTTCAAAGTGTGCTCTGACTTTAATCAGGAGCTCTTATCAACCTTGTCTTAATTAAAATGCCATAAACTGGGAAACCATGATTTACATGGGAAAAGATCAAAATATCAAGGATTTTTAAATGTCAGTGATCGAATACCAGTCGGATAAGAAAGGTTATCTGCCCACTTTCAGATGAGTAATAACTTTCTCACAACATTTGCAGAATCATCCCTGGTGTGCTCGTATTTGCAAGTATTATCTTTCTAAAACGTTTTCTGTATTGTTTTAACAACACAGCTAAATTCTTTGGGAATAATTCAATCTCTAATGCTACTTCTGTAGTTGAATGCAGCTATCTGTTCTCTTCTATATGTGGGGTGCTTTCATGTGATGCTAGGGAGACTACCGTGATATAATGGAAACAGACAGGACTGGAAATCTTTATTAAAACTTTGGGCCTTCACCTTGCCAGGACAGCACATTACAGGTGTATACTAAGATAGAACTAACATGTGTATTGTGTGTGGTATAGATTTTGGTACAAGTGACTTAACCTTGTTTTCTTCATCTGTAAAAGTGGGAAGACAACCAAGCTACAGAATCCTGTCCACTTAACTGTAGTTTGGTCCCCGTGAAAGTCAATCTAACTGGTGCTCACAAGGACACATCAGGAAACCTAATCACCACATGAGCAGCAAGCCAGGTCTCTGTACAGTAAGAGGAAAGGCACAGTGAGTCATCAGGCCAGCTGGGGATCTTAAAATTCTTCCACCCTGCCCTAGCTGGTTTGGCTCAGCAGATAGAGCGTTGGCCTGCAGAGTTAAGTCCCAGGTTCAATTCCAGACAAGGGCACATGCCCAGTTGTGATCTTGATCCCCAGTAGGGAGCATGCAGGAGGAAGCAGGTCAATGATTCTGTCTCATCATTGATGTTTCTTTCTTTCTTTTTTAAAAAAAAATATATTTTATTGATTTTTTACAGAGGAAGGGAGAGGGATAGAGAGCTAGAAACATCAATCAGGAGCCTCCTGCACACTCCCTACTAGGGATGTGCCCACAACCAAGGTACACGCCCTTGACTGGAATCGAACCTGGGACCCTTAAGTCCACAGGCTGACACTCTATCCACTGAGCCAAACCTGTTTCGGCTCATCATTGATGTTTCTCTCTCTCTCTCCCTCTCCCTTCCTCTCTGAAATCAATATAAAATGTATTTTTTTAAAAATTCTTCCATCCTATATCTGTTTCTTTTTCAGTGACAAAACCTTCTAGTCATTAATAACACATACCACATCATTAACACAGCAGCATTCACTCTTGATATCTGTTAAGAATTCTTCGATGCTTCTAAAATAATTTAGAAGCCACACACACTATCCCCCACTGCAATGCCATAAGAATGTCCCTTGGTTAACTACCTTCGTTGTAAACATTACCTCCCAATGAGAGGCAGCCTGGGTTTGCTCAGTTCTACAAACCCTGAGTGACTTCAAGTAATTTTTCTAAACTCTGTGCCTGAGGTTTCCCATCTGTAGAGTGGAAATGATGATAATATTGCCTTCCATGAAGACTGAATGCAAAGATGAACTACATCAACATATAAAATGTGCCAAGAACAAGAGCTTGCACATGATAAATGTTAGATGTGTATTTGCAATCACTACAAACTTCTAAATCTTGTGAGAATTACGTTTATTATGTGACCACTTTTCATTGTTGTTCCTTGACCATTTCAATTTTAATAAATTAGAACTTAATGGATCATCTTTATTATATCAAAACCTGAGGGTCTCTACTCACCACGGTCATCGCTGTGCGAGGATGAAGTCTGTCACAGTCCACACCTTCCACCGTGAGGTTATACTGCTTCACAGACTCGTAGTCTGGCTGGGTGGTGAGCTCAATCATTCCAGAGCGAGGGTGAATCCAGAATCTTTGTATAACTTGAATGTCACCACTAGCTATTTTGTACGTAACACAGTTTGGTGGGTAGTCTTCATCAATGGCGGTCACTCTTCCAACTTTGTAGAAAGCTGACATTAACAGTTATTAAGGTTCATTCTTGTCATGCAGATACACAAGTTTTAAAAGCTTGACAAGTCTTTGCCTTCCAAATAGTATCATAGTTTCTCAAATGGCCAATCTGAATGCCTTTGAACAATGAAATGTGCTTGAAAAGCCTAACTCTACATGATGGAAGTGGCTTAAGTCAAATAATATGAGTAAACCAGAACTTCATAATATCAATAATTACATGTATTGCATGCTTATTTCCTACTACAAATTATACTAAGACTAGAGGCCCAGTGCACAAATTTGTGCATCAGTGGATCCCTCAGGGTGGCCTGCAGGGATCCAGTGGAAACCTACAGTCCAACACCACCTGCCACTCCTGCCTGCTGCTCCCACTCATCCCGCCCCTGCTGTGGCTGCCACAGCTCGCACCTAGTCAGTTGTGATCAGAGGCACTTGCCAGCCATGAGCCCTGTGTCTGATGCCTGTCCCGACCTGCACCTGTCTGTCTGGTGTGGGTAGGGGGACGGAACACAGTGCCCAACACCAACTTCCTGGAGGCCAGGCAATGCTATCAGGATCGTGCCAGAAGCACAGGTTCATGGTGCCTGACCCATTCTCCTGAAATTAGACTCTAATTGGAGTGGGGATGGGAGTGGGGGCTACACAGCATATTTATAGTAATAAATAACAGGTATAACAGACTTGCCCCTCAGTCATTTTCTGACTGGACTATAAGTTCCAGGGAGGATGGATACCAGACTTTCTCCATGTAGTGAACACCACCACATATGACTAGACTCCTCCATGTAGTGAACACCACCACATAGGACATTGCAGTTGCTAATCATCAATGAAAATTACAGTGAAGGAACTATTTAATGGGACACCGTCAACTGCAGCCTCAGAGGATTTCTTTCAGTTTGCATCTTTTTTTTTTAATATATTTTATTGATTTTTCACAGAGAGGAAGAGAGAGAGATAGAGAGTTAGAAATATCGATGAGAGAGAATTATCGATCAGCTGCCTCTTGCCCACCCTCCACCAGGGATGTGCCCGCAACCAAGGTACATGCCCTTGCCGGGAATCGAACCCAGGACCTTTCAGTCCGCAGGCCAACTCTCTATCCACTGAGCCAAACCGGTCCCGGCTGCATCTTTCTTTGACTAAGGTTCATCCGTCTCTGGTAATGTTATTAAGCAGGCAATGAACACAACTCAGAATACTAACAACAGAGAAAACATACTTCTGGAAAAAAAATAATATTTCATTATGACAAACCCAGAGTATAAAGAGTCCAACCTCAAAAAAGGTGTTACAAATGATCAGCGACCACTTAAAATAGATTAAGGTAAAATTGCCATCTCTATCCTACAGTTCTAGGCAAAGTTGGCACTGTTTTTGCATTTAACACCTGGTTAAGCATAATGGAAAGCCTATCCTTCTGTATATATAAAATTAACCCTCCAATAAAATTAAAAGTCATCTTGAGCAACTTTAGCTAAAGTTTGAAATAGAGTAATTATGAAACTCTGCGACTCTGCCAGACATCTTATCAAAAACCATTGGAAATGAAATGTGTTTTCCCTTGTGACCTGCAACCCACTGTGATTCAATTTTCATGTATTTTCTTCTAAATCATTTCTGTTAAAGAAAAAAAAAACTTTTTTGATTATGCCTACCTTCTTTCATAAGCTATTTGTCAATGAGAGATTTAGTTGCTCATTACAGACCATCGAATTTTATTTTAAGTTAAATATTATAGAGTCCCATAATTTTGTTAGGATAACAAAAAAGCCTCATGTGGTGCTCAAGGCACTCTGACAGACTATGCTAACCAACAGCATGAAAAACACTGCACGTTAATGGATCGTCTAATGTGCTCCTGGACTACAAGCTAAAGGTTAGATATTCTGAGGAGAGTTTATTTTCAGAGTAGTTTTAATTCCCTCATTTAAAATGAGCCATGACTGAGCTGTGTAGATGGTTTAGTCTCCTCTGGGGGGGGATTGCCTCAGAACACCAACCCTCTTTTAATTTCATTTATTCTTTGTCCTCTGGTAAGGAAGATCAAAGAATGTTTTGTGTGTGTTTTTAATGGCAAGGAAAAAATACTGGCACATGGTAGGCACTGTATTGTTAGTGGTTATTATTATTATTGGCAATACTGTTGCGGCTTTTGTCAGTATGAACCATATACTTTACATACATGTAATTATCAGTTAATTCTCATCTCAACTATGACATTGTTATTGTAATCTCTATTTCCCAGATGAGAACTCGAGGGCACATGGAGGTTATATGACCTGCCTAAAGTCATTTGACTAACAGTGGCAGAGATAGAATTCAAATCCAGTTCTATTTGATTCCAACTCTCGTTTTTCTGCTACATCATGCTGCTCCCTATGAAGATGGAAAAGTCCTCTCTCTGTTACAACAGGACATTAACTAGCCTTTTGGAGAGTAGATCACACACACAACAAGATCCCCTTATCTCTTCGTATGAATTCTCTGAACTTGTGTTCAAACTCCTGGTAACCTCAATCATCAAAATTCATCAAAAAAAAAGCAGATGAAACTACAAAACAGAGACCTGGACCAGGAATTTGGAAGTCTGTATTACCCATCGTCTCTGCCATTCACTAGCTGTGTGGCCCAATTCTCTGTCCCGCGCCCACGGTAAAAAAAAAAAAAAGGTTGAATCTTTGCAGTCCTTCCAAATTGACAGTGCTATAATTGAAAATTCTAAATTCTTCCCATAAGCCATCACGAAGGTATTAAATTATGATTAAGAAAAGCTAGCCGTATTCAACACATTTAGAGAGTCCTACCTTGAAAACATAAAATTATATTTCAGGACAGCTTCAGATAGTTGGAAAAGAAACGGACATACCATTGGTAAAACACTTGGTTCCTACTATTTGCTATCTTTTAAAAATGCCAGTTTCCAAAGGCAAACCTATAAGATGGTGAAAAGATCTGGGGCTTGAGGAGGGGAGAAGGGTGAATAGGCAAAGCACAGATAGATTTTTAGGGCAGTCAAACTATTCTGTATGATACCCTCTGGTCACACACCTATTTGTGTGTGACTATACATTTGTCCAGACTCATAAAATGTACAACATGAAGAGTGAACCTAATGAAACCTATGAATGGTGGGTGATAATGACGTGTCCATGTAAGTTCACCAGTTGTAACAACTGTACCCTGGGATAGGAGATGTTGATAACGGAGGAGGTTATGGGTATGTGGGAGCCCACAGGTACGTGGGAAATCTTTGTACCTTTCTCTCAATTTAAAACTAAAACTGCTCTAAAAAAATAAAGTCTATTTAAAAATGCCCCAAAAAATAAAATAAAAAGATAAAAATAAAAAAGCCAGTCTTAATTTTTAAATCCAGACTGGTTGCTGTGAATATTGGAGGGTCATGGAAACCCTTCAGTCATCTGAGGAAGGCTGCAGGTCTTTTCCCTGAGGGACCCTGGAAACCAGTGCTCACCCCCTGCTTTATACTTACAACTTATCAGTTAGGCGATCATTAGAAACATGTGAACTATTTAACTTCTGTATAGAGACTCACCATAAAGCACTTCTAATAAAACTCCCTAGAGCTAGAAGACTGCCTGAACTGGAAGAAGTCAAAGAGAAAAAATAAATAAAGGGAATGAGGCTCTATCAACAAAAGGAATGACAACAAAACTCTATGGCGGAGCAGCAGGATCCTGTTTACACTAATTCAGTTTATATGCAATTTTTTTAGAACTGTCTGGTTATCTATATGTGTAAAAGCCAAGCTACCAGAAGGTCCAGTCACTATGACATGCATTGTGGCAACCAACCACCCAATCAGGGCCCTGATCAGCACCCCCCAATCGCCTGTGTTCCCTTCCCCCCCGGTTGGTCTCCCACCCTGATCGGGGGTGGGGCCGACCAGCCAACCCTCCACCTTCCCTTCCCTGCAATGGCCCACCCCTTATCAGCCCCCACCGAGGCAGGCAGCAGACCCACCCATGCACACATTCGTGCACCAGGCCTCTGGTAAACTATAAGATTCAACTGTTTTATGTTCCAGAACTAGGACCATACACGTGCATTCATTTTACAGAGTTTTAAGGATTTGTTCAAAACTGCATGGTAGGGCCAACAAAGAACTAAAATCCGAATATGTGGGCTTTTTAGGTCTAGTCTGTCCTCAAAACAGTTGTGTAATCATTGTATTGTTTGCAAGGAAACAAGCTGGTTTGAAGTAGTGGGATCTACCTGTGATGTGCTGGCAAATGATTAACAACCAACTCTCTGAGAAAAAAGAAAAATAAAGAGTGTGTGTGTGTGTGTGTGTGTGTGTGTGTGTGTGTGTGTGTCCTAATTCAATTCTAAGTCATGGCTTAGAAAGGATCTTGACTCTGGACCTGAAATCTGACCTCAGATGTTCACAAGATATAAATTGCATGGACAATGGCCACATTGTCTCTACTACCTTTACATGGGACCTAATCCAGAAGCAGGAAAGAAGAGAAATGGAATAAAATTATTGTGATGTCTATTTGTCCATCACAAAACAAAATCTGAGATCTGACATCAAGTTGCAAGGGAGCCTTTGAGGAGCCATCAGGATGATATGCTGAGGTCGCTGCCATTCTCTGAGGGTCTGGAACCCTTAAAACTCCCTCTCCTGCTTATGCTTTGTCACCTTCCCATTGGTCACCCATTTGGGATCTGGTAAGAGTTTCCTTGTGCTTCAACATCATGGAATGGGGGGAGGAGAGGGATCTCTTACCTCCTGATGTTTCTGGAACGGAGAATGAGTAGTGCGCAGCTTTAAACACGGGGCTGAAATCATTGGCCGGAGCAATCTGAACAATGATCATCACAGTTACTGTAAAATTGAACAGTGAATAAATGCTTTGTTGTATTGGCAGTTTTAGTCTACAAACAAGCTAAATGTGCCCCCAAAATAGGCTTGTTGGAAGATTTTAAACTACAATGAGATTCTCTCTGGTCCCAAATCCCTATTCCCATGCTCTACATTCTCAGGGAATATAAATGAATTCTAGCCAAAGATATATGTCATCTGCATGCCATATCTTATTTTATACAATAGTGAATATGTATGTGTGTATCATATATAGCACATACCGGTATAAGTGTATAGTTATATATTTTATAAAAGGGAGTTTATTGTATTGTTCATGAGTACAATCTCTTCCATTAGAGATTTTCTTGGAGTGTCATTCTCAACCCAGCATATGACATACTACAATACTTTCTGCTTTTACTGTATATGCTAGGGAGTGACATGGAAAGAGACTTGGAAAAGGCATGTTCAAGGATTGGCTTTGACATATCCTCTATGGCCTTGAACTAGCTTAACTTCTCAGAGGCCCAGTTTTTTCATCAATTAAAGAGGAATAATATCAGTTTCAATCTCCCACTTCATAGTATGTGAGGACAAAATGTGATCATGCCCAAAAAAAGTTTATTTACACTATAAAAAGCTAAGTAAAAAGTAGTCCATGTATTTTACTTACCTCACCCTGATGTGTGTGTACAGTGTGCCATAGAAAAATAAAATCTATTATTTATTTTAGACCAACAAGCTCAAACTAATGTATGTGAAAGTTGTTGAAAATAAGGAATTTGATGGTCAAACATAAAGCAAGCAAATTGCAAAGAGGAAGCTTTTTCTAATAAAAATAAAATAATAATTAACATTTAATATGCAAAGCATTAGTAGTAGTTTTGTCCCCATTTTACAGAAGAAGAAACTGAGGCTCTCAGAGTTAAGTGTTTTGCTAGGTTACACAACTAGTAAGATGTGGAGTGGGTACTGGACTTAGTTGTGTCTGCCAACATCTCCCAAAACATCTCCTCTAAAATGCTTAATATGTCAAGTGCAAGATGCTGAATTAAACAATGATTTAAAAGTTTCTTTATGGCAAGACTTCATGGATTTCTGATATGTCATTCTGTGTTTTGAATGTCCAGGTATGCATTGCTCTCCACAGTTATCTGACCCCAAAATTTTTGTTACTGGATTCTCTTATATTATAGAAATCATGTTCTGAAGAACACTTGTATAGTGTATCTCCCGAAAATCCATGCCACCTGTCAAACGAGAAAATTTAATCTGGGATCTATGGAACCCCACTTAAGAGAATCCATGGCATTCTTTATATTAGTTGTGTTTTTCCAGGAATAGGGTCTACAGTTTTCATCAGCATCTGACATGTGTCCTTAACCACCAGGAGCGGTTAGGAAGCGCTGCTCCACAGACACAGGTGATTCATGTGAAAGCCTCTATGTTTCCTTCAATAAATCCCAGTCAGGTGCCATAAGAGCAGGTGTTGTTTCCAACTTTGCTATACTATGATTTTTGTTTCATACATAAAGACTCGAAATTGTGCTAATTATCGGCCTATAAAAATAGACTGCATCGTGTGTGCAGTGATAAAAGCACCCTTTATGAGCAGTTGTTATGAATAAGTTGGTGTGTGAGGATCAGTGAGGATGTGGATTTAGTACTGTGAGATTTTTTTTTCTCTCCTTCTTGGAGAAAGGCTCCAATCCGGTGAGAAGAACAAATTCTTTATTGGACTAGTTAGGCCAGTAGGATGAGGAACTGCAAGAAAAAAAGCATTCTCTCTAAAAGATCAGCCGGGCTATGCAACAGGCTTTTGCATGAAACAGTAAGACTCCCTCAACGAGAAGCAGAGAAAACACAAAAGGAACACTTCTGAGCATATTGTCACGATGTGTTCCTGTCCCCTACACACTCCTCAGCATAGTTGGGCCACTTTAAGTCTACAAATCACATTTAAAACTTAAATTTAAACTTAAACTCTTACATCTGTGAGTCAAGTGGGATCTAAAGAATTTGAAGTCTTTTGCTTAAA